>NC_134867.1:34524520-34877020 GCF_049852395.1 Peromyscus maniculatus bairdii
GTCCAAACCTGCAATTCCAGCACTTAGGAAACTGAGGCAAGAGAATCACTGTAAGTTCAAGGCCAGCCTGGGTTACATATCGAGTCTACCTAGTAATGCCCTGTCCATAAGAAAGAAGGAGAAAGAGACACAGAGAGAAAGAGATGGGGGAGGGAGAAAGGATCACTAGTGAGCCAGTGATATCGTTATGAAGTAGGCAATGCCAGGATATCTCCCAAGTGTGTTCCTAGGTCCAGCTGCACTCTCTTACATGGAGACCTTGTTTGTAAAGACCCACTATGTTCTCTAGAACTCAAATTTTAGGAAAAAAAATTACAGTTTTCTGATGTCATAAAATACTTGAAGATCTTAGAGAAAAAGATGAAACTGAAAAGCAGGAATCACTTGAGTTCTAGAACACATACAAAGTACTCACACTACACTTTTTAATATTAAAAGTGCAAAGATTTTTTTCCATCAACAGTAAATTATAGTCAAATTCTCTACTTTTCTCTATAGCTGTCAGAAGTTTTTTGGGTTTTACCCCCTGCCAGTTTCTCCTGTGTCATGAATTTACTGGGTAAGAGAAGAGCTGATATTTCCCCTGGGAGCTATAGACTGATTCAAGGGAACAACCATGAAAGAAGATTAATTTTAAACAACCTCTTATATAATTTTCTCCATAAATATGCTGTTTATATTCAAAACCAATAGTAATTATATCAATGATAGGGCACAATCTTAATCATTTCTTAATGTTAATCATCATGAGCCTTAGAAGTCCAGGAATCTGCCCTCCAATCACACACACACACACACACACACACACACACACACACACACACACCCCACAACCACCACCACCACCACCAACAACAAACAAACAAACAAATTTGAATTGGGACAGGAAAACTCCCTGAGTGATATCTTGATAGGAAAAATGATGGTAATTGGTGTCTGTTCTTTTTGCAAGTTCAAACTCCCTGAAGTCTTACAGCACCCTGGAGACAGGCACTTTCCTAACATTTACAGCACAGGACGGAGGTATGGAGTAGCATGGTAGGTTACTCGTAGTCACAGAGCTAAAAAGTGGTAATACCAGACTTACAGGCAGGAAACTGCACCAGAGTCTTCGTTCAGACCATTAGGCCTGATTGCCCCACCCATCCACTCCCCCAATCAGAAGGCTTCCTGGGCCCTCCTCTTCAGACTGAGTCACTAACACTGAACAAAATCACTGGGAACATTGAGGAGCCTGCTGTATGCATCTGGTACTGGAAGTCTGACATCAAGGCCAACAAGATACTTCCTCCCATGAGCTCAAAGTCTGGGGGCGCAGGAGTGTGTGACTAACCAGCTATTTAAATAAACATAAAATACCACCTCTCTGTGGCCTACGAAAGATCTCCCAGAGAAAGTGTCACTTGAATTGAGATCACAAAGATGAGCAGGAGTCACCTTCAGTTTACAAAGAGTAGAGATAACATTATTTGTTCCCTAAGGCCAACAAAGGAGAGAGACCCGGGGCTGCTCCTATGCCTGATGTGCAGAGCAGGCCAGAATTAACAAGCCTGAGCTGTGTTTGCACTGCGGGTACCAGGATTTAGCCAAAGTGTTTAAGAAAGGGAGCTGCCTGGTTAGATTTATATCTTAGCATGCTGAAGAAAGACTGTTCGAAGGTGATTCCCAGGACAGCAGTATTCCAAAGTGAAACCTTTCAGAGGTGACTAGGTTGTGAGGGTTCTGACCTTATGAGCAGATTAACCTCTTTGTGGATTTGTACCTTCATTGCTTTAATGAACCATTGAGCAATGGTGAATCCCTAGGGGCTGAGGTCTGATTGGAAGAAGTAAGTCACTAGGGCCATGCCTATGGAAGAAATAGGTCATTGGGGTCATGCCTATAGAAGAAGTAGGTCACTGAAGGTCATGCCTGTGGAAGAAGTAGGTCATTGGGGGACATGTCTGTGGAAGAAGTAGGTCATTGGAGGTATGCCTGTAGAAGAAGTAGATCAATGAGGGTATGCCTGATGAGGGTGTATTTTGTTCTTGGTCCCATCTCTCCTCTCTGCTTCCCAGCAGCTGGAAGGTGAACAGCTTTACTCCACCCTACACTTTTGGCCATGCAGTTCTGCCTCCCCAGAGACCTCAAAACAACACAGTCCAGAGACCACATGCTCAAATGTGGATCCCAAATCAGCTTTTCCTCTCCTAAGTGATTTATCTCGGGAATGTTGTCACAGGGCAGGAATCTAACACACACTCCCTCACAGTTCATCCTTTCTAGTTAAACCTCAGTCTAGTTTATTCCATCCAAACCATCTCCATCAAGGTCCCTGACAGCCTAAATGATACCAAGTCCAAAGAGTACTTAGCTAAGTATCATGGAGTCTGTGATTCCTCTCTGATGGCACAGTCTCTCCTTTGGGAGGTCCATAGCAAAATACAAAGCTTAATATATGTAGCTAGGGGTGACCTAGAACCCCTGATCTTACGACCTCCACCTCCCCAAGTGTGAGAATTTCAGGTCTGTATCGCCACGGCCAAATTTTTATACATTTTAAATAATGAGGCCTGCTCCATTCTTATGTGCAATGGGGATCTCATTTTCCATGTTCAACAAACGAGACAGCCCTAATTGCCTCTGCTGCCAGACCTAACAACCAAACTCCGCTTGCCTGAGACCACCTCCACTTCCAACCATGGCATGCATAGGCCCTGAGCTTCAAAGCTAAGCATGTGCTTGCTCATGAAAGAATCCTTTTGTTCTTAAATCACCCAAGCCAGTTAGGGTCTCCAAACAGTGCATTTTTGCTTGAATATGACTTAAGACTAACGTTGCTATGAGTAGAGTACATTGTCCCCGGACACTTCCATGCCTTCCACAAGGCGCGTCTGCTTGTCCTGCTCTTCAGTGAAGAAGCCTCTTGCCTAGGTCAGTTTTTTGAAGAAATACTTGGGGGGGGGGCTGGCACGGGGAGGGTGGGCAGAGATTAGAAGTATACTTGGCCTACAAAGCAAGCAGCTGCCTCTGCAAATTCCTCCCAGCCCCCTTCTTTTCCTGCCCCTCCTGCTCCTTTGCAGAGCAGAGAGAGTCCCCCCATCTCCTAGAGCCCAGTACCTATTATGCTGCCTCTGGCTGCCCTCTGACCCTTCCACTCATGACCTCAAATTGCCCTTCTGTCTGCACTTCCCGCCATTGTGAATCGCAGATTACACTCCCCGGAATCTCAGCTAAACGGCGGAGGAAAACAATTCAGTTACATGAGCCCACCCTGTTCAGACATTCATTCAATCTGCATTTCTGGAGAGAGCTTACGATGGAAAGGCCATTCAACTTGCATGTCTGCGCTGATGTCAGACCTGGCACAGGAGTGGGACATGCAGGGATGCAAATGCTATTTGCAGCCTAACCAGGGAGAAATAGAGAGCTGCCTCGCTCGCTCCCAGAAGCATTGTCAGCCCAAACAGATTTCAGCTGGTGGAAATTAGGCCATAGGAAAAGGGAAACAGGACCAGATGGTGGAAAGATGAAATTTACCTACCTCCTGTCCTTCAGGCTACTCTCCTATGCCCATGAAGAACAGAGGGAAAGGAATTCACAGACCAAATTTCTCTCCCGATACAGAGAGAAGCGTTTTCTAAAACCCTATGCCGTTGTTCCTGTAACCCTGTGGATAACCCTGGACTGGATGGTAAGAAAGAAAGTAGCCTAGATAGTAAGTGAGAGAAAATGAGTTCTTTTGTGTAGGAACTAGGTCATTCCCATCTTTGTGTTCTCAACACGCTTAAGTACAGCGTATTGTGCAAAACGGATCATTGATGAACTGGTTTTTCCCCTGGAGAAACTGGGGAGTTCTCTTTACAAAGGGACGGGCACCCTTCTCCCTACTGTGTGCTCAATTCTACCTCTGCTCACTACCCCACAGCCTGAGACAGAAGGGTCACCCTTAATCACGAAATACACAAACCATGACTTATGAGACATTTCATTTCAACCTCAAAGAAAGTCCAGCATCTTCTCGGGTTCCCTTTCTCTGTATTCGGTCTGCCTCATGTGAATCTGAGTTTCTCTGTAAATGACATCACAAGTAGCTGTTTGCATAAGTAGATTTCCACTGCTGTGGAAGTTACATGTAGCTCAGTAAATTATGAGCACAGGATACTTTGCTCAGTTATATTGATTTCAGTATTTCCAGTCATTATGTTTTGTTTTAATTTTAAGGAGATTAAAAGTTGTTGTAGAATAGTATTTTAAGGTGTGTTACGTTTGTGTGTGTTGCATTTGTTTAACTCTGTGAAGCTGTGTTGCTTTGCCTGTCTAAAACACCTGATGGTCTAATAAAGAACTGAACAGCCAATGGTGAGGCAGGAGAAAAGATAGGTAGGGCTGGCAGGCAGAGAGAATAAATAGAAGGAGAAATCTGGGGGGAGAAAAGATCCAGGAAGTAGCCAGAGAAGGAGGAGGACCCAACAATATAGCAAGCCATGAAGTAAGAGTAAGATTTACAGAAGTAAGAGAACAGGAAAAGCCCAGAGGCAAAAGACAGATGGGACAATTTAAGTTAAGGAAAGCTGGCAAGAAACAAGCCAAGATAAGGCCAGGCATTTATAAGTAAGAATAAGCTACTGTGTGATTTATTTGGGAGCTGGGTGATGGGCCCCCCAAAAAAGAGCAAAAACAAACAACAACAAAAAATGGTAGTTATAGTTGTTTCTTTAGAAAAATGATCTATAGAATACCAGTAATAAATTGTCTAAAGTAGGAACTCCTTAAAGAACCAAGAATCCAGCCGGGCAGTGGTGGCGCACGCCTTTAATCCCAGCACTTGGGAGGCAGAGCCAGGCAGATCTCTGTTGAGTTCAAGGCCAGCCTGGTCTACAAAGTGAGTTCCAGGAAAGGCGCAAAGCTATACAGAGAAACCCTGTCTCGAAAACCACCCACCCCACCCCACCCCAAATAAAAGGATAAAGAATCCCATCTGGGCTAACAATCCTCCCTGCCAGAGCTGTAAACTAACAACAACAACAACAACAACAACAAAACACACACACACACACACACACACACACACACACACACACACACCAGTCATGAGAAGCCTTCTGAGTTTTTGGTCAGGGTTGTCCAAGAGATTAGCAGAACACAGGCTGTGGTTGCTGCCCTTGGTGGCCTCCCAGAAGTTGAAGGAAAGTCCCTGTTGTGGAACACACCTTGTCCTTAGGACACAGGACTTGGAGGACCTGAGCTGGATCTGACCTGAAAGCCTCCTCGCTAAGGACTAGCTTTCTTGGCACCAAGAAGGTGTCACGTAAACTTCAAAGAGAAGGAAGCAACTGATTGTCCTACACATCTGTGATGCCTATGAACTGAAACCATGAGCAGCATGGCACAGTATCCCTTAGGGGTGCAGTAGTGGCATGTAACCTTGGCCGTAACCAAAAACTCTCTAATTGAACTTAAGGCCTGCTCAACAAAAGGGAAATCACACCTGGTACTGGGAACCTAAATAACTATCCAGAGTTAGTGAATTCACGGGTCTTGGGGGAGAACTTACAAATGCCACTTTACTAAACAGCATAATTCCTGACTATATTCTAAATATTTGACCTTACACCCACAGATAAGTGGAGGTCTCACCCCTCATCTAAGAAACGCCCTCATGCCACATAGACCGTTACAGAACCCAATCGATCAAAATGCTGAGAACAAGGATTCATATGGTTCCCAACCCCGACTGATACATCTTCAACACAATTCCTGTATGTAAGGCTCAGAAAAAAATAGCAGAAGTGGGGGTAGAAAAATTGTAAGAGAAGAAGAATTGGAATTTTCCCATGAGATTTCCTCTCCTACCACTATCAGAGAAGCAACACCCATGAAGTCTCATCAACATGGCTGCCTAAACAAGACCTGAGTAAGGATGGCAGCATTAGACATGCTAACATGGAGAGGGAACTTTTCCAGGGCCTCAAACCCAGACAAATAACCATAGGCAACTAAGGAATGATTCAAGTAAGGAAAATAGTTTTCCCCAGGGATGAGCCCTCCAATTGGTTATCCAATATCAAAGTGGCCAGCCCTGAAATCATATGCATACAAGTAACACTATACATATTGAGCAGGTTGTATCTTTGTATTTAGGAATGTATTATGTATGTATGTGCGCAACAACAATTAAAGAAATTGAGGCTATGAATTTGACAAAGAGCAAGGGAAGCTGCAGGGGAAGAAAGGAAGAAAGCAATGTAATTACAGTTTAATTTTTTTTTAAGTTTTAGGGCTGGAGAGATGGCTCAGTGATTAAGACCACTGGCTGCTCTTCCAGAGGTCCTGAGTTCAATTCCCAGCAACCACATAGTGGCTCATAGCCATCTCTATGGTATCTAATGCCCTCTTCTGTCATGCAGGCATTCATGCAAACAGAGCACTCATATACATAAAATACATAAACAAATTTTTTTTTTAAGTTTTAAAAAATCAACAGATGCTGGACTGTAGTTGGACAATACTTTGAGAATTCTTTAAGGAAAAATAGAGTTGTCAGTCAAGAATCAAAAAAAGAGAGGGGAGGTGGAAGAAATATAATTGTTCAGTTCCAAGGGATCCAATGCCCTCTTCTGGCCTATGTGGGCACTGTACACACATGCAGTGCACATACATACATGCACATAAAACACTCATACACATGAAAAAAAAATTAAAGTAGAGGAAATGAAGAAAGAAAAGGTATACTGTTTAAGAACAAATATTACATTTATATTTGGGAGTTTTGTTGTTGTTATGGGTGGTGGTGGTGGTGGTGGTGGTGGTGGTGGTGGTGGTGGTGGTGGTGTGTGTTAGAACCTGACGCCACCCATCAGCCAACACATGTTGGGGTTTCTACAACCACCAGGGCCAGAAGAGTAACAACCCATGGGAGACCAGAAGGAAATCCAGTGCAGCATGACTTAGTTAGCCCGTGTTGGCTCAAACTTCTGGAGTCTGATAGCAGGCAGTTTAGTGTAAGGATATATTTTATTTATTTATTTCTTCATTTATTTCACATTTTAAGCACAGTACAATTTTGGGGGAAAAGTTTCCTGGTGTAATACAATCAATCCCCTGTTCACAAGGAGGCATGATTACATGGAACTCTTCTCAGATTATACATCATTTCTTCCATGAAGATGGGTTCTAGAGACAGGCTTCATATATTATCTTAAGAGCCTGGAGGAAGATCTGGTGTGGTCTCAGTCATGCAGGTAGTGTAGAGGTCATTTGGGCTGTTAGTCATCTCCAGTCCTGACTGTGGGATATTGGGGAAGCCCCTGCCCTACAAATATCACAAAGGTCACCTTGACTGTTAGTCACCTCTGGTCCTGCTTGTGGGAGCTTGGTATGACCTGACTCTATAGATAGCCCAAATCACCAGGTTATTAACCACCTCCATTCCCAGTCTTCTGGGTGGAAGAATAGGTTACACATCTTTCCTGTTGAAGAGACAGTCTTGCCTGTTTAATATTCCTGGTTTCCTTAGTGCTTATTAGTGAGCTCAAGGACCTCTGTGCTTCCAACAAACACACACATGAGAAAATTTAAAAAATGAAGATAGGAAAGAATAACTGTGACAATCAAAATAAAGCTCTTTTTTATGTTTTTAGGCAATTCCATTTTAGATCATTTCATGTATGCTTTAATTTACTCATGCCCTGCCAGGTGATTGGAATAGCAATTAACATTGAATACTAATATCACTGTTAAAAACAGGCACTGAATTTCTATATCATGCTAACCAACTTACAGTGTTACCCTTGTGTGCCTTTTCATATTAATAATATTCCCATGCCTGTAAACAGAGGAGAGCTAACAAAAACATTGCTTTCAGTCTAACATTTGTAAAACTTCCATTGTAAAGCTATTATGGTAATTCTAGGAAGATGGTGTCTTTCTGAAATGTAATAAATGTTCTGAGTGTGGATTTTGAGTCTCATCCATCATCAGAAAGGCACATCCAAGTGAACCGTTGGACTTAAGCAGAGCACCATTGGGTGGCAGAATGACTTCTGGTACCTCAGTGTCCTTGAGTAATGAGATGTCCCTGATTACTGCTTGTCCCCATCACACGCCTGGGCATGAAGTTTTCAATGCTATTCTCCTTTCAGGTCTTCAGGACATGACCATTAAAAAAGATTTGTTTTAGCCGGGCGTTGGTGGCGCACGCCTTTAGTCCCAGCACTCGGGAGGCAGAGCCAGGCGGATCTCTGTGAGTTCGAGGCCAGCCTGGGCTACCAAGTGAGCTCCAGGAAAGGCGCAAAGCTACACAGAGAAACCCTGTCTCGAAAAACCAAAAAAAAAAAAAAAAAAAAGATTTGTTTTTATTTTATGTGTATGGGTATTTTGCCAGCATGCATGCACTACATGTATTCATGCACTACATGAATACACTACCCTTGGAAGCCAGAAGGGAGCATCAGAACCCCCAAAGAGAATGATTGTGAGCCACCATGTAGATGTTGGGATGTCCTCTACAAGAGCAGCAAGTACTCTTAACCACCAGGCCATTTCTCCAGTCCATAAACTGATCTCTGAATTGAACATTAAAATGACTGAAAGGAGATAGCTTTTAAAACAAATTATTATAAAGCTCAAAGGACCTTTAAGGCTTTGATTTGTAAAGAATTTTACCCTTTTAAATGTTCTAGTTTTCTTAATAGAAAACTGAAGTCCACATATTACAATTGGTATTGAGATTTTATCATCCAAAAGAGAGTAGACCAAGGCCTTATAAAAAGGCCTTAAAAAATCTACACTTGATCTACACTTGGAAATGAATAAATGCTGTTTTATTTTGTTCCTTGCTTTTGAGACAAGGTCTTGCTATATAGCCTAGGCTGGCCTGAAATTCATTAGGAAGTCCAATCTTACCTTGAACTCAGGATCACCCAGCTTCAGCCTCTTCAGTATTGGGATTACAAGCAGGCATTACTTTGCCTGACTTGAATAAAAACTTATAGATACTTTTCATAATAACTCTTCACCTTTCAACACTCTCCAAAAAAATACACAAAATTACAACTAAAATATTGATCAAGAAGAATTGTTTCTGGGAATAGATAACATCAAATACAAAAATAACAAGGCTAGCTAGACTATGTACAAATACAAATAATAGCAATTAACTAGCTAACAACTATGGAGCATCTCTGGGCAGAACATTGTGCTAAGCTTATCCATAATAGCCAAGAAACAGAGCCAGCCAATGAATGAATCAACCCATCAATGAATAAATCTGCAGGATATATGAATTACTATTTAGCTTTTTGAAAAGAAGGAAATGCTATCATTTGTACCCACATAGATGAGCCTGGAGAACATTATGCTAAAATAACACAATCCAGGTACAAAAAGACAAATACTACATAATCCCACTTTTATTTGGAATGAACAAAAGCTAAATCCATTACAACAAAGAGTTGGATGGGAGTTACCAAGGACTGTGGGGCAGGAGGATAGATGAAGAGACTATGAGATGATGATCATAGGACAAAACTTCAGTAAAGCAAGAGGAATAATTTAATAGCTCTATTATACACCATAGTGACTACAGTTAACATCGTTTCATATAAAACTGTCAAAGAGAGTATTGTAAGTCTTCTCATCACAAAAATAAATACATGCAGTCATGCATGCTCACTTCCATGATGACTCGTCTCAATTGTCAACTAGGTATGAGCTAGCATCACCAAGAAACAGGCCTCTGAGCTTACCTATACAGATTTTCTTTGATATTTTAGTTGATACAGGAAGAGCCATCTTACTTCTTGGGGGAACCATTCCCTGGGTCAGAGATCTTAGACTACAGAAGGTAGAGAAGGGGAGCTGAGCACTAGCAAGCATGTGTTCACCACTCTCTTCTTTTGACTGTGGGTATACACCTATGCCTTGATTTTCCAAACATAATAGACTAGGCCTTGAACTATGAGCTATAATAAGCCCTTACTCCCTGAGTTTATCACAACCACCAGAGAAGAAACTAAGCTTCCATTAGCCATTTCATAACATATGCATGCATCCAAACACCATGCTGTTCATAATAAATATGTGATTTTTCCTTACAAAAAAAGAATTCTTTAAGCCATCATAATGGATTCTATGAAGCAATCTAAAAACAGAATATGAATAAGAAATACTAATTCCATATGGAGGATGTAAGAACCATCTTACCAAATTAAGTCAGGAAACAGAAACTCTGGGTTATTCCTCCCTTAGTTTTCTCAGGTCTGGATTTCTTTCCTAGCAAACAAAGAAAGTGATACCTATTCCAAGGATGGTGGGAGAAATGCTGTGGAATAATCCTTCCGTCCACTGTGTGAATATATGTCGCTATGATTGGTTGCATAGACAAGCCGACTGACCAATCGCTGAACAGGGTAATGCTAGGCGGGAAAGCCAAACTGGGAATGATAGGAGGAGAAAGGGTGGAGTCAGAGAGGGTCACCAGCCAGATGCAGAACAAGTTTGACCCACAAAATGGGATAGAGGTAAAAGCCACAAGCCTCAGGCAGCACATGGATTAATAGAAATGGGTTAAGTTGTAAGAGCTAGTTAGTAATAAGCCTGAGCTATCGGCTGAGCATTTATAAGTAATATTAATCCTCTGAGTGATTGAGAGAGACTGCAGGATGGGAAAACTCATCCTACAGAGAAATGTGTCAGATTCATGTATCCAGATGCTGAGTGGGTAGAAGTTTTGTGTGGCACACAGATTACACTTAAGAGAACAACCAGGAAGTCTCTGATTTACCTATGAACAGACTTGAAGGCCAGATCATAACTGAATTCTAAATAAATAGGGGAAAAAATGTTATCACCTTCCAGGGTCCTTCGTGAAAGAAGAGAAGTAGAAACTCGGAGAATGTCTGTCACTGAGCCTGCTGTCTAAGTCAGTCCTGAAGAGGAGACCAGCCCCATGTCAGACCTAGAGTCAGAAGCGAGTTGCACAGGGGATCCAGGATCAGGAGGGAGTTGCCCACTGAACCTCTTTAGTACTGCATATCGCTTCTTGTTATTTCAGGAATCAAAATGCTTCAAAAATAATAATAATAAGACATATTTTTCACATCTCCAAGATCCTGACTCCCATGTTCCTTAAGAATTAAGCCTATAGGACTCAGTAGTGAAAAGGAAACATACTGAGCCTGTTTCCCCCAATGTTTCTTCTTGTTTTCTATGTCCCTGTTTAACTTAGCAAACTTGACTTTAACTTCCATACTCAAATCCTAATTTTAAACTAAAAGTTGACTCATGTTTATCCTGGCTCTCGATATCATATATCCTAGAAAGTGAACATTGTGCTGTGGGGTCTTTCAACCACATAGAAGAGACACAATCTTTTTTTCTCTCTTAGGTTCATTTCTGGGGTCCTGAAAACTGGGCTAAGAGAGGTTAATAAGAGAGAAGTATATACATTTCATTTGACGTTTTTATGGGACCCAGAGGCCTTCCTAGAAAAGAAGTAGACCAGATAGGCCCAAGAGCTTATATATACTTCTAACTAAGAGTGATAAATTACAGAGTCAGAAGGAAAAGGGCAAGACTCTTGAGATTTCCAAGGGCCGAAACCTGTGGGAAGGTAAATATCCAGGGAAACTCACAGGAGATCAAGGCCAACTTAGAGAGGTTTGTTTGTACCAGGCCATCTTGGTGCCAATTTTCCGTCATCTTCATACTATGTAACTTTCCCCGGGGAAGGGATTTAAAACAATCCTTATTTCTCAGAGTTTCTGCTTTTACTCAGATTACGTATGGCTTTTCTATATCTGTTGAATCTCGATTTTTTTGTTTTCTGCTCAAAATAATTCTTATGCCAAAGTGGCATACTTTACTTTGGAGCAGCATATTCTGATTCCTTTCCATTATAATGACATATAAACAAGACAGAGCATTAAAACCTTTCAGAGTTAAGTGCCTGGTCCAAGCTTACTCTGTCATATCCCAGATCCCCTTCGAAGAGTTCTTGCAAAGATAATATTTTCACTGTTGTTATTTCAAGGTCTCTAGGAGATTGGCTACAGAGGAAGCTTCTAAATGTCACCTTTGCTAATAAAATCTGAACCAAAGAATATGAACAGTCTTTGACCTGACTTTGGTAAGACTCTGAGTCTGGATGGAAGTATATGACCACAGGCTTACCTCCCAAGTCCTTCTATAGTTTAGAAAGCAAGAGAATGGAATATTCATTAATTGTATTTATTAATTAATTTATTTATTTATTGTATTCATTAATTGTATCACAGTTGGTATCATTTCTTTTTTTTCTCATGATCTTTAATGAAACTGTAATTCTAAAATTTCTTTCAGGGTTTTTCTTGTACAGAAAGTAAAATCACTATAAATATCAATATAAGCTTTGGAAGTTATCACCCATGCCTCAGTTCTCCTAGGCCAACCAGAAACCAACCTTGTCTCAGTCTTTGGATACAAAGGGTCTGTTGCTAAAATCCCCCAGGAGGAGCATCAACAATGTCTACTCCTCTTCCTAAGACCCCAGATGACAAACCAAGGCATGATTCCATTTTGGGGGAACCAATAAATTTATTTAGTTTCCTCACAGAGCACTGGAGAAGGATTTATGAGAGGGGTCTGGGTGCTCCTCCTCCAACAGGCTGTATGTTTCTGAACAGCCCTTACCTAGCAGGAATGAGGACTTCACCACAGCTGTATAGAGGGAGTCCTCCTACCCTAACAGGTGGTAGGGAGCACTACATACTCAGGTGAGGATCTTGTGATCCTCTCTACCCCTCCATGATGTGGTATAAACAGTCCACAAGCCCAGCTGAGATGATCCTTTTTAAGAGTACAGCTGAGGTTCCCAAGATGATGTTAGCTTGGCAGAGGACAGTTAGTTCTAGGGCCACATCCAAATTCTCAGTCATTTCTGGTTCAAGTTCTGTGCTACATTTTCAAAACAAAGCAACATATCTTCTGATTTAGAAAAAATATATATGCTTATTGCGATTTTCATCTCAAGGTTACTGCAAGTGGTTGTCGGTGTGTGCATCTTCCTATGTCCCGGTACCACTAGCATTTCTTGGGCTATTTTAATACCCTGAGTTAAACGGGAACTGCAAGTTTCTATGGCAACCGAGATCACAGTGGCTGCTTATCCCAGTATGGTCCTTGTGAATCACATTTTTAGGGATAATTTTTCTTAACAAAGCATTGTTTAAATTGCTTCAGAGTTATAGCAATTATGTTTTCAATGATAAGCATCAGTGTAGAGAGAGGCACATTTCAAAACTCCAGCAGAGGCTGGTGACGTGGACAGCTGACATGGGCTTCTCTGTGGAGTTCTACTGCACAGGCACTCCACGGGGCAAACTGAGGCAAACCAGGTATAGATAGCAAACTATTCACACTACCCTTGCCTTTCATTCAAACATATTTTTATACTGTACTATTTCAGCATATGTTACTATGAGAACAGCTTCTTCTGTACAAGTGAGGTGGAAATATGATAGCCTCTACTCATTTACTTGGAGCCATTAAAATTTGGAAGCACTTCACATGTCACATCTGGGTCCAATGTGCTTTATGTGTGGTTGAACTGGGTGAGAAGCATTCAGAGGGATGGCCTGTGATATTCTCAAGCCCAGCTGCAGCTGAAGGTGCAACACTTTGAAATTCTGTAGTGGTTGATCCAACTCAGTTCATGGTGAAATGTTGGTCAGAGTCCTCCTTCCTTCTTGTCTAATTGTCCTCTTCTTCCATAAGGGAGTTCACAGCATGGTGGCTAGCTCTCCCCCAGTGGGAGTGGGAGGACCCAGGCAACGAATGTTCAAGGCAGAAAGAGGCCTCCTGTTATAAACTCACTATATTCTAGCTACTAAACGCCAGTCATAGTGACTAGACCATCCTCAGAGTGGGGGAGGGGATAATGAAGTTCCTCTTCAGGAAAACAGGGGTATGAAAGAAGTCTAGACAATGTTTTAGCCAACCCTGCATACTATGCAAGTGTTAGCTCTTGTTTTTCTTCCGATATCTTTAAAAGTTGACCTTAAGACATTAATGTGGTTTTGTTCGTCTTTTGTGTTTCCTCTTTCAGTAAACAACTGCTCATCCCAACTGTTTCCCATACAGACTTGTGCTGTATAGGATGAAGGGGAAATATAACTGGCCTGTAAGTCTTCCTGGTTTGGGCTTTGCAAAACCTTAATCTCAGGAAACAGGATTTCCACAGATATTAAATAAAAATAATTTACTTGTGAGTGCAAACAATATACTTTCCAGAAAAAAAATCAATGGGATGGGGTTGGGGGCCATAAAGAGGGTGTGAGAAACATGAGACCAGATCAATTTGCTATCCATTTTATATGAGATGCCAAAGGACTGTGGTTATGTGCCTTAGCTATAAGGTGGGATACAGTTTTCCTCACAAATGGGCGTTGTAGCCCTGTAGGTGGTAGAGGAAGATGCTCCAGCCATGAGAGGGACAAGAAGACAAGAGAAATGTCACATGTGAATATTGGTGAGTGACAGCTGTGTCTCAATACCATGACCCCCTTAATCCTGTGTAGAAATATCGCCACAACCTGGGGACAGGCTCTGTGAAATAGCCACCCAAGAGTAGAAGTTGCAAAGAATATAAATGTACAACCGGAAGTTCCTTCATTCTTGAGTTGCAACTGAGTTCTGGAAATTGCATTCCTGTTGTCCAGAGCCTCGGTTGTGTCTGGGTTCAGGAACTTCACATCTGACAGCTGAACTTGCCACAAATGCTGAAAGATAAATTGTCAACCTAACTGGTGTCTACAAACCAACCACCCACAGACACCAGTGAGATGCAGGATCAGCATCCAAGCCTGACATACACTGCAGCGACTGGACCTTTGTATAGAACCAGAGAGAACACAAAAGCTGAGCAAATGTTCACTGGGCTTGTATCACTCATTCACGAACGAGAATGTCTGAAGACCTCCAGGAATTTCACATAAATACGACCTTGCATCCGTGTGGAAAGACTGGATAAAAATGCCAGTTCCAGCAGTTCCAACACCTGTTATTATTTCTACATGTTTGCTCTGAAGTTCCTTAGGAGGAGAAATTGGACCACATTTCGATCTCTCCTCACAATGCCCGGCACGATTGGTGTTAGCTACTCAACATAGATATGTTGATTCCGTGTTCAATTTTATCACTTTATAATTCCTCCAGTGTCCAAACCATTTTCCCTAATTCCATTTCTGATGCTATGACACACACACCCTCACCAAAAACAGGAAAAGGAGAGGGTGGTATTTGGCTTATAATTCCAGGTCACAGCCCATCATTTCAGGGAAGACTAGTCAGGAACTCAAGGGACTAGTCACATCACATTCAACGTCAAGAGCAGAGAGAAGCTAATGAATACATTGATGTTGCCTGTTAGCTTCTGCTCATCTAGATATTTTTAACTTCAATACAGTCCAGGTCCCAGGCTAGAGAATGGTGCTGCCCATCGAGGGCTGCATTAACAATCAAGACAATCTTCCACAGGCCAGCCTGATAGAGGCAACCATAGTTAGGCTCTTGTCCCGGGTGATTCCAGTTTGTGAGCTTTTAAAAATGAAGGGAAAGAGAGGCCATATTGTAACATGTACTCAAGCCCTAAGTTTCATTCTGAGAGATGGATGGTTGATGTGAATATAAACAATGAAAATCTATTGTTCGGTAGCATTTTGTGAGCTGGAAATTGCTATTGTCTCCTTGAACTCTGATATGGATTCATTACAACACATTCTCTTCATCTAGCATGTAAATTAGACTTTTATGTACAATAAAAGAGATCAAGGAGAGACTGAATGGAAACGTGATATGGAGCTAGAGATCTGCCTAATAAAATGTTTGACAAAATGACTTTTATTGTATCAACATATTACACATTTCAGTAAACCAGCAATTAACCTCAATCCAACTTTACTTAGAGCTGTCATTGTTGCTGTATTTTACTTTAAAGAGGAAATTCTCAATCTCAAATGAACACAGAGAGAGAGAGAGAGAGAGAGAGAGAGAGAGAGAGAGAGAGAGAGAGAGAGAGAGACTCCACAAAAGTATTTCTTAAATTTTTTTCCAATTACAAAAGTAAATATTGTGAGAGCCAAAAAAAAAAAAAAAAGTTAAATGCTTGGGGGGGGGATGAAGAAAAAGGAGCATAAATAGAAATTGATACCTTAACATTTTCTTGCACTTGTTGAACTGCTACAGCAGACATATTTCGTGTCCTGATTGACATTGTGGTCTGTATTTTCTCTCTTCGTTAAGAACTCTTCAGATACACGTAACTAAATCAAGAAAGTTAACGAGGCCTAAAATGAAGCAACTTTTTGACTTATGTGCATTTAGCCACAAAATAAAATGAATTTGAATACCCTGATTCCCAGGACATGCAGACACATTTTCATATGAAATCATTTGCATCCAGGTTGCTTAATTCATGTATACGAAATGCCTCATGAGAGACAAAGAGTTGAAACTTTTTAGTTTAAAAAAACCAAAAGCAGAACTCAAAAATACACAGCAGTTAAACAATAATGAAGCCAGGTGGTGATAGTGCACTCCTTTAATCCCATCACTCAGGAGGCAGAAGCAGGTGGATCTCTGTGAGTTTGCGACCAGCCTGGGCTACAGAGTGAGCTCCAGGAAAGGCACCAAAACTACACAGAGAAACTCTGTCTCGAAAAGCCAAAAAGAAAAAAGAGAAAAGAAACAATAATGAAAAGTAATGGTCAGGGGGCTGGAGAGATGGCTCAGAAGAGCCCTGGCTGCTCTTCCAGAGGTCCTGAGTTCAATTCCCAGCAACCACATGGTGGCTCACAACCATCTACAATGAGATCCGGTGCCTTCTTCTGGTGTGCAGGCATACATGCAGATAGAATACCATATATATAATAAATAAATCTTAAAAAAAATGGTCAGAGAAGAGTGCACACTAAACACCTGTGAGAAGAGTGCACACTAAACACCTGTGAGAAGAGTGCACACTAAACACCTGTGGGAAGTGAAAAGCAAACAGACTCCATGAGCCTTGAGCAAAGGTGAGGATGATTACAGACACAATCACAGGACAGCTTCTCAGGGCGACATGTCTAAGGACGTTCTGCCGCTCTCTTCTCCAGTCTTTTGAGGGAGCACCCAAGCAGGAAAGAATCGGCATAGTCCTTGAGGTTATGACTGCAGAGCTGAGGTAGTGGCAGGTTGCCGTCTAAGTCTCTCTAAACTATATTCTTCCTATTTATTAAGTGGCGTGGACAAAGACAGGCCAATACACATGCAAAACTGGACTGTAAATAAACAGCAATGTTATGCATTCATGATGGAAAATGCACAAAAGGATATCTCACTGTTTGGAAAGTCCATTTAAATACACGGACCACTCCCATGGACAATGTGGATCAATATTGATCAAATTCTAATGTACACATACGGCCAATTCTTGTTCATTCTTAAGAGTAGAGGAAAGCTATCAGTAATGTATTTTAAATAGCTGCAGAAAAATCTTTTTTAGGTCTTGGGGATGGCTCAGTAAGCAAAGTGCTTGAGCTCGCCTTGCAAGTGGTAGGCCTTGAATTTGAACCCCCCCCCCCCCCCCCCCCGCCCACATAAAAAGCCAGGCATGTGTGGCATGCATATGTAATCCCAGTACTGGAGAGGGGGATGGGAGGATCCTTGGGGCTCACCAACCAGACAGCCTGCCTAACTGGTGAACTCCAAGCCAATGCAAGATCATGTCTCAAAGGAGGTAGATGGTATTCCTGAGGATGACACCTAAGGTTTGTTGTGCCCAGATCGTGACCCCCAGAGAGACCACCAAAGACGAGCATGCCGGAATGCAAAAGCAAGGTTTAATTCTGGATATCCAAAAGCAATACAAGCCTAGGCAGGGACTTCGTCCAATACATCCAATGCAGTGGAGGCTGGAGGAAGCGCCCACCTGTCTGCAAGCTCAGTTTTTAAAGGGAAAAGTCACAAGGTTACATCATTTAGGGGTGCTAGTACGGGTACAATTCTGATTGGCTCGCTTCTAGGGACTTCTAGAAATTACTTCTAAGGGAGTAGTTGCCCGCCACCATTTCTCACTGGCTGCCCTCAGGTGGGGGGGGGGGCATTTCTGTGGTTAGTTACCCTGGAAATCAGGGAGAGGACATTCCATAGTCTGGCAGGCATTACCTCGTGACTATCTTGTGACTCTGTACTTTTACAGTTCCTGGTTTCTGGAATCTGAACCGACTGGTTTCAGTAACTAATGGCCTATTCCCAAAAGGAGAAATCTTAGGCCTTAATTTTAGGGTGAAAGCATTTTGGTCTTATTTCTAAGATGGCTCATTTTGGTCTCACAGGTTGTCCTCCAGCTTCCACACACACACCACGCATGAGTGTGCATGCATGAACACACACACACACACCATCATTAGAATGTCTCTTTTTAAATTTCTTTTGAGCTGGGCGGTGGTGGCACACGCCTTTAATCCCAACTCTTGGGATGCAGAGCCAGGCAGATCTCTGTGAGTTCGAGGCCAGCCTGGGCTACAGAGTGAGTTCCAGGACAGGCACCAAAAAACTACACAGAGAAACCCTGTCTCAATAAATAAATAAATAAATAAATAAATAAATAAATAAATAAATAAATAAATAAATAAATAAATAATTTTGAGAAGTCAAGAATCAATGTAAAAACTTAGACTAACTTTTTTTTAGGAACAGAGCTGAAAACTTCCTTGAATAAACACAATACGAGTGATAACTAGCATAGTTACCGTCACAGTCATTACGATTCAATTAAAACCACAGCGTACTCAACACAGCAGAGGCGGCAAATGGATACTTAGTATGCTGTCTTCTAGTCTCTTAATGCTCCTCGGCAGCTGCAGCCTGGAGGGAAGTATCAGGTCCGGGATGCGCTGACAGTTACCCGACCTGCCGAGTCTACTGTCCTGTGAAACGCGGACTCAAAACTCTTCCACGCTTAACACCCTTCACAAGCTGCAATTACCATGAAGCGAAAGTTTCTTATGGTGTGTGACCTGTGGCATCAAGTCCTGTCCTCAGCAAATGAAAAGTCATGCCGTTGTAGGATGCTGTGAAGTACAGCATGTGTATGTTAGTAACTGCTTCGGCCCTGCGTCACTGAGCAGTGGGGACAGGACATCTTCCAGAGTCTCCTCGTCGAAAAGACAGCGAAGGAAAGATCACTCAGAAACCCAACAGCCAGTGAAAACCATACGATGGATTTCGCTGACACAATCTGTCATTTTTAAGACTGTAAGTGTTCAGTCTTGTTTTCTGTGGGGTTTTTGTTTTGTTTTGTTTTTGTTGCGGGGCGGGGTGGGTCGCTGTTTTGTTTTGTCTCGTTACATATGCACTCCTAATGAACACTTCGGGAGCTAAAGGCAGGTAGTAACTATACAAATATTGGAGTTCAAGTGATGGGTAACAGACTAAGGCTGAAAACAAAGAGGGTCCAGGCACACATAGGAACTCAGAGTGGCTGTAACAGCGTACCCAAGACCTGCGCAAGCTCAAACCAGACAAACGGCCAGCATAGAAGGAGAGGAACGAACTACGTCCACCCCGAGCTGAGGAGCTCTTGGTAACTGATAGATGCCGGGAGAGCTAATTTTCTTTACCGGTGTGCCAGGGAACCAGGCAGTGCTGGTGCACACCTTTAGTCCCTTGGGAGGCAGAGGCAGGAGGATTTCTATGAGGTCAAGGCCAGCCTCGTCTACAGAATGAGTTTTAGGACAGCCAGGGCCACACAGTGAAACTCTGTTTTGAAACCACTCACCCACCCACCCCGCCCCTGAAAAAGGAGAGGTTGTACCAGGTAAAGAACACCCAGGTAGATGGCCACACACCCAAGAATATATAGGCAATGCTAATTGGAATCCATTATTTTGGTTTTTTTTTTTTTTATGAGGACACAAGGTTTGGTGGGAATGGAACTGGGGTGCATTTGGAAGGAGATGGAGGAAAGGTGGGATGTGATTAGAATACAGCGTATAAAATCCTGAAAGAATAAAAAATCATCTTCAAACAAATTTTAAAGAAGAAAAAAAGCAAGGAAGCCTGTACAAACAAGACAAAATAGAGCCAGAAAGGAAATTCTCATTTACAATCCCAATAACCAGGAGACTGGTGCAATAATATTTCCCAGAGCGCTAGGCTAGCCTGGGCTACAGAATGAGTCTCAGGCCAGTTTAGTATTAAGTCTCAAACTTCAGGGCAAATGGTTGAGGTGGCTATCTCACATACATAAGTCAACCTGGCCTCCAGGTTCTCCCAGCATCCCTCAGTCCCTACCTGTTACAGGGTATGGATGACATCCCTAGCCCTCTACCCTGAGCTCTCCAGCCCAGGGACTGGGCTGCCCTTCTTCTAGAGGCTCTTCCGGCTATCCAGCCATTTTTATTATCTGCCCCTTTTGTACCTTTGCCCTGCTGGCGGCTGCACCTGGTTCCCCCTTCTTCCCTCTCTCTTCCCTCCCCATCTTACCACATGGCCCAGCTCAGCCTGATCATGTTCACTCTGGACTCTCCCAGATGTCCCTGCCTCTGGCTGTGCTCTCCCACATATCTACAATAAACTTTCTCCTCCACCATACTTGTCCTTTCCTTTTTATTTATTTCTTTTTTTTTTTAACTCACTTAGTCTACAAAGTGAGACCCTATAACAAAACAAACAAAAACAAATAAAAATTACTCTTTGTTTACAAACAGGGCAGAGAGAAGGGATGGAGAAGTCCAACTCCACATGAAGACTCTCATTTAGTTTGATTTTCAAACAGAAAACCAGAGGGACGTGTACTATCAAGAATACCCATGAGCTGGGGACAAACATAGAGTTAGATGTTTCAGTAGTTTGTCTTCTGTTTCTGGGTTTCCTCCACCCAGAATGCATGTTTCTAGAGTCCTGTCCTACACTCAAGGGTTCAGCTGACGTCCACTCTATGGCACACCGGTTTAAAGTTTCCGCTTGATGGAATGGATTCCAGTTCTTACTGGTGGCAGCCTGATGCCCTTACAAACTAGACTGCAAAGTACCTAAACCAGAAGTTCCTTCTCTCTCTCTCTCTCTCTCTCTCTCTCTCTCTCTCTCTCTCTCTCTCTCTCTCTCACACACACACACACACACACACACACACACACACACACACACACACATCAGCACTGGCTCCTGGAGAGAAAGTGAAAGCTATTCTCATTGTCAAATGACCTGGCAACGTCTTCTGTTGCTTTAAAATTCATCTTTAGTGACCTGAACCCTGGACCTTTCCAGACTCTGAGGAGTAAATGCAGAGTCTGTCACAAGCTCCCACAAGTTTTATCATGTGACTTCCAAACACATACAACTATGTAAAGTGAAAAGGTTATAGTTTTTAAATGTCGAAGTTTAAATAGAGGTGATTGCTAGGTGCGATTCTGGACTCTTTGTATCTTCTTTACTCTCCAAATGTCACTGTATTACTTCTGTAATTAGAAAACGGTGGTTTACAGTCATTTATATAGTTTCATACGGGAGAGGGTGACAACTATTTCAGAATAAGTAGAAAAATACCTAAATCCCAATAAGCATACACAAAGAAACATTAACGGTGACTACCATA
Organism: Peromyscus maniculatus bairdii; assembly: GCF_049852395.1. NCBI lineage: Eukaryota > Metazoa > Chordata > Mammalia > Rodentia > Cricetidae > Peromyscus > Peromyscus maniculatus. The sequence continues at coordinate 34,546,119 of NC_134867.1, forward strand.
AGATGATAAATTATGGGGAGCCTCTCCCCTATGTGTCTTTTATAACTTCCTATGATGATCACCAACTGCTTTATAGAAAATGCCATTTTTACAAAGCCCAAGGGCACAGAGTTTGAGGATCATATCCTCACCCATGCCATAAAGTATTTATTGTGTTTTACTGCTATTTCATGTTTAGAATTTAATAGACTAGAAGACTCTGCAGAATAAGCCACCTGGTGCTCAAGGAGATATAATAAAATGCCCAGCAGCAGTAAGGTGACATACAGGGCTGTTGTATCAGGCTGTGTGTGCCATGAGAGCTCAAGGCCTGCTTTAATTACCAGTCATTTGAATTTCTGATAGATATTATGGAGAAATTTAAATCTTGTTCATTTACTTTGGCAGCTTGACAACGGGCTCATTTCCAATCCTTTGAGGGAATTGCAAATTTCCCCTGCTTCGATCTGGGGTGAGGCAGCGTTATTCATACAAGGATGTGTTGGAATGCTGGGGCTGAACGTTAGTCAGAACACCGTTTAACGCAGCAGAAATCTAACTTATGATTATTAATGTTTGAAAGCAGTAAAGCAATCAAAAAAACTCAACTTTAAACATCAGATTTTAAACATGGCCCCAAATCAATATTTATAACCTTTTGAATATAAATATTAGTAGTGAAAAGAAATGTAAAATAATTGCAAGATAAATACTAAGCTATGAAGGACCCTTCCAAAAGTCTCCCCCAAATTCCCTAACTAACGTGAGTAGTTTCATCATTCCTTTAAAAGCTCAGCCTCCTCGATTTTATTTCTGTTCATTTGTTTGGAGGAATCAAGTGGCCCACGCCAGCCAGTCTCAAACTCTGTGTAGCCAAGAATGACTTTAACCTCCAATCCTCGTCTCCTGCTGGGATCACAGGCTTGTGTCACAATCTGGCTCCTCTGTGCTAGGACTGAACCTGGAATTTGAGGCTAGGCAAGCATTCTACCAACTGAGCGACTTCCCTGGCCCTTCTGTGGTTTTACAATGTAAACTCCATGAAAACTAGAAGCTTCTTTTCCTCTATTTTGCCTCCACCTAGGCTCCTGGTTCAGGGTCAGGACCATCTGGAGCACTGCTGAACTCCACCTCCCTGGAAGGGGCCCAGATGGGGCTCAGATAAAGTCAAAGAACCTCCACGTGGTGAAAGAAACTCAAAGGCGTATCTTTGCTTGCTTTGAGACTAATGGGGAAGACTTTTAGTTTGTAAGAGAGATTTCAAACTTTCAGAATATGGAATCTTCACACAGACTAAGGTCATGACGGCTCCTGTATCAATTTAGCAAGCATGCATATTTATCTCCTGGAAAATAAAGACTCAAATGCAAAAGACACATTAACTCTTTAGGGGTTAGGAAAACATTGACAATACGTGTGTTAAGTTTTTCTCTTTACAGAATGTTCTGCTACGGGATCAATCATAGAAAAGTAGCCCACCGTATTAGGATGGAGTCTAGGGTCACATCTGAGTTTGAATGCATGCTTCTAATGATGGCTTATATGCTAGGACCACAGTGACCTAAGCCTTCAGGGCCTTGGTTTGCAGGCTGGGGATAAGAGCAGGAACCTTCCTAAAGGGTTGCTTTGTGGATAGTGCACTCATCTACTCAGGGGCTTAGGATGATGCCCAGCTTAGTAGATGAGATCTCTTCATTTTGTTATTGCTCGTTACATTTTTCATGGCTATGGTGTCCATGTGTGGTCCTCCGCATTTCGGTATCACATCGCTTCCTTAACAGCCAATAATTTCAAAGGATGATAAAAGTGGTTAGTTTCCATTTCAGTTTCTGGAACATAAAATTGAACAAGTAAAACTAAGAGCAGTGGGTGAGTAAACTTGATACCATAATGCCTCCTGAAATAAGGTCCCAGCCCTCTGGTGGAGTGTTTCACTGTCTCCCCAGCCCTTGTGGCTTCTAGGCACATCTCGATACAGTTAACTATCTACATACACTCTGCGTTATTCAAAACTGACAACCTGGAAAAACTGGCAACCCACAGGAAGGAACAGACACTGGCTCATCACATCCATTCATTTCCTCTTCTGAACCTCTGGTCTCAGAGTGCTCTCAGCTGACAGAAACCACCAAAGCAGAAGAAAACGCTGGCCTCTATCTTCTGAGTAAATAAGTCAAATACAGATGTAAATAAACCATGCATTTTCATGCTGAGATATCCATTTTCTTGCACAATTAAATAGGTAAAGTTTAAATTCAGCCTGCCAGCTTTGACATTTCTGAGAGGTTCAAGGACGGCTTTCACTTGTTTGGGGTGAGTTGTTGGCCTGTTTGTCTACTGATAAGTTTTAAATCCCAGAGAGTTTCAGCACCAAGATGATAAGTTTTGAATCGCTAGTTATTGGATACCCTCTGCTGCCAATGTAATAAGCCCATCAAATCGAATTAATAAATCCAGGTTTAATCTGAGCAGAGCATTCCTGTGTGGTCCCAGAGGGAAAGGAGAAGCCATGAGGGAAAACCAAGAGGGGAAGTCTTAGGCCAGACCTAAAAGAGTTTCCACTAGAACATTCCAGACTCTTTCTTTGGGTGTATGGATGCCTGAGGCTGAGGTGGAGCTTCCACCAGAACATTCCAGACTCTTTTCTTTGGGTATATGGATGGCCCGGGCTGAGGTGCATTTGGTTCCTAAATCAACATGACTGGTTATCCCATTACCACCTGCTTGGGTTTTTGTTTTTTTGTTTTTGTTTTTATGAAGGGAAAGTGCTAGCATCAAATAAAGGTGGAACTGTCCTTTCCCTATTCTTGGGATTTCTTCCTGTCTCTGCCGTAGGTATCTTTGATTTCACTGAGCACCAGCAGCTCCTGGAGAGGTCCACACTGGAATGTCAAAGTACCAATTGCTGGTTTGCGTAGACAGTGGACTCTTCAGCGACCCAGTGGGTGGATGAAGTCTTCAGGATGTCACTGCAGCTGTGTGGCAAGGGATACGCACAGCCTAGAATGAGAACAGCAGCTGTATTTCCTTTCTGTGTGTTCCTGCGTTTAAAAATAAACAAGACAAACAGGAACTATGAGAAGACAGCAACACGTCCCTCGGCAAATGTAACGAGCAATAACAAAATGAAGAGATCTCATCTACTAAGCTGGGCATCATCCTAAGCCCCTGAGTAGATGAGTGCACTATCCACAAAGCAACCCTTTAGGAAGGTTCCTGCTCTTATCCCCAGCCTGCAAACCAAGGCCCTGAAGGCTTAGGTCACTGTGGTCCTAGCATATAAGCCATCATTAGAAGCATGCATTCAAACTCAGATGTGACCCTAGACTCCATCCTAATACGGTGGGCTACTTTTCTATGATTGATCCCGTACCAGAACATTCCGTAAAGAGAAAAACTTAACACACGTATTGTCAATGTTTTCCTAACCCCAAATGCCTAGTTAAATGGTTTTTTTTTTTACTGCTAAATTTTCTTAGCTAAAACTCAGTTTAATTATATTTTTAAAGCAACAAAAATTAAGTTCTGTGTGTTTATGATCGACGTACCCACTTTACCCTGAACAGAACAAGCTGTTAGCAAGCTATATCACTTGAATGCCAAAGTTGTAGAGAAGGCACAAACCTTTAAATAAAATTTTCTGTCAGCACCATGGGCCCAAATTTAGTTCACAGATGAGGTTCTTCCCCGTTTTGTTCTTTGGGGTTTTTCATTTGTTTGTTTTGGGGGGGGGCAGGGAGGGGTAACAAAAGCAAGCACACCCACCAGGCTTTTTAAGGAATTCCATCGAGTGCCACCTCTTCGAGCTCTGCCGGTCATTTCCCTGGTCCACTTGATGCCAGCCCCTTACTCAGGGCCTGCAGCTTGTGGAGGGACGGAAGGACTTACATGGCACCCGCATAAAGAAATTGCAGGTGATTTAAATGTTCTATTTTTGTTAGCAGTAACGCTTTTCTCTAGACTCCAGGGTATTGCCTGCCGTGCCCAAACTGCCTCCTCCTTATTTTGGTAACTCTGCCTCCACTCCCTTCATCTGAGGAATTCTTAGTTCCACCGGGCTCGGGACTATCTGTTGCCATGCCCACCATGCTGTATACAATGCTAGACTCGGACTTGTAGTGAGCCAGGTGGAGACCTCTCTAGAACCCTAGATTGTCAGTGACTTTGGTCTTTCTAGTTTGAGCCCACAGTTCTCAGAGCTGTCTAGAGTCCTTATAGCCACAAGACATTCCTACAGAGCAGTCAGAGAGAATCTGAAGCCAATGAATGGACTGTTAATACAAAGTCAAATATACCTGTGTCTAGCTTGATCCTTATCCAGTACAGTAACCAATATTGCCACACATATTCTAGATGTTTAAAACCCTGTAATTGGTGAACTCCCAGCCAAATGCGTTATTCTCTCAGCCATCCACTCACTCCTTGGTTCTTCAACATTTCTTCAACAGTTCGCTAGATGTCGGCTGTGTGCTATGTTTCAGTGGAAATACATAGAGCTTCTTCTCTATATTATACAAAACTCAAAAGTGGGTCAGATTTCAGAGGAGAATGTAATTCTGGTCCTGTGTGAATTTTTTGTCTTATATTTTAGAGATGGGTTAAAGTTTTCTCAGATAAGACTTTGTAGTCCAAGATCATATAGAAATTCAAGTATTGAGAGATATATCTATCCCATATCTCATCTTTCAAAAATCTGAGTTCCAGGCAAGTGTGGTGGCACATGCCTAAAATCCCAGCCCTTGGGATAGAGAAATAGAAAGAGTTCAATGTCATCATTGGCTACATAATCATTTCAAGACCAATTTGAGCTACATACAAAACCCCATCTCAAATAATAATAATAGTCAAGAAGTAATTTGTATTGTTTTTAGAATATAAAAAAATACAGAAATGCACAAATAAGAAAATTAAAACCACCCATGAGTCAAGCACCAAGAAGTAAGACTGTGAAAGTGTTGGGACACTCACCCTCAGGACGACTTCATTTTGTAGGCAAGCATGCAACTCTGCGTGTTGGAGTTATCCCTACCGATCAAACAGTCTATTCATCTCCCCCTCTTCTGTCACAACTAAACTAGAAGCCTGACTGGGATGTAACAAAGATGCTTCCACTGGAAATCAGCAAAGCGCTTTGCCAAGCCTTCTCATTAGGCACGCAAGTTCTGCCTAACTGACAACTGTCATCGGTCAATTGGTTATGTTCAGCAGGAGATAATTGGAAAAGCTGCCTCGGCTGCTGCCTGAGCAGTGGAAAATGACACATGTGAAATTGCCCATCCCAGTGGAGCACAGAGGAGACACCAGAAACCTGCAACAGTAAAGCTGTGATGTTCAGAAAGCGTTCCATCCTCTTGTCCCCATGCGCAAAGGATGTCAGCCATCTATTAATGTGCTCATGAATCAGTCCCTCAGAGACAGGCTTATTGTTGCTCTCATAGACTTTAAAAACACCTATTCCTATTTAGATCCATCCAGAATCGCCAACAGCAAGCATGGCTTGCCAATTCAGGACTGGATTAATCAGCCATGGAGAATGGGCAGCTTCTCTCAACATCCAGCATCCTCATTCTCCTGTGGTCTCATCCCTGTGAGGGAGCCAGCCCTGACTGCAAATGGTTAAACAGGCCTACCTGGTAGATCCCAGGTTTAGGTCCCTGAAGCTACTGCTGCTGCTGAGTAAGCTCTGTTTTGTAAACATTAAGAGTTAATACACAAAAGCTTTTCTAGCAGAACCTGGTCCAGGAAGAGTGCTTAATCAATGTTAGCTGTTCTCATGATTGTCTACTCTCCAAAACTGTGAGCATGGGCAGTAAATGATCACATGTATTTGTTACATAACAGCAACAACAACAAAAAACTTTCTAAATAAAATATATGTTACTCAGGTTGGCCTTAACTCACAAACCTCCTGCCTCGCATCCCTAGTAGCTGGGGCTGCAGGTGTATCCCACCATGACCGGCTTAAATGATTTCAAACAAAGAACAACATACAATAACCAAAAACATAGAGAGTTTCCCCTGTGGGTCTTACAATCTTATTTACAATATTTGTTTCTGTAAAGTAATTATGGATTTATTTCTCTCTGAATGATTCCAAATTCTGAACAAATTCTAAGCGACAACATACTGATTTCTAGCTTTGAATATGTATCTTAATCCTTATCTTTCATGGTAATGGGGAAAAAAAACTTGTCATTAAATCCCTGGTGACATGTGAGGATGTGGCACCTTGCTTTAGATCATACTGCTCCCTCTTGTGCACGTTCTGAATAAAACATAAAGAGCGACTGTAAAAACACTGGAAAGTGATCCAAGGGAGGCAGCACTGGGAAGGCTCTTGGCAGCCTTACAAGAAAATAGAACAACAGGTAAAACTCACATTATTTTTTATTATTCACCAAGCCAGTAAGATGGCCAGGAGGTAAAGGCTTGCTGTGTAAGTCTGGTTACCTGAGATCGAATCTGGAACCACACTAAGAGGGAAGGTAAGAACCAGCTCCATGAAGTTGTCCTCTGACCCCCACACATGGGCCATGACACATGTGCTCCCACACGCATATCATGCATGCATGATAACAATGCATTTTTAAATAAAAATAACCAGTCAGTGGAATCAGGCCAACAGAAGGCACAGATGTTGGGATTGATAGAAAGAGCCTTTGAAACAACTGTAACAATTAAATGAATCGCTTAAAGAATTCACAGAAAAAGGTTAATGGAATAGAGAAGCAGATGGAGAATGTTAGGAAATATATATATACAATTTATAGACAAAGTTAAGAGAAAAGGAATCTGAGGAAATTGAAATAAATTTATTGCTTTGCATTAAAAGAAGATTGTTAATGAGGAAAAAATAAAACAGGATTAGAGAATTTGAAAACAACTGAACAGAATTCATACAAACTGAAAGAAAAAAGAAAAGAGCCGGGCAGTGGTGGCGCACGCCTTTAATCCCAGCACTTGGGAGGCAGAGCCAGGAGGATCTCTGTGAGTTCAAGGCCAGCCTGGACTACCAAGTGAGTCCCAGGAAAGGCGCAAAGCTACACAGAGAAACCCTGTCTCGAAAAAACCAAAAAAAAAAAAAGAAAAGAAAAGATATTTTAAAAGAAACAATACTGAATTGCCTATGAAATAATATCAAACATACAACGTACATTTTGTTAAATCTGATAAGGAAACAAAAGAAGGCACCAAGAAAGTCTACTTAAAAAAACTCTGTAAGTCCCCAGTCTTTGTACAGATAATCAAAAGCGGTGACTCTAAGGTCTAAGGCATTGACTGTTCTAGTTAGCTTTCCACTGCTGTGATAAACACCGTGAGCAGAAGCAACTTGAGGAAGAGAGGGTTTATGTGGCTTGTCCGCAGGATCACAGTCAATCGATCAGAAAGGGGTTTCAGCCCCTGGTTGGCTGGCTCCACTGTTTCTGAACTGGGATGAGGCAGACCATCATGGCAGAAGGGCATGGCTAAGGGAAAGCTGATCCCTAGTGGGTAGATAGAAAACAGAGAGAGAAGGGATGGGAGAGAAGATATCAAGATATACCCTCGCAAAACATACCTCCAATGACCTATATCCTTTATGCAAGACCTTAATTAAGGCCCCTACCTTAAGGTCCCTTAACCGTGAATTCATCAATTAATCTCCTGGTGATATTTAAATATAGAGACAATGACAGCTTACACTTCTGTGAACTCTCCACTTAAACTAAAAACATGAAGCAACCATACAATCTGCACAAATGGAAAGATCGCTCAATGGCTAAGGGCCCTCCCTCACTGCTCCTCCAGAGGGCCCAACTTTATTCCCAGCAACCACATCAGGAGGCTCACAGGGGATCCAATGCCCTCTTCTGAACACAGCAGGCACCCACACTCATGGGAATACATACATACACAATATTAAATCAGTCTACAAAAGAAAAGAGTGGGGAACCATGGAGTATAAGAGGGAGTGATTCCAATATTCAATTTGTCTCTTTGAACAGCTTGTAATAAAGAGTTGTCATAGTCACTAAGGCAGGTAATTGGGCATCTTGTGAAGGGCCCAGAATTCCATCTATAGATTTAGAACTTTGCTCTGTAGGTTACGGTGAAAGGACCAGGCAGACACCATAACAGGCTGCTCAGTCTTCTAATTTCAGTTTCCTGAGACTTGAGCAAGCAGTTTCTGGGAGGGCCATGAACAAAAGACATAGTCCTTGCAGTAGCTCCCTTTCTGCACGTACTCTGACCACTCAAGGTTCAGTCAATTGTTTACTGTCTGGGACCCCTCACCAACTTAGAGCTACATGCATGGGTCAATGTGAACGTGCGAGGCCAGCCAGCCTCTATGCCAGCTCAAGGACAAAGCTTGGAACTTCTCCAGGCCTACCCAAAAATGGATAACTGTAACCCCCAACTAACCCTAGCCAATTAAAAGTTACTAACATGATTGCCACTCGCATAAGCCAATCCAGAGTGTTCCCATGTAGTCTGTAGACCCCAAGCCTGCGCTGCTTTAAAAACCCTGTCCCATTGCTACTCAGGGTCTCTCCTGCTCTATTGCTGTGTCAGACGGATGGAAAGTCCCGAGTTAACTTGTAACAATACAGAGATTCTTTGCTTTTGCATTGTATTCAGTCCTCTGGTGGTCTTTGGGGGACTCTGGGTACAACAACAGTAAGCTATTTCCTACACACTAAGGGCCTGGTATGCTCAAACTGCACTCTTGGAGAATATGAATATAGTTGATGACTTGAGGTAGGAGATTATAATCAGGAGTCATAATAACAAGCTCACCTGCAGGATGATGCAGGGTAGAAGGCAAACTAGGGAAATTGTTAGGGTTTTCTAGAAGAACAGAACTGATAGAATGAATATACATTACAAAGAGGGCTTTTAGTCATTAAGTTGCTTCCACAATAAGGATGGAGGAGTCCAACAGGTTGCTCAGCCTACAGAGTTGTACCCCTGAGCAGTTCCAATCTGGTTCTGAAAGCCTGGAGGACTCCTGAAGGGCTGCTGGTCTCAGGTCACTTGAACAGTGTTTGATGTTAATGAAGAATGGTGGTGGCAGCAGCAACCACAAAAGTGCAGATGCACTTATCAGCAAGGAGCAAAAGCAGATGAGCAAAAGCAGTACTGCTCTTCCCTCAGTCCTCTTTATATGTGAGCTATCAACAGAAGGTGCTGCCCACTCTCAGGGAGGGTCTTCCCCATCAGATAATCCTTTCAAGATATACCATCACAGATGGAATGTCCTAAAGATAGGTCACTTACTTGATTCCAGATGACGATCAAATTCATACCTAAGACTGACCATCACGAGTGACTCGGGGGCAGAAGCCAGAGCCATCTCTAGGAAGATCTGACCAAGGACTCTCAAACTACAGAATGCCACATACTGATTGCTTTCAGAGGCTCGAATGGCAGGAGGCACTGGACAGAATGTAAAAAGGACTGGCATGTGGTAACTAAAGAGCTCAATACCCTGCAAAAGTCAAAATACACGAATCACCAAGTCATCACCTTGACTCACAGGGATGCTAGACACTTTCCATCTCGCTGGAGCTGGTACTACCCGGCCCATGGTAGCCAACTGGGGTAGACTGGGAATACTTAGAACAATAGCTCTGTCTACTAAGGTAGAGACAGACAGAAAGAACAGACTGGGATCCAAGTAGAAGAGGAAGACTGGATTTGCAAACACAGTGTAGAAGTTGGGCAGCAAGTATACCCATACATAAGACTAGATACATCATCTCACCACCAGGGAATCCAACTTTTGGTAGCACTGTGCCCTTACTTTTAGAGAACAAAATAGAAATGTATAAAAGTGGACCATAGTCACAGATTCACACAATAAGGTACCAGCACATGCTGTCATCAGGCAGAAGAGGCCTTCCTGTCAGGAAGGTACCAGCACATGCTGTCATCAGGCAGAAGAGGCCTTCCTGTCCAGCTTGAGTTCAAAGGCACAGACAACACCAATACAGCAAGTTGGCAGCCAATGATCATAGGGTGAGACTCAGAGAGTACAAATTCAGACTCTCGTCGTACAGGCTGCTCCATTTGCTTCAGTTTACATTAATGGTAGGAAGATAATGGTTTCACTAAGACATTTGCTCACATGTGTATACTTTGATAATATTCACCCCTCACTACTCTCTCTTGTTATCCCACACACACACGTCCCCTTTCTCTTCCCAATGAATCTCCCTTCTACTTTCATGTTCGTTTTATTTCTTAAACCAGATTCTATATATAAGAATGTGGCATTTATCTATGTCCGGCTTATTTCACCCAAAACAATGATCTCCAGTTCCATCCATTGCTTATAAGTGGTACAATTTCATCCTTCTTTATGGCTGAGCAAATCTCAATTGTGTATATACAGTGTATTTTCTTTATCTAGTCATCTGTTGATGGACATGTGGGCAGGTTCCATACCTTGAGTGCCATGAATAGCACTACAATAGACATGAATTTGCAAATATCTCTATGGAATGCTGACTTGGGAGCAATGTAGCTGAAGGTGAGACATGCATTTCTATGTGAGGGTTTTGTAAGGGACCTTCCTACTGACTTTCACAGTGACTAATTTATAATCTCAACATCAGTGCATTAACAGTTCTTTCCTACCACCCCAACCCTACTACCCATGTCCTTGCCAGCATATTTTCTTTCTTTTTTTTTTTCTTTTTTGGTTTTTCAAGACAGGGTTTCTCTGTGTAGCTTTGCGCCTTTCCTGGAACTCACTTGGTAGCCCAGGCTGGCCTCGAACTCACAGAGATCCACCTGGCTCTGCCTCCCGAGTGCTGGGATTAAAGGCGTGCGCCACCACCGCCTGGCTATTTTCTTTCTTAATCATGGCAATTCTGACTGACTCCCACTTGTTGGTGGCTAAAACATTGAACATTTTTTTCAAGCATTTATTAGAAACAGGACTTTATCTTTTACAATCTATTTTGTTTTTTGTCAATTTATTAGTTGAATTGTCCTTTTTTCAGCATTGAATTATTCATCTCTTTTGAATATAAATCTCTTCTTAGATGAATAGCTGCAAGACTAGCCAGGGTAACAAGAAGTTCTAAGACAGATAGCCAACTAATAGCCTTGAACTACAAATCTGAGAATATATTTTTGAGACCTGGCTGTAAAGCTGAAACAAAACTAGAATGTAAAATTAGCCAATTATAGGTATGAAAACTGAGGTAGAGAGGGTTATTTAAACACACACACACACACACACACACACACACACACGCACACGCACACGCACACGCACACGCACACGCACATGCACACACACACATCAACAGTCAGTTCTGGTCAGAAGCTGTCCAGAGTATAAGACAAAGCTGAGACTGAGGAAGCAAAAGTCAGCTCAACACTGGGAAGGTGAGTGGTCAGAACAGGGCCAGGCCTTGCCCAGAAGAAAAAGCTTTTGCAGTAGCCCAGGGAGGAAGCCATGGTTCTGACCTGAGATACAGAGAAGCCACACTGAACAGTCAGTATTGGAACATGCAAGATGGTTAATGGTGGAATGGAAAGATTTTCCACTACAGAAATGGCAGGGGTAGAGAAATGATGTTATCACCTTGTCTGGTCCTCAGGAGTGGCTGGAATATCAGTGATGTAGAAGGAAGAAAAGAAAAGTGATGTCGGGAGAGCCAGGACAACTAGGACCCCAAATTCCACCTAAGTAATTGATTCCAGGTAGACACTCAGGATTATAGGAAGTGGCAGGCGTCATTTTGAACAGCAAACCTGCTCATTAGGTCTGATCTCTATGTCTCCTTCAAGTTCAAGACTTTCAACCACAAGAGTCTTGCCCTTGTGCTCCAATATTGGAGTCAATGTGACCTGGGATGACCTAGGCTTATTCTCCATCTCTGTCCTGCTTTATTTCTTATCATTTCTTCTCGTGGTCTCCCCAGCACCATGGTGCTTTCCTCCTTTGTCTGTGGGTCTTGACTCCAGTCCTGGGCACACGTGTCTGTTAGTGTCCATAACCCCCAGGTCAGCCTGGCCCGTTACTGTCATATAGGACCCCCCCTCTTAAGAAAACCCTCGGCAATGTCGCTTCACAAAGGTCACGGTGAGAAGGTTCCTCCAGGTGGGCACCTGATTGTCTCCTCCAAATGTTGACATTTATCTGATGCTCTGGCTAGCCAAAATGTCATGCTACTTCTCCTCAGTAGATTTTATTGTGCTGTCCTAAGGGAAGCCCACCACCACAATCTAGTTGAAGCTAGAAAATACAGGAAGAGGGTTTAAGCTTTTAAAAGGTCAAGAATGGATGGGGAGAAAAGAAGAAAACAGCAAATAAACTTAGAAGTCAGCACTATTTGCCCATAGGCTTCCCACTGAGCCCTTCGGAGAGCAAGCCACTCAGCAAAGGAAGTCATCATCTTCTGGACAGTATGTGACTCTATTGTTTTGTTCTCAGGGAGGTTCTAGTATAAGGCTAAAAAAAAAGATTTTCACTTGTCCCTATCTTAGTTAAGGTTACTATTGCTGTGATGAAACACCATGACCAAAAGTAACTTGGGGAGGGAAGGGTTTTTTTGGCTTACTTATCCTGAGTCACTGTCCACTGAGGGAAGCCAAGGCAGGGACTCAAACAGAACAGGAACCTAGAGGCAGGAGTCAATGCAGAGGCCATGGACAGGTGTTGTTTACTGGCTTACTACCCATGGCTTGCTTAGCCTGATTTCTTAGAGAACCCAGGACCACCAACCCAGATGGCACCACCCACAATGGGTTGGGCCCGCCCCTACCAAACACTTAAGAAAATGTTCTACAGGCCAGCCTACGACTCAATCTTATGGAGGCATTTTCTCAACCGAGACTCCCTCCTCTCTGATGACTCTAGCTTATATCAAGTTGACATACAACTAACCTGCACAATCCCTAAAACAGAGAAGAAAGAAGAGAGACACTGAGCGGGTTAAAAAGTAAGAGGCACTTGAAATGAATGACAGAAGCAAAATTAAAACTCAGTGTTTTGGGTCTCATTAGTACAACACATTCGAGTCTGAAAGTATTTATAAAGTCCTATCATAGCTGTGGGCTCTTTTCGGGATACATTTGGAATAAGAGCATGAGATGTGAAGCTCTCCATTTCAGGAGTTGAGCAGTCTGAACTGACAAAATGATGAGTGTTAGACTTGAAATTACAAAGCACTAGCGATCCATCTGGCCATAGCCTCTGGTTCCAGCACTGAAAGGGAGTACTTGGCTTCCTTTTTGAATACCCCTGGGAAAGGCTTTCCACACTGCTGTGATAGCATAGAAATGTGAGATCCTATACTCCAGATTCTCTGGTGAGTGCGACACTGTATGAGAAGGAAAATGTAAAATTTGGAAATATGAACAAAGCCTCGGGAATATAAATTAGTATTTAACTGAACTTGGAAAGCTCTGTTCTCCACAGTAATGAAAGACCTCTTAGCAGAAAATAAAAATGCCAACTTCGGCAGACAGCTACCTTCAACTAATCTTTTTTAAGCTTAAGAGCTGAAATTACCTTTTTTTATTTAAATCACCATTTTGGCTGAAGTGGTAGATAGCCAAATGTGGCTATTGTAAGCAGGGAAATAGTTAATGGGAAAATCTAGCGTTCCTTCAATAAAAGCAGGGCTGGGGAACCTGATTTGGAAACCGAGATGTAGCTTGACTTTTCCTGCCTTGCCCACAGTCAGGACAAATCTTTGTCACCCACCAATCCCACAGCTGCTCAGACCCAACCAAGTAAACACAGAGACTTATATTGCTTCAAACTGTATGGCCATGGCAGGCTTCTTACTAACTGTTCTTATATCTTAAATTAACCCATTTCCACAAATATATACCCTGCCACGTGGCTCGTGGCTTACCGGCATTTTCACATGCTGCTTTTCCTGGTGGGCGGCTGGCAGTGACTCCTTCTGCCTTCCTATTCTTTTATTTCTCCTCTCTGTTAGTCCTGCCTATACTTCCTGCCTAGCCACGGCCAATCAGGTTTTATTTATTGACCAATCAGAGCAACTTGACATACAGACCATCCCCCAGCACAGCCAAGTGCAGACCATCTCAGACACCTGCACTCAGGCCCATGGTCCTAATCATCCTCTATGCGGACCTGGTGGGTAAAGCCACAAGGAACCCGAGAATGGGCTCCCACAGGACATACAGAACATCCCACAGCACCAAGAAGTGAACAATGGTTGCCAATAGAAAGCAGGAATTTCATTTCAAATCATAACGTAGTATCAACACCCCCTACCCACTCCCACACCCCCACCACACCCCCCATCCCCGGCGCAGGCCACCACCATTGTTGCACTGAGGTGAAAAGTTGATCCCATCTCCAGATTCTTACATTACCATCCAAGGTGGAATGCTCCAGAGAAAAGCATAAGTCTGAGACTAAGTCACACATAGTTCTTTAGCTCTGAACTGTGGGATCAAGACCAATCTGACTTCTTTATCTTCCAAAGCAGAAAGGTATATTTCTTTCTAAACACAAACAATGGAGGAGCATTAAAGATGGAAGCTGGGGTCTTCATCAATGCTCTGCCACTACAACGCAATACCTGAGAAAATGTGTGTTTGGCTCATGGTTTTAGAGGTTTCTGTCAATGGTCATTTGGCCTATGCAAGAAAGTATAGTGAAATGATTGGTCACCTATGAAGGAGGAAAAATAAATGCAGGGAGGACTCTGATACCCTCTTCAAGGAGATGCCTCCACTAACCTAGAATCTTTTCAGTAGGCCTTATCTCTAGTGAGAGATCATATTGACTGTCAACTCTACTAACCTAGAATCCTTTCACTAGGCCTTATCTCCATGATGGATAATATTGACTGTCAACTGGAGCTAAATCTAGATTCACCTGAGGGATGGGCTTCTGGGCATGTCTGTGGGGGAGTGTCCTGAGTTCACTGGTGTGGGAAGAGCCACTTTAATTGTGGGTAGGCTTCTTCTCTGAGCAGGGACTCCTGGGTGGAGAAAGAGAACTGAGCACTAACATGTTCTCCTCTCACTGTGTCATGTGATCAGCTGCTTCCACTCCTGGTGTCTTTGACTTCCCTACTGTGAACCTTGAACTATGACCCAAATAAACTCTTTCACCCCCTGCAAGTGCTTTTTGTCAGAGTATTTTTTAATCATAACAATAGGAAGAGGAACTTAGACACCTTCTAAAGGACCCAAGAACTCCACAGTTCAACGGTTTGGATGAGAACAACCCTTTAACACATGGGCATTTGGGGGACATTTAAGAGGCAAACTTAGCATGGGATGTGAACAGGAAAGTCATTAGCTACTCAACAGTGGAAAAAAACTGGGTGTGCATTGTGGTCCACCCTTCTGCTCCAGGGCTATTGTTTCTAACAGTAACTAGTTATCCCTCCCCACCTAAGAGCACTCTCACACCTCAAAAAGAAATAATCAATTAAACAGTGATTTCAACCCAGGTCTTACTAAGGATCTCTAAGTGTTGGATACTTTTCTCCATGGCTGAGATATATGGTCTAACTATAAATATAACCACAAATAACAGATCCCATAAAATATGGGAGAGAGCAAGAAGAAAGGTCAGTTAGAATAGTTATGTCTTTATAAAGTTTCCAGTTGAGTGAGATGGGAGCTATAGAGCTCATTTTTGTAAAGATGCATAAAGCTATTGTTGGCTTGTTTTTTTGTTTTGTGATTTTTGTTTTGTCCTTCTCTTTTTTGTATTCTGTGGTTCCTTTAGTGCATTTAGCACAGTCTTTGTGGGGTTGTCCAAGACTAAAATAACCAAGGGGGCTGAAGCCTGTTGCTCAATTCTGTAGCCTAGTCACCTCTCTTTGTCCCGCTAGCCCTGGAGTGTGATGATCTAGAAATGGTCACGTGGCAGTGTAGCAGCCAACACGCTACAGTGATTTCTGTATCCAAGCCAGAACAGTTCCTATCTTGGAGCAAAAGAACATGATCCAGAGAAAAAAATAACCATACATATCATCAGGAGTAATTCCCTTTAGTCACTACAGCTGTGTAATTTGGACATTTTTGGTCTCAAAGGATGATAACAACAATCATCTCTATTGAAAAAAAAATATCTTGGGGTCAAACCACTTATATCATCATGCTGAAAATGATGGGGGAAATGCCTAGTTTTGGGGAGGATTTGGTGGAAAATCCCACCTCCGCCACTCCTGGATGTTCCCATCAGCACTGAAACCACACTCCAATTCTATGGCCACTTTTCAGAATCCCCGTTCCCCATAAAATAGCTCTTTCTGGAAACAGTACTTCCTTTACCGACATATGTCTGAAGATCTTGGTGAAGAGTAGGGTTTGAGACTACTTTGGGCCTGTACTTGGGATGTAACGGAACAAGACTCTTAGCAGACTGCTTTCTACTCTCTGTTGCCTGAAGTTTAAATACACTCCTGTAGTCTGATGTTAAAAAAAAATGTTTTTATCTGGCTCAATCACGTGAGCCACTGTTGACACCAGATTTGGTTGACCAGCCAAACAAATTTTTGGAAACTTGCAGCTGCTCTGGATTGCTCTGTAAAATGTAAAATACCTGGAAATGATCAAATTTTAAAAACCAGCCAGATGCATGGTTATGCCTTTCCCTATTGGTAAATACAAAATCACCCCCAATCACACACCACCATTACACTTTTCTAAAACCTCAGCAAAGTCTGGCCATTCTTACCATTAGAATCTTTTTCAGCATGCTGTGTATGTGAGCTTGTGATCTATCCCTAGGACAGGTTGGGATTGAACTAATTCTTCCCTTAAGCAAAGGAAGTATGAGACAAGAGGAGAACAAATTTCTTCTTTTAAGATGACTTCAGGTGAGATATCAGGAGTCTTCAAGAAAGAAAAGAACTGTCTAATAGTTCAGCAAGAGGTAGGCTGTTGCCTTTGGGAGGCAAAGACTTCCCATGGACTTTGGGAGTTACTTAGATGCCCATCTTCCCAAAGTCCCATCCTACAACCCCAGAGCCCACTCTCTTCTGATCAATGCCTGCATTTCCGTGGAGGTGACATGGCTAGTGATGGGGTTATTCAGTTGTCCTTTGCTACAAACTCAGTTTGAGTTTTAGCTATTGCAGCCTTAGGCTGAGAGAAAATGAATTCTTTCATTAGGGTTACAGGACACCCCTGAATTTCAGTCCATGGCTTAAACTGAGAAGTTAGTGATGTCAGGCTTATCATTCTCTGCTTAAGCCATTCAATGTTATCAGAAGCATGCACCCATCAATTTTTAATATCTTTCATACTGTTTAGATGGTGGTGACAACGGAGTCAACCAAAGCCTTCTCCTCAATGAACCCTTGATCAGAAGTCTCTAGGTATTTAACTTGATAACTTATCACTGAAAACTCTATACAACTCCATTTCTACCCAAGAAAAATAACAAGTCTCTCATTTCTGTTATACCTCAAATTGAAAACAAGTCTCCAGCTCCTCATGTTTCCTTGAAATATTACCCAAAGCCTTACTTTCTTGTAGAAGTCTATGAAAAACACAGCTAAGAGATGATATAGTTGCAAATACTAGCTCTGCTGTTCATCAACCACATGACTGGGGTGGTCCAAGTCCTTGGGTTTTTAAGGGAAAGTCACTTTAGAAGAAAAAGGTTATATGCAGCAAACAAAACTAAGGTTTTTATTACAGAGTCTAAGAGCTCTGAAAGCCACCAGAATCTATTAGGTTGGATTTGGTAATGAGCTACATTAAAATATCACGGCAAAGCTAATTTGGACAATAGCAGCAGTGGAGAGATCTGACATGCCCACATAGCAGATCAGCCGGTTGAAAAAAAAAAATAACCTTTTTGCTTTTAGCTATAAGATCATAAGATGACCTTTTTCCATTCCTCCATTTTAGATTGTAGATGGTATTTATATCCTTGACATGGGGGAAATCAAAGGTTGTCAGGAAGGGGGATGTTATTGTCAGCCTTAATTGCCAACTTGACATAGCCTAGAGTCAACTGAGAGGAGAAACCCCAGCTGACAAATTGCCTGGATCAGATGGCTCTGTGAGCATGTTAGATGGATTGCTAATAGAGGAGGGCCCAGTGCACTGGCAGCTAGAGTACCATTCTTAGGCAGGTAGTCCTGGGCTCAACAGGAAAGCTAGAGAAGCGTGAGTGAGTGAGTGAGCCAGGGGGCGAGTCCCAGTGTTTCTTTACAGTTTCTGCTTCCAGTTCCTGCCTTGAATTCCTGCCTTGACATATCTGGGTGAAGGACTGTGACCTGGAAGTGCAAGCCAAATAAACCCCTTCCTCCTCAAGTTGTCTTTGGCCAGAGTGTTTCTTCAGAGCAACAGAGGAGAGATAGGGATCTCCTTGAAATTGACACACTCCCTCCTAGAGGGAGCCAAGACGCTCATAAAACTCAAAAAGCAACTGAAACGTATAAGACTTGGTTTTGATTCCTGGAATCCATACAGTGAAGAAAAAAAACCACCCCCTCAAGTTATTTTCTGAATCTACTCACATACCATGGTTTATGTCACATACACACACACACTCACATAAATAAATAAATGACTAATTAATTTATAAAATTAGGTATAAATATCACTATCATATTCATGCATAAAGTTTTATAAATAGACAGGTGAAAGACAGACAGATGATAGATGAAATTTCACAACATCAATAGAGAATATTATTTACCTCCAGGGTTTATTCATCCAAGAACAGGTATGTATTTACTCAATAATAATAAACACTATCAAGACCACAAAAAAATTAGATTTGGTTATTTCAGCTTTCAAATTCTAGGGATTAATTTTATATAAGGGTGTGGCTCATCATTGTCCCAGTTGTTTGGTCTGATATGAGATGTTATGGAAGGCATATTATTCAATGTCATTAGCATAATCATCTGGCCTTAGGTAAAGCACATGACTTTAACATGGGTGATCCTCATGCAGTTGGCTGAAGGGTATCAGAAGAAAGACAAATCTGAGCAGGAAGAAATTCTGCCTCCAGACGGCAACACAGGAATCCTGCCTGAGTCTCTAGTCCCCTGCCTTTCCCTGCAGATCTCAAGTCAGCTACATCAACTGATTCGCCTGCCACACAGCCTCTCTTACAGAGTTAGGGCTTGCCAGTTTCAGAAGCCCATGAGCCAATCCCTGAAAACAAATCTCCATCTACAGATTGCATCCTATTGGTTCTGCATCTCTGCAGAGCGGGATACATGCATTTCCTAGCCATGGGGATGAAAGAGGAAAGTTAAATAACAGCATAAGGCAACAGAATGCTTCCCAAATAAATCATTTAAACAGTAGCTGTCAGATGGTATTACAGGCGCACGCGTTCAGAGAAAGAGAGGTCACCGTGGGCTAACAATCCGAGTGATAGCCCAAGCATGGCAGACTTTTACCATTGCAATTTGAGACTTTTAAGAATTGTACAACTAGGGGCTGGAGAGATGGTTCAGAAGTTAAGAGCACTGGCTGCTCTTCCAGAGGTCCTGAGTTCAATTCCCAGCACCCATATGATGGCTCACGATCATCTATAATGGGATCTGATGTCCTCTTCTGTCTGATGCCCTCTTCTTTCATGCAGGCACACATGCAAATAGAGCGCTTATATACATACAATACATAGCTAAATCAATCTAAAAGAAAAAGGAATTGTGCAACTAACTTGATAACATCCCAGAATCACCTTTTTTTCAAATCACATCCCCCATTTGGTCTAAACATGCTTTTAATAAAGCATGTTTCTGTTGAGATGGGAAAGAAAGGATGGCCTACTTAAACTCAGGAAAACTACTTTTGCAAGTTGATCAGAAATCTATTTGGAAAAAAAAAAAATCTTGTTAAAGTGTCTCAAGACTACATTTGTCAGAACCCAAAGCACCCCAATCTAAATCAGGACAGAAAACTGGATTTCCAAGTCACAGAAAAAGGCCGTGTGATTTGCTTCATTAGAGAGGAAATTTTAACACGATTTTAAAACGACATTTTTAAAAGGCTAACTTGTCTCACTTTCCATTCCCTACACCCACACTCTCCTCTACAAAACATGTTCAAATTTAGCCAGCTCGGCTTTGCCCCCTTTATATCACAGCAGACAAATTGAGGTTTGTGATTACTCAATCCTAATCAGTTATAGTGAGCCACAACCCGGGAGGTAAGATTAATAATGCAGCAAGGGATGGTGTAAAAGGGATTGTTGCTGAGAAACACACAAAGAACATCTAAAACTCAGCAATAATATATATGACCTTAACAGACACCTCACCCGAGAAGGCAAAGATGTCGAGTAAACGTACAGCAGCCTATGTTCTCATGGGGCTGCAAACTGAAGTACCAGTGAGCCCCTCTCCCAGAAAGGTCAAAATCCTGACCATCAACCACACCAAATCAATGGTGGGGATATGGAACACAAAAGGGTCTCATTGTTTATTTGTAGAGATACAAATGGTACAACCATTCGGGAAGACTAGTCCCTGTTACCTATAAAATGAAACATTTCTTGCCACTTAACTCATCAATTCCACTTCTTTGTAGTTCCCCTAAATAAACTGAAAATTTGTCTGCACATGAAAGTGAGTATGTGTGAATGTTTGTAGCAGCTTTACTCATAATTACCAAAACTTGGAAGTCATCAAGTGTTCTGTCAGTTAATGAGTGAATAAATAAACACCCAGACAAAGGAACATTATTCTACACTAAAAAGATTGAACTAGCAACTGTGGAAAGGAGGCTGCTGCGTATCCTAGCACATAAATACTGCTATTTGCATACAGTAATTTATGATCCTTGGGTATTATCTGAGTCCAGGGGGGACCAAGAACATCTCAAAACCAAAGCCAGAGCCTGAACAGGGCCACAAGCCACTGAAGAACGAATTTGGCCTGAACAGATGATCTCAGACCATGGAGAGTATGACTTTGAAGAGAAAGTAAAATAGTCAATAGCACAAGCAAAAATGGAATGAGCGTGTAATGTTGTGGATGAGTACCGCCATCAGTGTCTGCGGAAGGAGAACAAGACACGCTCTCCTGGGAGATGATCAGATGAACACAGGAGGAGCAGGACAGAGATGGTGGACAGATGGAAAGAAACTAATGTAGAACGCTAAGGAAATAGAGTGAGACCGAGTCAGTATTTGGTGACATAGAGAATCACCAAGATTGGGGGCCAGCCTTTGATAAGCATTTTAGGGTCAGAAAGTGGATTCTGTGGCACCAAGAGTGGAAGCCCTTCCTTCTGGAAGACACAGAGAGAGAGAGGCAGAAGAGGCCGTGGTGGAAGCAAAGCTGGCTCTAATAGGGCTTGGAGAAGGTGTGTGCTGGAAAAATGGGAGCTTGAACTCTGATTGTGCAGAGCCTAACAATACTAACGCCAGCTAGGACAGTGGCAACAGCAATACATGGGACAATGCTAGCCATTCGGAACCAGTGAAGGACTCCCAGAGAAGAGCGGTGTGCTCCATAGTTTTATGTCAACGTGACATAAGCAAAAATCATCTTAGAGGCGAGAACCTCAAAAAAGACCATGCCTCCAGCAGGGCATTTTCTTAATTAGTGACTGATGGGGGAGGGCCCTACCCATTGCACGTTGTGTCTCCCCTGGGCTGGTGGTCCTGGGTTCTATAAGAAATCAGGCTGAGCAAGCCACGGGAGCAAGCCTGTAAGCGTGGCCTCTCTGTGGCCTCTGCATCAGCTCCTGCCTCCAGGCCCCTGCCCTATGTGAGTTCCTGCCCTCACTGCTTTTGATGATGAACTGTTATATGGAACTGTGAATGGAATAAACCCTTTCCTGCCAAGTTGTTTTTGGTCATGGTGGGTTTTTTTTTTCACAGCAATAGGAACCTAAACTAAGAATCTATCTAACCAGTCAACAGTCTGGTTGGCCCAATTCTATCAACCTATAACTCCAAAATGATGCCCAGGGCCCTCTTTAGGAACAGAGATCCACAGAGACTCAACAGTGCCCCAGCTCCCTCTATTAATTACCCCCAAAGGGATTGATTCAGGGGGGAAATCCAACAGCTTCAGTTCTGTGCACACCACCCTGGGACAGAGCATATCATCTGTTGGCAGGGCTATGGTCCCTGCAGTGAAATGTGACTTGCTCTCTGTTTTCATTATCCTTTCTGCTCTCAGAGAACTAGAGTCTGCAAGCTTCCTCATTGATAACAACAACCAAGACTCAGCCTCTATATGGTCTGAGGCCCAGTGAGGAGATTTCAGGTCCGACCATCACAACTACAGCAGCATATTGTCTATAATGCAGAATACCCTCTCAATACCAACATCGGCATATATTTTAATGCAAACATTTCAACAGAAGCAGGAAGTACTCTCTTCCCCAGTGTAGAGAGAGCAGTGTTTTTCTCTAGAACTTTCTGTACCATGTCTGGCACAGTCTCTGCTCCTCCTCCAGTGGTCAGTTTCCTCCAGTCTCAACAGTGGCCATGCTGTGGACCTCAATCTTGGCAGAAACTCTATCTCAATCCCAACTCTCAACAGTCACTGTGACTTTAGAGACATCTCTTCCCTCTGCCCTCCTGGAAGCCTGCTATTGTTGCCTACCCTGTATCGCATGACTCCGGGGCTGCTACATGTTTACATGCTACAAAAATATAGTCAGGAGGACCTGCAGACGCCTCAGACAAGGTTCCTGTTGGACTGGTAGAGTATCCCGTTTCCCACTCCTACCATCTCACAGACATGAAGTAGGAGGGTGGCCTGGATAGCAACCCTTATTCTGGGGTCCTTGCCAACCTTGGCTTTGCCCCATCTCCAGCCCCAACCACAGCACTGAACCAACCCCAACAGAAACAGACGCCAACTTACCACACTACACGTCAGAAACTGCTGAACCCAGCAGTGCTTCCCGGTGCTACTTGCACAGCTTTGGGATTGACTGTGTTAGGGTGGTTTGGAATAAAAAAGTGACAGACATGCCGGGCAGTGATGGCGCACACCTTTAATCCCAGAACTCAGTAAGCAGAGCCAGGCGGATCTCTGTGAGTTCAAGGCCAGCCTGGGCTACAGGGTGAGATCCAGGACAGGCACCAAAACTACATGAAGAAACCCTGTCTTGGAAAAAAAAAAAGAAAAGAAAAACACATGACAGACACACAGAAAAGCTGGGTTTGGATAGACCATGAACTCTGATGGAGACACACCAGTGACATTCCAGAAACAAAGCATACTTATTGTATACAGAAAGATCTGGGAGAAGGCGGTCAGCTGATCTCAGAAGAGACTCTCTGCAGGAGACAGGTTACAATCATCAAGAAAGCTGACACTTTCCATACACACTGTCAACATCCTTACCTTGACCATGCCCGCCATTCTCACGTGTCTGAGGCAATGGGGTCCTTGGCATGGCCATACTCATGTCAAAAAACAAAACAAAACAAAACATATTCATTCACTCAGGACTTCATCTGCTCCCCACATCCTGGCTACCATATACTGCTCTACCATAGTACACAGGATGCTCCCCAGCATTTTCCAGTAGGGCCCTGTTCTGTGTGCTGTGGTTCCTACTGCCACTGAGAACCAGGATGTGCATACGTTGGCCACTGATTTTCGACAACTGAGTAGTTGTGGGTCTCATGGATACAACCTTACAGGGTTGAACCAGATACTCCCAGCTCTGTGTGATCCAAAACAAGGGTTTCCCTCTGGGATACCTGCTGCCTCCTTCAGCTTGCCTTCAGACCACCAATCCTGACACTTCTGCTGCCTTCCAGTTGTCCCTTCATATACATTCTGACTTTCCTCGTTATCAGCCTCGCTCCCAGATCCATCACCATCACCTGTGATAGGATGGGTATCTTAGTTTCTTCTCTATTGCTGTGAAGAGACATCATGACTAAGGAAACTTATAAAAGAAAGCATTTAATTGGGGGCTTACTTATATAAAATATAAGTAAGAGGTTGAGTTCATGGTTATCATGGTAGGAAATATGGCAGCAGACAGGAAGGCACGGTGCTGGAGCAGTGGATGGTAACTTAAATCTTGTCCACAGGCAACAGGCAGAGAACAAGATAGCAAAACCAAGCCTGGCTCACCCTCGGTAACACACCTCCTCCAACAAGGCCACACCTCCTAATCCTTCCTGAACAGTCCACCAGCTGAGAACCATACATTGAAATGTATGAGCCTGATAGGGTCCATTCTCATTCAAACCACCAGGACAGGTTAGGATGCCCTCAGTTCTTCACTGACTGTGAGGGAAACTGGATGTCTTGTGCCCGCAGATAAGCCCTAGGGGAGTTGAGCCTGCCCTATACTAGGATCTCTGTGAAGTGGCGCCAGCCCTTGATGAGTTAGTCTATGCTGAATGCCTCTCCCCTCCATTCCTACAATACAGCAGTCTAAGTTACCACCTGCACAAACCCTCCAAACTGTGAATGGAGTAGCACTATCCCATAGTTTGGGTGCCCTATTATTGGATTCGCCCTGCAATCCAGTCATTTAGGACAAGCCCAGCTTCTACCTTTTTGTCCTGAAAATCCCTGTCAGTTTCCTCTTTCTCAGGGCTAACTCATTTTGGACAATAATGTCATCTCACCTACAAGGCAGGCTGACTTACTTCTGAAGGCAGTGGGAGGAAGGCGGGCCTCTGACTCCTGTGCTGGGATTCTCCAGAGGAGCAGGGCCGACAGAATGTGAGGTCTCAGGTGCCCATATTTCCAGAAATGAGCCCAAGCTGGACTATAGAAGGATTTATGACTGTTAGGTTAAAAAAAAAAAAAAACACCCAGCATCCCTTAGGAACCTGTGAAATGGGTTTCCTACCCAAGAAGAGTTATTTTCCTTGCCTCTGTCTGGCAGAAGGGACACGGGGTACCATAGACCTGAGGACTGCATACCAAAGTCCATGCTGGCCTCCAGGCTCCCTCAGTCTCTGTTCACAAGCACCTGTTATACATTTCAAAGCCCCTCCCCTAGTCTCCTGGCCCTTCACACCTCACAACCCAGCTCTCTTTATACCCCCTTCATTCTGCTACTCTCAATATTCTCTATCTCAGTGGTTCTCAACCACTTCCTGACATGTCCAATCCTTTAATCAAGGTCCTCGTGTTGTGGGGATCCCCAACCATGAAATTATTTTTGTTGGAACATCATAACTGTAATTTAATTATTGTTCTTATGAATCATAATGTAAATATCTGTGTGTTCTGATGGTCTTGGGTGATGCATTGAAGGGGGTCGAGACCCACAGGTTGAGAACCACTGTTCTATCTCTTGCTATCTTACTGCCTTAACCCTGGTCATGCCCAGTTTACTTTGTCTCCCTGCTCTGGACTCTTCCAGATGCCTCTGGATATTCTCTCTCTCTCTCTCTCTCTCTCTCTCTCTCTCTCTCTCTCTCTCTCTCTCTCTCTCTCTCTTCACAATAAAAACCTCCTGTCACATGGATCTGCCATTTGGGCAGTTTCTTTACTGTGCCGCTCGCACACACAGACGAGCAAATACAGAAACAGAGATGTGTTCACAGTAGCTGGCTCATGGGATTATAGGAACTGGAATGTCCATTATTGGCCAAACCCAGCCTTCAGACTTCAAGCGCCTCCCCGTCCTTAATCCCCAGGCAAGAACAGGCGGGTTCTGTTTGGGTAGGGATCACAGGGCAAGGCCTGCTGCATCCTCAAGTTCTGATGCAAATGCCACTCTGTGACCAATTTTCCTTTACACTGGAACATCCCCTTCAAGAAGCTTCAGGGTTTTAGAAGTAAAGCTATTTGTGCAGAGCGGGAGGTTCCTTGGGGTAAAGTGACGGATCGATTTATCACCCAAACCAGATTAGAGCCAAAGGAGTCTTATTTAACAGTGAGAGAGTGTTAAAAAGGAAAATGACAGGAGGTCACAGTGGTCAATCCGAAAGAGAACGCTGACACATAAATTCCTGTCGGGATTGAGGTTTATTATAACGAAAGAGCCTCAAGGCCACGATCGCCCTCAAGGTGGATGGAGAGCATTAGGCAGAAACAACACAATACATGGTGAGTTATGTAAACGCCCACTGGGACTGACAGGGGACAGGGGCTTCCCAGAAGAGCCTGGAGACAAGCTTCACTGATGCCTGTTTGTCTTGTGATGAGAGGGAGAAAGAAAAGGTATGAGTTTGGGTGGGTGGCGAGTCGGGGATCTGGGAGGTGTTGGGGGAATAGAAACTGTAATCAGAATGTATGTATGAAAGAAAAATCTATTTTCAATTTTAAAGACGTGAGAACAAAAGAGAGGAAGGGAGGGAAGAAGGGAGAGAGAGAGAGAGAGAGAGACAGAGACAGAGACAGAGACAGAGACAGAGTCAGAGACAGACAGAGAGACAGAGAGAGAGTGACAGAGAGAGACACCACCAGGAAGGGGATGCAGAGGAGCTTCTTCGGGGAGCAGCCGTTATCTCCAGACTGATAATCACCAAGCAGTCTCCCTGAGGAGTGTCAGACCAATTCCTAGAACAAAGGGAAAGCATGACTTTTTATGACCTTTTATGGGATGGTCGGAGGTTTCATATCATGTGATTTAATTCCCCATAGTGTAGATGACAGGGAGCATGGAGTAACCAGACACTATAAACTGAGAGTTACTGTAGCGTAGACTGCTGCTCACCCCCCTCCTGCCTCCTCCTTTATTTTATGCTAAGTGTATATGTGTGTTCTGTATACATGAGTGCAAGTGACCTCAGAGGCCAGAAG
Source organism: Peromyscus maniculatus bairdii (assembly GCF_049852395.1). NCBI lineage: Eukaryota > Metazoa > Chordata > Mammalia > Rodentia > Cricetidae > Peromyscus > Peromyscus maniculatus. The sequence goes on from NC_134867.1 coordinate 34,572,758, forward strand.
CACAGGATGGATTCTGGAGTTACCGGTGACTGTAAGTCCCCCAGTGTGGGTTCTGGGAATTAAACTTAGGTCCTCTACAGGAGCAGTGCATGTTTCTAACCATGAAACTCTCTCTCTAGCCCTACAGACTTAATTCTCTGTGCCAGGGAGACATGCTTCAGGGAATCATGACCTGATCCAAGCCATGAGATTAAGCCTAAATATTCAGGCCCATGTTCTAACATTAACTGATCCACAGCCTTCAGTGAGGGAATCAGTACATACAATCATCCTTGGTGACTTCAGAGCCAATCCTAGGACTGAAGGGCTAAGGGTTGGTTAATAATGATCTGGACATTCAAAGACACTGTAGGTCTCTAGGGCCAACATGGTCCCTGAATGGTTGCTTAGCAAGACTTAGAGGCTGAAAGAGGGAGCTGATGCCTTCTCCCTGAAGCAGACTTGAGTAGAAGCATCCATGTCTAGCTGGTGCTTCCACAATTACACCTGCTTAAGACTTGACTACAAAAGCACCATTATCTCCCAACCCTGTGGGGAAGTCCAGATGCTCTAAAGTCGTGCAGGGGTTTAGGGAGAGCATTCCCTACCTCCAACAGCATCATGTGCATCATCACATCCTGACTTCTCTGCTTCAGTCACAAATCCTTTCTTCCCTTCTCCACCAGCTCTCAGGAGGATAAGCAGTATTAGAGAAGACGGGGCAGCTTCACAAATAATTTGGGTGTGTGACTCAGTAAGGACATTTTCTTGACAAGCATGATGGTAGAGGTCTGTAATTCCAGTGCACAAGAGGCAGAGGCAGGAAGATCCAAGCTTAAGGGCAGTCTAGTCTATGCAAGAAGAGCTGTCTCAAATGAATGAATGAATGAATGAATATTTATTTTTCTTTTTTGTTTTTTTATAGTATTTTTATTTTATAATTAAGTTCATTTTACATATCAGCCACAGATTCCTCAGTCCTCCCTCCTCCCACCCCCCAGCCCTCCGCCCCAATCCACCTCTGACTCCCACCTCCTCCAAGCCAAGGTCTCCCCTGGGGAATCAGCCCAGCCTGGCAGACTCAGCCGAGGCAGGTTCAGTCCCCTCCTCCCTACACCAAGGCTGAGCAAAGTGTCCCAGCATAGGCCTCAGGCTCCAAAAAGCCAGCTCATGCACCAAGGACAGGTGCTGGCTCCACTTCCTGGGGGCCTCCCAAACAGTTCAAGCTTATCAACTGCCTCACTTATCCAGAGGGCCTGGTCCAGTTCCATGGGGGCTCCTCAGCTATTGGTTCACAGTTCATGTGCTTCCACTAGTTTAGCTATTTGTCCCTGTGCTTTTTCCAATCATGCTCTCAATATCTCTCGCTCATACAATCCCTCCTCTCTCTCACCAATTGGACTCCTGGAGTTCCACCTGGGGCTCGGCCGTGGATCTCTGCATCCACTTCCATCAGACACTGGATGAGAGTTCTATCATGACAGCCAGGGTGTTTGGCCATCTGATCACCAGAGCAGGTCAGCTCAGGCACTCTCTTGACCATTGCCAGAAGTCTACAGTGGAGGTATCTTTATGTATTTCTGGAGACCTCTCTAGCACTCTGCTTTTTCCTATTCCCCTGGGGTCTTCATTCATCACCGTATCTCCCTCTCCATTCTCCTACAGTGCTCCTGATCCAGCTGGGACCTCCCTCTCCCCTAAGCTCTCTTTCCCCTGACCGTTGCCCTCCATAACCAACCCCCTCCCCGCCCCCCCCCCCCGTTTGCTCATGTAGATCTCATCATCTATTTATCTGTCATTGGGCATTTTCTTACTTAGAGAGAAAAAAGTCTGCTTCCAAGTCCTCACCAGGATGGAGTATACATGACTTCTGTGTTTTTTCCAGTTCTCAGGACCTACGATTATGTCATCTATAATGAAAAATTGTTGTCCTTAGAACTTCTTTTATGGGGGCTGAAGAGACCACGGCTCAGCTGTGTGTGCTTCCTGTTCTCACAGAAGACCTGACTTCAGTTGTCGGGACACACGCTGGGCAGCTCTCAACCTTCCGTATCTCCACCTCCGGGGAAAGCTGACATCCTCACACAGGTGTGCATGCTCAACACAGATAAGCATAACTAAAAAGAAAAAGAAATCTTAAAAGAATTGCTCCCATGAAGTGAACTGGTGTTCCAAAATAGCGCCTGTTTAGGCTGGATAAGATGAGATCGTGTGAAAGGTTAATAGAGGCCGAGGCATGTCAGAGGTGCTGGAACTGTCTTCTCAGGACAAAAGAATTTGGTAAGTTTCCCACTGTGAGGTACATAATGTTAAGATCATGATGTGAAGGGCCTGACAAGTGTCTCAAGTACTTACAGGAGTATATATTTATATTACTCTTTCAGTAGAGCTACAGGAAAGGACACCAGTAGAGACATAAACCAGAAGGTCAGAGAAAAGGCCATCACCATCTAAATGTTTGGTATTCAGGAATGAGATATTTCTAAATTCTGCTATAGACTCTCTCTCTCTCACTGTGAAGCTGAATATGGAAAATACCATTTAGAATGACAAGTTTCCAAATGCTCGGGTATCTTTCTCCTTGGTGTTAGAAAAAATAAGTTTTAAACATCTGTCAGCCTTGGATGTGCTACTTACCCAATCGTTGGATCTTATCTCTGCCATGTGTGTCTCCCAGAACTCAGCTCTCTTCACACCCCATGTGCTGTGTTGAGGGAAAGCGCCTCACCATCATCACGCAGCTCTATTTTCTCACAGAGAGTATCAAGAACACAGGGCCCCCGACCACTCTCTGCCACACCACTTCCCAGGGCTGGTTCTGCACACTTGACAGGCAAAGGAGCATCACCCCCCCCCAACCCCCCGAGATCGAGGGCAGGCTTATTTACACTTACCCTGAAAATAACCCGTTCCCAAGTCTTGAGATTGCTTCTAATGCAGCTCATCTCAGGAGAAGCTCCCCATTTAGGTCTTCCTGTACTACCCTTCCTGTATCACACCCTTCCTGTAACACTATTCCTATAACACCCTTCCTGGAGCATCCTTCCCGTACCACACCCTTCATGTAACACCTTTCCTGGACCACCCTTCCTATAACAACCTTCCTGGACCACCTTTCCTGGACCACCCTTCCTATAACACCCTTCCTGGACCATCCTTCTTGTAACACCCTTCCTAGACCACTGTTAAGATCCATGAGACGTCCCCAAGAAGACCACCAGTCACAATGCAATCAGCAAGAATATTTATTATACCACATGCATGTGGGGTCTCTCACCTGTACCAAATGGGGATGACCTTGAGAGAGACATGTGGCCTCCGTGTAAGCACAGCCAAGGGGAGGTCCTAGGGCAGCCTCGTGGATTAAGTTGTTACAGATTCTCATCCTCTCCAGTGTGAAGATATCCATTATTGAATTACACAGACCATATTGTGTGAGCCAATTTGACAACCTCCCACCCCCTTTAAAATATATGTTCATTCTGTCAGTTCTGTTCCTCTAGAGAACCCTGACTTGTACACACCCTATATGCCACTAGCAGGCATAAAGGTCTGGTCACTGCTTTGTTTTTTCTTTTACATTGTGTGTGTGTGTGTGTGTGTGTGTGTGTGTGTGTGTGTGTGTGTGTGTGTACGTGGTCACCTATAAGCCATGGTACCTGATCAGAAATCACTTGACAACTTCTAAGAGTTGAATCTCTCCTATGATGTGAGTTCCAGGTGTTGACCTCACATCCTCTGACTATATATCTATGAAACTGAAATAACCTTATGTTAGTCTATAAGGAGGGCAAAATCTGAGACCACTCATAATCCTTCATAGTATATTTGAGTAAGTGCTAATAATTACATTTTTCTTCTTAAATTAGCTACTTTGCTCACCGCTATAACAAAAATGCGTGACAAAGGAAAACTTAAGGAAGGAGGGATTTATCTTGGCTTATAGTTTGAGGGCACATAGTCCATCATGGTGGGGAAGTCATGGCAGCAGGAACTTCCGGCTGTTGGTCACATTGCAACCACAGCCAGGAAGCAGACAAATGCCGCTACTCAGCTCCTTCCTCCTTTTTATTCCAGTCTACAACTCCAGCTGATAGAATGTTAATGCCCACATTTAAGAAGGGTCTTCCTACCTCAATTAACCTAATCTAGGAAGTCCCAAACAGACCTGTCCAGGGGTTTGTTTCCATAGTGATTCTAGACCCCCGTCATGTTGACAGTCAAGATTAATCTTCATACTTCTCCAGAAGTAATCACTGCTTTAGTTCATGTAGATATCAGGCTGGTGAAAAGAGAAAATTATTGAAAAGAGTTTAAGATTATAAAATTAAAAAGCAATTGAGATGGTGTCTAGGATGTTCGGCTACACCGGCTTTGCCAAGCAAGTTTTGAATACATCCAAATAGTGAAGTCTTTCCTTCCCACCCCTCAATTTTCCTTTGTTAATTACTCATTTAATGATATCAACCAAAGGACCCAGGACAAAATTAAAGAGAGAAAAATTTCAAGAGACCTCACCCAGGTGAGGTTGCTTGGGATTCTACCTTTTGTCCAATAAGCTCACATTGTAAATAAAATTATCTTTCTCTTGCTTTTCCTTTTGTTATGAGCTTTCCAGGATCTAAACCTAAATTCTACTTCAGCTGCATCATTAGTCTCTGTCTCTTCGTGGACAATTAGCATTATGGTATTTCTAAACCTTTTCCAATAAGATTTAAAAGCGCAACTCTTACATCGTCTGCCCAGCTCAAAACTCCCCTCATCTGAGGTAAGTCCACTGAAAGGAATTTTCTATATTCAGGCCATTATTTGCATTCAACAGAAGTTATTAAATATCTTATGGCAGCCAGGAGCTATTGTACAGGGCCTGAACATAGTGAATAAGATGGAAAATAGCCCATTTTACTAAGGAGGCACAAAACCAGAAAGGAAGCAACAGACGTTTATCCCAAGATAAGGCAAATTTAAATAAATTTAAATAAAATTAGATGTTTCAAGGTTAGTTTGTACTAGGCATCTTCATAAAGTGCCACTGAGATGATGTGGCTAAAATGAAGACGGAGAAAAGCTGGGTCCTTCAGTACCATGGGGTAGATCGTTCCAGGCAGGGAACAGAAGCAAAGGAATGGGAAGCAACTCTGAGAGTTGGAACAGACAGAACGGGAAAGATAAAAAGAGATCCGCGAGACCCTTGGAGCTCTGAGAGCACAATTGCTCAAACCTCAGAGCTAATGCCCAGATCTCTTGCAAATTACCAAATCTTCAGAAAGCACAGTTCTTTATTGCAGCTTTATCATCCCAGCTTCTCCGTATAACAGCAAATTACAGGACACATCATATCACCTTGAGTCTTCTCTAGTCATGTTATCACAGGGTAGAAACAACAAGGGACCAAGAACCATTCTGGGACATTAGATAACAGGACTGGAGAATTAAATGTTATTGCTGATTACGAGGAAACACAGTTTCTGCATCTGGGAGCCCTGGTGGGTAGGGAAAGAGTCAGAGGGGAAAGACGTTTCTCCCAGGTAGCCAACCTCAGATTCTCTAAGATACTTTAGAGTCTTCATTAGGAGAACAGCGCCATTTCGAGGAGAAAAGAGCCCATCTGGCTTACTCAGTATTTGGTGTGTCAATTGGTTCTTCCACTAGAGATGCAGAGAGTAATGTAAAATATGAACTGTTGCTAGGACCGTGATTGGCAAAGACATTAAAATTGATTCTGGGTCTTACTCAACTAATTTAGATAGAGAGGATGGAAAGTTTTGTTCATAGTTTTATTTGTTGCTAAGCCTCATCTTAACAATCATGAGAATTTTAAGTCCAGATGTAACTGGCTCCGAATTACACTGTTTTGATAAAATTTAATTGAATGAAAATTTTAATCTTTTTGTATTCCCTTCCTCCATTTCATATAAGCCTAGGATCACTAACATAAAAAATTGTTGTGACAATTTTAGAGATAACTCTTAAGAGCTTGTAATTTTTTTTCTTTGGGGGCGGGGAGGAGACATGGCTTCCTTCCTAGTTGGCCAAGATAAAGTGGACTGCAGAGTCTGGGTGGAATATAACTCTGGCTTTTAAATTTCACAACAGAACAACAACTCTGTCTCCTGTCTCCATCTGGTCTTAAAGCACAGGGCTCTCACTTTTACAAGCAACCCAGACCTCTCACAGAACAAGCACTTGCCAGAGGAATCAATGACAGCCCACAAGCACCCCTGGGTCCCCCAAGACAAGCAGACATGGACAGACAAGCAAGCACCTCTTTCTTTGAGTCTCCCATCGTGGTACAGTTGGGACCAGACTATCTCAGCTTTTTGGCTTTAAACTACCATTTGGGGTTTTGCTTGTCTGGTTGGTTGGATTTGGCCAGACTTAAGATGAAGACATCATTGTGCATACTAGGCAAGCTCTCCATGGCTAACCTATAATATCTTCAGGCCACGTGATACTTTCTATATGAAGAGTTGATATTGGAAGCCTTCACACTCCAATCACTTTGGTCTGTGGGAGTCAGACTTGCCTGTGGAAAACATGACTCATAGCGTGAACTTACTGGAAGGTTTTGCTCCAGAAAAATATTAATCTCTACAGAGATTTTGGTATGCTCCCATTTCTAATAATTAAAGCACAAAATGAAGATTACGTATAACTCGATGTGCCCTGCCATCTAGCTCTGCAGCCTCAAAAGGCAGCCTCACTGCGACACGTGTTGGCAAATACACTTTGGATTATATGTTGACACGTCTTCGTACACTTTCTACAGATTTTTCATCATTAATTTTATACTGTGTCAGCTTTTGCAAATCACATTAACTCTTCGCAGGATCAGAGGCTGTAATGCATAAAATCCACACGAAAAGGAGTAGTCCACATTCAACATACAACAGAGTGATTTAGATCAGGACAGCCCAATGGACTGGAGGGGCTGAGCCCTGCGGGAAGAAAGCCATGTCTGAGGTCTGTTGCTTACAAGAATTTGCTAAAGACATCATCTCCGTAGCAGTTACCACATGTCTAAGCACAGTGAAGAATCCAGTTTGAGGGGTGTGTGTGGACAGAGAATGAAACATAACACTGAAAAGATACTCAGACCAACCTGCAGAGGGCTTTGAGTTCATGAATTAAATCTCCACTCCCTAACTTGTGAAGCAGGAAGTCCCTGATGAAGTTCCTGGATAATCATGGCCAAGATGGCATTGCTCTGGAAGTCTGTCCATTTCTTACATGGATGCCAAGAGCTCAATATTTGACATGAAATTCTAAGTCCCAGCAGGATATCTCGGTGAAAATGTTCTGTAGACAATGTGGTGAGAGTGAGGAGTTTGATAGACAAGGCTGAAGGACAGATTTGGAAATTATCCACACAGAAGGGAAACACCAAAATCACTGAGAGAATATGAGCTCCTGGGGCTCCTTTCATTTGTCAAGTAGAACAAGCCCACCGGGCTGTGGCATCTAGCAGGAGATTAAGCTTTTATATATTAGAGAACATTGGGGGGAGGGATACCTGGACACTTGAATGCCCTCAAAACTGGGGCATTTTCTCAGCACAACGGTCTATATTTGGAGTGTCTCCTGGTTGTTTTATTGCAAGGATTAGAGAACTAATGAGTTCTTTTGCTCTTTTCTCCAGCATGAAGGTAACTAATAATGGTGTTATAAGGTGGACAAAAGATGACAATATGTGTTATCTCTAAACTGAGGAAACATATCCGTTAGAGACTAAAGAAGGAGTAATTCTGCCAGCTCAGCTGGAGAAAAACAGATAGGAGGCAGAGCCCCAAGGCTGTTGGGTGACACCCTTCTATGGTAAATATTTTGTCCCGTGTCAACAGAAGCCACAGTTCTCTGCTAAATTCCTCGGAGATGATGAGAGAAAAGAGAAAAGAGAGGTTACGCTGGCACCTTCATAGGAGTGGTAAGGACTTTGGGATATGGGTCCCAGGCATTAGAAATGAGCAGTGTGAGTTAAATTCAAAACAAGGCCAGTGGTCCTGGCACCCAAGAGCTCATAGCTACTGTGCTTGCCTACATAGGGTCTACGTAAGACTGTATAAAAAAATTAGTAATGAATTGGGGAGGAACTCATAGGCTCTGCTCTGCCTGGGGGTGCAGGGGTATTGGTAACCCAGGGCTGATGGGAGAGAGGAAGTCATTGACTTCAGTGATGTAGCTACTGGTGAGTTAATGTGAACTCTAGTGGATAGCTCCATACTCATTAAACCCCGTGGTTCACAAAGTACAGACAAAAACAAATTAAAAGAAGTAAAAGTAGCCGGGTGGTGGTGGTGCACGCCTTTAATCCCAGCACTCGGGAGGCAGAGCCAGGCAGATCTCTGTGAGTTCGAGGCCAGCCTGGGCTACCAAGTGAGTTCCAGGAAAGGCACAAAGTTACACAGAGAAACCCTGTCTTGAAAAACCAAAAAAAGAAGAAGAAGAAGAAAGGAGAAGGAGAAGGAGAAGGAGAAGGAGAAGGAGAAGGAGAAGGAGAAGGAGAAGGAGAAGGAGAAGGAGAAGGAGAAGGAGAAGGAGAAGAAGAAGAAGAAGAAGAAGAAGAAGAAGAAGAAGAAGAAGAAGAAGAAGAAAAGAAAAGAAGAAGAAGAAGAAGAAGAAGAAGAAGAAGAAGAAGAAGAAGAAGAAGAAGAAGAAGAAAAGAAGAAGAAGAAGAAGAAGAAGAAGAAGAAGAAGAAGAAGAAGAAGAAGAAGAAGAAGAGGAAGAAGAAGAAGAAGAAAAGAAGAAGAAGAAGAAGAAGAAGAAGAAGAAGAAGAAGAAGAAGAAGAAGAAGAAGAAGAAGAAGAAGAAGAAGAAAAGAAGAAGAAGAAAAGAAGAAGAAGTAAAAGTGAGATGGAGTCTTGACAGGAGGGGGCAGGGTGTTGACAAGAGGAAGAAGAGGCCACGGAGGGAGGGATGAGCGTGACCAGAACACATTATAGACCTATATGTAATTGTCAATAAATTAATTTTAAAAACTGTCTCCAAAAAAAATTAAACACTATGCTCTTTAAAATGTATCCCAGGGCTGTGACGTGGCTGGACAGAGTGGCCTGGAATTGACTGGATGAAAAAGAATGTTTCAGAAGGAAAATGTCTTCTACTGGAAGATGAGCCGCAGATGTGGGGAGAAACTCCAAACAGGAAATTGGAGAGGGTAGGACCAGATGACTGGGGCTTTGTGATGAAAAGGGATGCGAAAGTTTTAAGGGAGGGAAAACAACAGATTCCAAATTAGAGTGGAAAGGGAACTCCAGCACTAGCATGCTCACTGCCTGACTCCAGACAGGCAGGAGGGAGGTGGGAGCAACCTGGTGAGCAGGAGCTGGCCAGGCCTGCACTGGGGAGTCAGCCACAGGCTTTGAAAAGCATCTCTCTCGAAGTCGCCTCTGAGCCACATGCCTCTCTTATGCTTTTACAAATCAGTTAGCCAGACTGAGAGAACGATGTGTATGAGCACAGCACCTTGTTCAGAAAATCGGAGCCCAGACGATGCAGGGTGCGGCGAGGGATCCATCAGAAACTACTCGGACACAGGTTCAAGTCTACAGAAAGTCTTTTTCAGCCATCCAGCGACTACACTGGGTGTTCAGGACCCGAGTGCTCGTCCTGAGCCTTTCTCACGGTGGGCTTGGAAGCACAAAAACCACAGCCTGGGTTGACACATCTCAGTCATCAAGACCAGTTAGCCAGACATGGAACTTCAGAAGCCAAACCAGCAAGGTAAGTACATTTAAGGACTCTCCTGGAACTACGGACTTTGATGGATTAGGTCTTTGTTCTCACTTTGGCAGGTGTTGCTGCTGGGCTCCAAGGTCTGAATGGTATTTCCATCATGTCAGTGGTGCTAATTAAGGTCTGGGGGCCTGTTACAAGGGTTTGCTGTAGTGCTTAATGGAGCCAGGGCATCTCTCCCAGCACGGTTGCCCTCAGCATCTCCCTCCTTTTGAAAACTTCTCTTGATTACCATGCCCTGAACAAACAGATCCGGAGGATGTGTCAGCCTCCTGTATGCCCTGATTACAGCCAGTTAATGCTCTTGCCTTCTTCTTCCTTGGCTCTGCCAAGAAATGTTCTGACAACTGCAATTCAAAACAAAAACACTCAAGACCTCAGATCCAAGCTCAGCCTCTGCATCAAGCCTTCAGATTAGGTCCAAGTACAAAAGAAGGCTTGAGAGTTTGAGCTCTTACTGACATGAATTGGTTTCACGTTTTAAGGCACTTAAATACTCTTGTGGCTTTTGCAACGTCTTTAAATGTTCTAAATCTGTAATATATGGCTCAAAGGGGAGTTGAGTTGACTCAGAAAAAAAAAAAAACCTTTGAAACTGTATTGGAATTCCTTAAGTATGTGTATCAATTAGTAATATAGTATGGTTACTAACAAAAAGATCCAAGTCATATAAATGAAGTTTGTTTCTTTTAAAATGAAGTCAGATGTAGGTATTCTTTAAAAAAAAAAAAAATCTCACATTCATGAGGTCATACAACCACCACCCCAGAGGCCGTCTATGACCCACAGGACTCCTGTCTTCAGACCTCAGAGTGACCTTGCGACTAGAATGGCTACTGATCAGAATGGAGGAAGGAAGTGTCCCACCTCTAGGGAGCCTTCCTGGAAGTAACTCTGACGTAATATGTCACAAACTTGAACTCACTCCTTGGGGGCCAGGCTGGTCTGGGGGTTTCCATAAGGTCCTGAAGTATTCAGAAGGAACATGCTTGATAAGGCCAGTAACGGCCTGGGGCCAGAGTCTTGGGAGACCTGAGGTTTTCCTAGGAATCTGACTCTCTCCATCCACAAAGGGCTGTTGTTATGAGACCCAAGGCCACTGTGTGCTTGGTCTGTGAGACACTTGAGACATCCTGTGTTCCCTTCCTACAACATTGCTTGATTAGCTTCCCCTTAACTCTGTCATTTTATGATATCTCTCTGTGACTTTGTCCCATTTTACCCCTGTACACACTCCATAAGATGCCATACTTCTTAATAAACTTGCTGGCATGAATCATCAGCTCATGCAGACCTCCTGACCCCAACTTTTCCATCTTTATTATTCTCCTCATCCTGGGTCCTCCCCCTTGGAACCAGTCACTGAAGAATAGCATGCTGGTTCAGGTCACTTTCTTAATCACACAAATCCACTGAAAAGTCTTCCACCCTTCACCTGGCACACTGTTCTGTGTTATTTTTTCTTAATTGGAGAATTAACATTTGATTAGTAATTAGCATTCCACTATAACTTTTACTGAACGCTATATTCTCTTTCAATATGAAAACATACAGCATGGGATTTAATGTTGCATCCTTTTTTTTTTTCTTAACAACTGAATGACTATTTCTGTATCCTTTGTAAAAGGACCCCTGTATTCTTCAGTGCTCCTTGAACTAGACAGTAAGTTAGTGTCAGACTGGAAACCTAGTTCTCCCAAGTAAAAGGTTTTGCTTAAGTTTGTTTTTCCTCTTATCGCTTCAGATACATATATTTATTTTATCATGTTTTGTTTGGGCTTTGCTACTCAGACTACATTTAACATTATCAATCCCAGAGACAGTCCCCAGACATCTTTCTAATTAGCTCTTATACTTCAGTCTTGGTTTAAGAATCCTTCTGATATGCCTACTTCAGGTTCTTTTCAAGTTTCAAGGACATTTGGAATAACAAGTAAATCCAAAGATGTACTGCTTGTTCAGGACACTCCTTTGAATGGGTTCTCTACTCTGCTGCTCAAATAATTAATCCAGAATTGAACAACAGCTTCTGAAGCACCATGTAAAGAGCTGTCATTAAACTAATTCCAGCGATGCCGTCAGAGCTAGGAAAACAATACCTTTTTTTTTTTTCATTTTAAATACGATGCCACGGAATCAGCCACAAACAGTGATAATTCCATCTTCAAGAGCATGAAAGCCTGATGGACATTTCCAGAACTCGAGTTGAATCGAAGCCAGATACTTTTAAGGAGCAAAAATCTAATATGACCAGAGATAGGAGTGGCTTCACAAAGGCATTTCATAAAACAGCCGCTTGAGAGAAGGAAAACCGTCTTGAGAAAAACAGACTCAGAATAAAAAAAAAGTAGAATGTGATCTGTGTCGTGATCTATGGAGGAAATGCTCAGAAGTGAACATCTGTTGCAGACTCAGTGGGCCTGGCCTTAACAAAAGGCAAAAGAGTGGGGGCCTCTGCTTAGATCAGGTGCAGACAGTCCCTGTCACACTGTCCCTCAGCACTTATTAAGAGGTGAAGGAATGACTTGAGGCAAAAATGAGCTGTGGCCATCTTTAGCTAAAAAGAAAACTGAATTCAAAAAAGCATGCAGCATTCTTCTCCCTCATTCCATTACACACTCTTTCTCTCCATGACCACTGGACTGGCCTGCCCCCTGCAGACCTGTGAGTGTGTCACACACATCTTGTCTTTATGTCTTTCTTCAGCGATGTCTCTCTTAAAGAAAGCCTTCATAAGGCTCTATCTTGATGATCCTTCCAGGGCCGGCTTGAAGCTCTGTTCTCTGTCAAGGCCCCGTTAGAATCTTTTCTCTGAATTTTTTACTTGGGCCTTACCAGATGATGTAAGCACTTATGTACAGAGGAGAGGCCTTCAAAGTCACATTACCTGCGTCAGTCTTACCGCTAGGATGATACCCTGGACAGAGACAACCTCCCACATCTCCGGTTACTTTGTGTGCCTCGTACAAGTCACGCACAGATTTGCAGCAGCTAGAGAGAGGGCAACCCAGACCCAGTCAGTACCTCTTCATATGTTTCCGTTTTTTTCCTTTGTGTATACAACTCCCCATTAGCAATTATTGTGCCCCCCCAACACACACATACTCTTCTTCAACAACTGATCATCATTTGATATTCTTGATGGACCCTCTCCTTCAGAACCAAAACTATAGGGAAAAGGAAAGAGATAAGCTGAAGGATTCAAGTGTTAAAGAATGACTTACCTTAAAAAAAAAAAAAAAGACATTTGCCTTTTGATATCTTGAAAATTGTGTTCTTCCTCAACCACTAAGGTTCTTACAGCCACATTATCATTTTATCTATTGTTTACTAGGAAGTGTCCCTCTTTTGATTTGTTGACTGAGTACAACCTTATCTCCTAGGAACCTTTCAACCTACTGGGAATACGTGACTGATTCACAGTTAAAGCCTACAATGGGTTCCTGGCCTTCTAAGAGATACATACATCTTCCAGGAGCCTATAAGGATGGCCCTATTTGAACAAAAGAGGGTTTCTACAGATGTAATCCAGCAAAGGATGTTGACATAGGAGCTTCCTGGATTAGGGTGGGCCATAAATTCAATGAAAGTTTTGTGTTTTGTTTTTCAAGACAGTCTCATACTCTTACCTAGGCTGATTTCCAACTCATAGCAATCCTCCTGCCTCAGCCCTTTGAATGCTGAAATTATAGGTATAAACCTTTACTGGAAGACGGAGAAAGGCCAGAAGACACCCATATGAATCCACTCTGTCTGTCACCTGCCCTGTATCACCTTGAGATTCTGTAAGCAGGAGGGTCATCCCAGATAAGGCCTTTCGCCTTGGCACTTCCGACCCACACGTCCAAACAAACCTCTTTTCTTCCTAGGTTGCTGAGGCTGTGATAGTGTATTATTAGCGGCAGAAAACAGAGTGGGATGCTCGCCGGGGAAGTTGATAATAAATTCCATTGTCTCCAACATTGCCCACGCTGTGTTTCTTCGTATAACAGATGAATATCAGCTGCTCTCACGATGCAGTGCAAATGCTGGGTGTGAAAACAAATGCACGTGACACGGTCCCAGGGGAGGGTTTGCTCTCTGGGGGAACTGCTCACGTGGGATAAGTTATTTCAAGTGCAAAAGAATGCTTTCATAGAAGGAGGGGGGGAATGGTAGGGAGGGGTTCACAGAGGGACCGCTGGCAGGAGACCTCCATACTTCATGCATCTACTCTAACAAATATTTACTGAGGGCTCACAATACCCACCCCCTGGGATATGTAAGTAGGTTCACAATCTGTCAAGGAAGGCAGCCAATAATTAATCCAATAAGTGGACCACTTAAACATCATTATTTAACTGTTTCATATTAGTTGATTTCTATGAGAAAATAAGAAGAAAATAGAAAATTAAAAGGGAAAGGGTTCAGGATAGTGTCATTAAGAAGGTGACCGCTGTGCACAGATTTGAAGGTGGTAATGGTAGCTAGGAGGTAAGTGGGCAAAGGGAATGGGACAATAGAAGAAACCCCTCGGATACAGTGCAGGTGGCCTCTCTATGGAATAACAAGAAGGCAATGTTGCTCAATTCTTTGCGTCCTCACAGGCTGCTACGAAACTATCTTTTTTTTTTCATAAGCAGGGAGCCAATACTGAAGCATTCCTCTTTTATCTACAAAGAGTCCCAGTTACTTCAGAGCTCATCTGTGTGAGTCCCAACTTGAGTATCACCCAGATGTCGGCTGTTGGCTACAGAAAGTGTATCAATTTCGCCACGTGAAACCACATACACACATCTCCCCCCATTCCCTCCACAAACTCTAGGCAAAGGGTGTATCATTGAACAAAGGGGTTTACCAGAACTCTGACAGAACAAAACAAAAGTAATTAATGTATTCATTGCAAGTAAATATATATATATATATATATATATATATATATATATATATATATCCCATTCATGAATAAATGAGCTCATCCAAAAATGTCACCCATCCCCACATGACTCTAGGAGGAAGTTAGAATAAAGATGAATGACATTCTGCTTGATACAGATATCTGAGCATAAAGCCAAATGCCACTGTGTCTCTTGTCCTGCCAGCCATACAAGGGAAAACTGGGCTGAGAGAACATTTTCCACTTTGAACAAGACAATGAGACAAAGGAAACTGAATTATAAAGAAAGGAGAAAAAAAAATGTCTCCTTGCTTTGAAAATGTCTTGCAAAGGAGGATCTGTCAAAGAGACCAGGAGACCCAGAGACAGCCTGCGTGTGTGTGTGTGTGTGTGTGTGTGTGTGTGTGTGTGTGTGTGTATGGTTATATTTTATTTGTATTCAAATGTTATTTGTATATTAATAAATAAAGTTGCCCGGGGGGTCAGAGCTATTAGCAAGCCATAGGAAAGCAGGGCAGTGGTGGTGTACATTTGTAATCCCAGCACTTGGTAGGCAGAGCTAGGTAAGTCACTGTGTGTTCAGGGATACAGCCAGTATTGGATACACATGCCTTTAATCTCAATACCAACCATAGAAAACCTGGAGGTCTATACAGACAGGCCATGACAAGGCGGTCATGTGGTTGTGTTTACAACCAATGAGAAGGCAGAACAGAAACACTATAAAAAGAGAGACACACGGGAAGTGGTTCTGGTTCGGAGAGGTAGGACCACCGCAGGAGGAAGGGTAAGGTTTTAGCTCTTAGCTCTGACCTCTTGGCTTTCTTCTTTGCATTGGTTCTGTGTTTCTTATTTAATAAGACGGTTGGTTACATCTACGTATGTGTGTGTGTGTGTGTGTGTGTGTATGTGTGTGTGTGTGTGTGTGTGTGTGTGTGTGTGTGTGTGTGTGTTACAGCACTGAGAGATAGTTCTGTCCTGCTTACCCAGAGGACAGCAGTTAGGTAGGGACAATGGAAAGAGAACCTTTCACACAACTTCTGCCCTCTTATGCAAAGTGCCTGTCTAGAAGCAGAAATGTTTACGGTACGTTCCTTCTTTACACTAAATTAAAGTACAATCTTGTTTTTCGATAACTTCAGTAGCTGCCCCTTAAGCGGAGGCCGTCCTAATCGGCAGCTTCAACTCCACAGCGACCAACAGCGGTTCAGCAGCACTGGCCATAGCCAGGTGGGAATTCTGGTTCCTCAGGCACCAACTCTAACTCCACCGCAAAAGGGAACTTTATCTAGATCTCTATCCCTATAAAGAACTCAGGAGTCGAAGGTTGAAGCAAAATTCTGGTCCCTCAGGGGAGCTTAATAGCAAATAGCCAACCTTCTCTCCTAGCTCCCGTCTCCCAGAAGCCAGCACCCTCTGCTCCACCCCCACTTAAGAACCCTAGCTACACATGGTTCCTCCCGACCACTTCCTGGCAGCTAGTTGCTGACTCAGCCTCCTGACCTCGGGTTAATTTTATCTAATCAAACAAGTGTAACACATCTTGGCATCATTAAACACATATTTCACAGCATAAACAAATATAACACATCTTAAAATAATATTCTACAACATTTCACCCTTTTTGTCTACACAAAAATGAAAGGTTTTAACTTTAACACAGTAAAACTACATACAACAAAAACAATTATCAAGTAAGAATTACATTTACAACATTCAGTCCATTTGTATTTAGCAAACTCAGAGAGAACACTCCATTAGCTATCCTATCTTAGTGAATCCAAAGTCGTATACCTTATCCACTCTCTATCATAGCTAAGGAAAACTATGATTATCTAGTCTTCAACTCCACCAAAGACCCAGAAGGATGTAATATGACCTAACAACATCTTGCCACCTGGTCAGCTACCCAAAATTCCCCTGCAACATCGGGGCATCCATCTTCAATCCACAGCCCAGAATATCCAGCAGACCTTTCAGTACAGCAGGAAATTTGAAGAACTGTCCTGCCTTGTATTGGCAAAGTTCATCAGTCACTTTGCTCTGTGCCCTGCAGAATGTCTCGCAGACACTTCTGTGAAGCAGGAACCCTGAAATTCCTTCCCGCTTTGTTTTGGCAAAGTTCAGCAGTCACTTTCCTGTGGGTCCTGTATGTTCAGTTCATACAGCATACAGTCAAGCAGTCAAGGCAAAAGCAGTTTTGCCTAAATGGCTAACCTTGTCACCTTGACAGCAAACTGCTATGCAGTTTCTTCAATGTCCATCATTTTCTCTGAAGTAAATTGGTGCTGCATTTTAAATACCGTATTCTATAGATCCTTGAAATCTTTGAAGACCATTTATTTTTCCAACATATGCCTATTTAACCTAGAAGACACACCTAATGTGATTACAAGTTCGATTATTGTGAATTAAGTACTAACCTCATTTCTTATTTATACATTGCATTGTTATATAAATTGCAAACCTCAATGCCCCAAACAAGAGTAGAAACATATATACAGTGTAACAAAATTAACTTTAAATTTTTATCGATATACCAAAATCCGTGCCAGTGCAAAATATCTGAGATTAATAGTTGTCTTTTTATCCTATATTCCTATATTTCCCTAAATTATAACAAACATCCATAACCCACCAAATAACCGAAAGTCTCCCACACCCCCATTGGGAATATGGGCATCGTGTTCTCCAAACTGCTTCCTGTTGTCCGTGAGTAAAGGCATCTTTAGAGATCCCTGAGAAAATTTGAGAGAATAGCCAAGTCTTTGTTGCTAGATATTATAGATATATAGTCCAGACTTTGTTGATAGATATCACCTGTCAAGATTCTGGAGGTCTCCCCTGATCAAACCTGATCCATCTCATTCCTGAAGGAATCCACAGCCTCTTGTCTCCTGTGGGAACAAAAGCAAAAACTCTTCTCCAAAATATTTTTGATTTCCATTTGAAAAAATACAGGTTTTTTTGTTACTTCCAATTTAAAGTTAAGAGAGCCCTAAAGTATCTAGGTTGGTTCAATGTAGCAGTCCAGTTCACAATCCCATGTCTGTCAACAGCCGCCTTTTGTTTATCAGCCTTTGAAAAATTCAAACTCAACACAATACTATATAGGATCCAGACTCCCTGTGTATTTCCCATCTCTATGTGGCTTATTCTTTTTAAATTACATCTCTCTTTAAAGAATTTACTTCACCATTTTTAATCATTTCTTTCTTTCTCTATGACTGTCTATACCCATATTCTTTCTTTCTCAAGCCTATGTACATTGTAAAACACACTGGAACCTGTTTAGGGTTTTTGTTTTTCCGTTTGGACCTCTTTGACTGCATATCTCTAGTCTTTCTTGGCCATGTGAGCAAACATTAAGTTGCTGAGCTGCAGCTGGGTCTTGCATGCAGCTCTGGCAGTGAGCTCTGCCTGCTCCCCAGGTCGTGAGAGCCAAGCCTAAAGCTCATGGCCGGTCAGAGGTTCGTGACTGAAGACTGAATCCAACCTTCCTAGCTGTAGGATATCTGTACCTGTGCTGCCACAGTGGTTTTTATTTAGCTTGCCTTTTCTGTTTACCATTGCCCTGCTGGCTAATCAGGCACCGCCTCTTAAAGGAGCCATGTCTTTTTTTCTTTTTCTTTTTTTTTTTTTTCAGCTTTCTCAGACCCTACATGGAAATACAACCCACATTGATACACCAAAATATTGTTGGTTGTTTACTTTACTTGTTTGCTCTTAGCTCTTTGGGGGGGCTCACCACCCAGCTCCCAAATAAGTCACACACAGAGGCTTCTTTCTTATGAATGCCCAGCCTTAGCTTGACTTGTTTCTTGCCAGCTTTTCTTAACTTAAATTAGCCCGTCTACCTTTTGCCTTTGGGCTTTAATTTTTCTCTATGTATACCTTTCATTGTTTCTTACTCTGTGGCTTGCTGTGTAGCTGGTTGACTGGCCCCTGATGTCCTCCTCCTTTTCTCATTCCTTCTTCTTTCTCCTAGATCCTCCTATTTATTCTCTCTGCCTGCCAGCCCCACCTATCCTTTCTCCTGCCTTGCTATTGAATGTTCAGATCTCTAATAGGCCAATCAGGTGTTTTAGACAGGCACAGTAGCACAGCTTCACAGAGTTAAACAAATGCAACATAAAGGAATGCAACACATCTTTGCACCATTAAGCAAATACCCCACAGCACAAACAAATGTAACACATCTTAAAATAACATTCTACAACACAATGTGTAGTCTATACAATGAGATAATTCAAGCTAGAAAACCCAGAACACAACCTACAGTATTCAGCCTCAGGAGACTGGACAGTGGACAAGTAGAAGCAAGCATCTTTCCTGTGACATTTCCATTCTAGCTACATAGCCCACATTTGAAATGTAGCAACAGGTCCAAAGAAGACTTGGAGATCTTTTTTTTCCCCTCTATTTTTCTTCAATTGAAATTTTTTTTTTGGACAGTATATTCTGATTATGGTTCCCCCTCCCCCAACTCCTCTGAGATCCTCCTCATATAACATCCCATACACATCCACAGCCTTTCTGTTTCTCCTTATAAATTTTTGTGGGGTGAGGGGGAGAATGTGACTATGTGCTTTTAAAAAACTATCATTATTGGGCTAGGGAGCAGGAGACATAACCACACCAGTTATGGAGGTCAGGGGATAACCTTCAGAAGTCAGCTCTCTCCTTCCATCCTGGGTTCCAGGAACCAAAGTCAGGGCATTGGGCTTCCACAGCAGACACATCTGCTGTCTAAACCGTCTCACTAAGCATCTTGCCAGCCCTGGTCCTATAACTATGAACAATAAAAACCACATCTTTGCCCATAATCTAGACCATCAATTTTCAACATGTGGGTCTGGACCCCATTGGGGGTTGAAGGACCCTTTCATGGGGGTTGCCCAAGACCATCGGAAAACACAGATATTTACCTTATGGTTCACAACAGTTGCGAAATTATAGTTTTGCAACTTAATAGTAGCAACAAAAAATAATTTTATGGTTGGGGATCACCACAAGGAGAGGAACTGTATTAAAGGGTCAGAGCATTAGGAAGGCTGAGAACTACTGGTCTAGCCTCTTCTAAATAAAGAGGAGTGCCATATAAGAGGAAAGCTGGGCTGATATGAATGGCTATTTCTGTTCAACAGTGAGCTTTATTAAAAGTAAACTCTGAAGCTCTGTAAGGAGTGAAAAATGCTAGAAAGTCTTTTTTTTTAAATTCCTTTATTGGTCCTTTGGAAATTTCACATCATACATCCCAATTCTGCTTACCTCCCAGCCCCCCCATATCTTCCCCTCACCCTGCAGCAACCCCCAAAAGAAAATCAAAACAAAACAAGACATAGCAAGCAAGCAAACAAACACAAGAATAAAACAAAACAAACAACACCCCCCCCCAACCTCTTTGATTCTCCATCTTTCCCATCTCTTCAACACCTCTTCATTCATCCTGGTGGCAATAGTCTTTTTACTCTGTTCTGACTAGTGTGAAAGTCATGAATGGGAGGTGATGTACTGCCCAGCTACAGGGGCCTTTATTCTGACTGTGGCCCACAGCATGGCTCCTTCTGGAAACACGAACCCTGTTGCCTCTGCACAGGTACTTGGTGGCCTTTTCCTGACATGACTCTAGTTTTGGGTTATAGAGAACGCCTTCCAGTACTGAAGTCCCAGGCACATTTAAAATACACCACTGAACTCTGATAAACAAAATAAGAGCTTTGTAGAAAGCATTTCCATTTTTCAAGAAAACAAAGAATAGATCACCCCTATAAGCAAGGCCAGCCATATCCCAGACGCCTTAAATATCCCCTTTGCTTACTTGAAATTCTGATGGTTCATTTTTCTTTAACATACTTTCAGAAAAGCTAAAATGTCTATTTTTATAATATTCCTGGGAATACTTGGGATGCCACATAGCATCAAGGCAGTTCAGTTTCTTCCATCAATATGTCTATATGTTGGACTTCTTGGTGACATTGCTATAAGCAGATGTCCTTCAGAGAGTTTAATTTCATACAATAAGCATACTCATGAAGACATTAGACAACAAAGATGGCATTTATTTATTCAAAACTCTGATCCTTTCCTATTTTTGTATCTGTTATGTTTCAAATCTATTTCCATTTTCCAATATTTCCTTAGGACTGTCTACTAGGCATGTGTAAGGTTCTGTATTTTTAATTCATAGTCTATATCTTGTTTTGCATTGTGTTGGCAAATCGTGAGTATAAATTATTTTTCCTGCATATAAATAAATAGCCAGACTGCCTGAGAATCAATACCTTAAAGTTCTTTGGATCAAATATACAATAACATATCTTCATCTTCATAAGGCCTAAGGATCCAAGAAATCCTGATAATACTCTTACCACAAAAGTCAGCCCATGAGAAAGGCTTTTCTTACTATAATATTGTTTAATTTACTAATAGCACAACCTGTCTCACCCACCTCCAATATACAGCATGTCAACGTAGCATTGAAGGCCCTTAAGGGAAATCTGTTACTTCCTGGTGGAAAGAGTAAGATCTACCCCTAGGTTGAGAAATGCTATTGTCCTTCCCTTACTCCAGGTGGGCTGGTCAGTGACCTGGTGAAGAGACCACACCTAGGGAGGTACCTTCACCTTACGCTGTGCTCGAGACAGGTGGAATAATCAGTGTTTTAATGAAATAATGAACTTTTCCTTCTCCAAATTTCCATCCCTGGCACAGTACCTACAAGGCACCATGAGGTCCTGCTGGGTCTGCCTGACTTTCTAAGTCCTGATTCCGAAAGGCCTAGCTTTTTACTGTTGTTTTGTTTTGTTTTTTTCCTGTCTCTTTCTTCCAGATATTGGCCAGACCTTAAGCCTGCTTTTTCTTCCCCTTTCTCTAAAGTCCTCCTCCTTACTACGACTGTCTAACCATATTGCTGACTTCCATGCCCACTTAACTCAAATTACATGGTTTCTTCTTCTTCTTCTCCTTCTTCTTCTTCTTCTTCTTCTTCTTCTTCTTCTTCTTCTTCTTCTTCTTCTTCTCCTCCTCCTCCTCCTCCTCCTCCTCCTCCTCCTCCTCCTCCTCCCCCTCCTCCCTTTCCTCCTCCCCCTCCTCCTTCTCTTCTTCTTCCTCTTCCTCCTCCTCTTCTTCCTCTTTCTTCCCCTTTTCTTCTCTTTTCCATTTTCTTCCTCCAGGCAGCTGCCAAGATTTGCATCTTGACTATACTGATTTTTGTTGTTATTATTTTTGTTTGCTTGTTTGTTTTCTCTCTTTTTAAGAACCTAATAAAATTGTCTTCAAGCTTCCTTGGGCATCTGTTCTTAAATTCTTTTATTAGTGAGACTGAGAACCTCAACAGGGCCCTCTGATTTCCCCAGAAACTACATAGACCATAATTTTTGCACCACGTGGAGATAGAAGACTCTCAAAACACAGTCTGACCTTCGAGGATTCTATAACATGTGAAGAATCTTTTGTTTAGTCAAATCCCAGCTTTGCCAATGGTCCTCAAGCCCCTGACACCATATAGGTAAAGTACCCACATAGCTTGGTCTTCAACGAGAGACTATGTGAGTACTAATGTGAAGAACACATTAAAACCAGCCAAGTAGAGCAACTGGTAAGCACACTGGAGATCTGAAGACACTCTGACAAGGGATCAATTCTTTCACAGGAGCTTTGGCTCCAGTCGCCTCAGAAGTCTATCCCACAGCCGTTCACTATTCCATGGGTTGCACATTTTGCACCTGACAATATTAATGGACACCATAAAAAACTGTAGGGAGGACACTGCTATGTTAGCTCCGTTTAAGACAGTGACTGGTCCTTGTAATGGTTCAGAAGGCAAACATTTGTACTATGACACTCGCAATAGCCACACCAAATACTTCACTTGTAGAATAATTGGCAAGGAAAATCCCTTGTGACCTGTTTTATATGCTGTTGCTAGAGAAAAAAATATTTAATTGGGGATAGCTAAAGAGAGAGAAAGGCGTGTAGAATACGAAGGAACAATACGGGAGCTGGATTCTTCGCACTCTGGTCATTAGGAAGCAGCAGACAACAGTTACAGCTGTACAGCAATCAAATCTCATTAGTTTGTAATTCAGTGAGCAGGAGAATGAAATCAATTGCCAGCGCTGGTGTGAATACTGCAGTATGCCATCTTATCTGCTCCGTAACAAGACACCTAATAAGCCCTTCTTCAGCCAGGAAACTTGTTAAGACACGTTGAAGGCAGGGGGATTAAGTTATCCCTGTTTACTCCCCTCTTGCAATGACAACTGGGGTCCTTAATCACGGCCATCCTTCTTTCCGGTCACAGCCCCCATGCTGTCCCTTAGCAGATCGATCTGCTACGGAGACACTGTTGTTTTTCTGTGACATGTTTTTGGCTTTGGAGGTACTGTTTTTATTCATCCAACCTTCACAGAGAGGATGGCTTCCCTGCAAGAGAAACACAACTGTTAGAAAGCAAACAAACATGGGCATTTAAATACTTCCAGGAAGTGGGGAAGGGGGATGAGAAATAAAGGGGTAAAGATGAAGGGAATAAAATAATGTCTCACCTAAGAGTTAAGGGAAAAGAAAATACGAAAGTTTCTCCAGCTTAGATCCTATCACACTGACTTCTCTAGCTCATTTGCTGCTGTAAGCGGTTGTCAGGATAGTCCAAACTCAGCTGCAGATGGGGGGGGGGGGGCGACGGGACATCAGAGTCAGTGTGGTCATTGTTCAGGAAGCATTTTCTGAAGCCCTGAGGTATGAGACCACAACCTAGCTATGCCACAGCAGCCCACAAGGAGAACACTTGGCTTCAGTGTTAACAGAGTTATTCTCATGCTGCTACCATGAATAAAGCATGTGCCATCTCACACAAGATGAGCTCCAGCTCCCAAGTGCCCAGTCAGGCCCTAGATGACCCAATCCAGGGGACCTCCCCACCTCTGACTCCTGTTCAACTCTCTCTCTCTACCTTCACGTGATTGAGTGGACCAGTCCTTCCCGGGACATACAACTCCTCTGTTTCCATAGTTGCCTGTAGTTCCCTCATCCCCTTCCTGCATCCCTACAAGGCAGACCACCCCATAATATCACATGCATGAAATGAGTAGCACCTTTGATACTCATTCATTTTTGTAGGGATTAAACAATCTTTTTGGCAAAGAAAAGTCATCCAGTCTAGACGGCAAGCGTTCTGCTCTTCCCTTATATTTCTCACTCAACTTTCTACCCTTCGCCATTCCCATCGCTGTGACAGTACCTAACAAAGACACCTGACCAGAGGAAGAATTTATTTTGACCCATGCTTCAAAAGGATGGAGTCCATTTCGGAGGGGAAGCCATCAAGGTAGAAGTATGATGAAGGTGGTCACATCACATCAATAGTCAGGAGTAATTTTTTTTAAAAAAGGATAAATGTTGTTCTCTTTTTATTTAATCTGGGATTCCCAGCCTATAGGATGGCACTGCCCACACTCAGGGCAAACGTTGATTCCTTGCTTATCTCCTCTGGTAACACCCTCACACACACACACACATACACACACACACACACACACACACACACACAAAGCATCTCTAATCCAGTTAAATCTAAATTAACTACCACAGCCATACTCAGCTTTAACAAGAATAATAAACCAAGAAGTAAGACCAAGAATTTTGTTTTCCTACAAAGCTATTTTCTCCTTAAGAAATAAAATTGAAAACTATGTAAAAACAAAACAAAACAAAAACTTGCATATTGGATCTCTGCTAGTGTCCTTGATTGCAGCCCATTAAATAGAACTGCAGAGTGTGTCAGAGGAGGCCCTGATTGGAGGGCAGAGCTGTGAGATCAATGAGGTCTAAGGACCTTGGGAAGACAGGCTTCTGAGATACTGTGCTAATCAAAACTAAAGGAGGGTGAGCAAAATGGATCAAGAAAACCAGCATGAGGAGAGAAAACAGAACACCCAGGATGTGGGAAGGACAGGAACACACACTAATGAATTAGGTCACCTTAATAACCAACTTCACTGCCTGTTTATCAGCAGCTCCAGAGCCCGGGAAAGCCCAACTAAAATCTGTCAACTTCTGTCACCAACGCCTACAATAGACACATCCAAGTGGTCCTTTTGGCCAATTATAATAGCCTCACATCTTCCTCATTAAGTCAAACAAAAGAGTTGGGGGGGCGCCATTAATAATATCAGAGGCAGGTGGATCTCATTGAGTTCAAGGCCAGCCTTGTCTACAGAGCTAGTTTCAGGACAGCCAAGGCCACACAAAGAGACCCTGTCTTAAAAAACAAAACAAACACATTTATAGAGCTGGGCATGGTGGAGCATACCTTTAATCCCAGCATTCAGGAGGCAGAGGCAGGTGGATCACTGAGTTCCAGGACAGCCTGGCCTACAAATCGAGTTCCAGGACAGTCAGGGCTACACAGAGAAACCGTGTCTCAAAAGTAACAACAAAAAACAAACAAACAAAACCAAAAAGAGTACTTAGGGATTCTTTTAAGTGAAGCAATATATGTGAAAGTACCTCACACACCAGCAATCAAGTGAGACTCAGTAAATGAGAGGACTCCATCTCTTTCCCTGTCTACAGTGTGAGCCACGGCTTCAAAGTCTTTAGGTGCTGGTGCCAATTGAGAAACAATATATTTCCTTCACCAAAACCAAATTCCATGGCTGTTAGGATCCCGTCCATGTGCAGCTCGGGGTCTTGCGTCTTACGTCATCCGCAGGCACTGGCGACTATGTGGTCATGCAATCTGTGCCTTAAAAAAGCTGGATGTGGACCCCCACCCTCTCTCTGTTTTTTCTTTCTGTTCCCTCTCTGCTCTGCTCCCGCCATCTTTTTCTCTCCAGGCCTGGCTCTCCTCCCTCCTATCCCTTGCTTTTTTCTAATAAAGCTCTTTGTAACTCTGGTAGTCGTGGCCATGGCCTTTGACTTTTCCGCCGGTAACCAGTGCTGCCACCAGCATTGTTTATCATAACCATGAATGGCTGGTAAAAAAAAAAAAAAAATTAAGATTTCAGAGCAATTGCTTCAGAGATGCTATATGTGGTCCCTCCTGCTGTCACATTGGAAGGTTCTGACATTGTCCTCATTTTCCTGGGTCACAGTGTCCGGCCTCATCTTTTCTCCTTCCGCTAGAGGTTGACCGTGTATAAATTCATCTACTTGGGAAAGGTGGTGCTTCCTTTGGATCTTGGCCAGCCACAGCATGTCATTAATGGCCCGAGCATCTTCGGTGCCCTGCCTCCTCTCTTACATGCCCTTCATCCTCAGGTGGTAAAAGAAGAACATCACTTACCTCATTTTCTGCCTTTAATTTCCATGCAACTTTTTCCCACAGGAATACAGTGCATTTGAGATTTGGATGGTCCTGATGACTCACCGGTCTTTCCCATTCAGGCATCTCTCAATCCAACGAAGTTGATAAAGATTAACCATAGCAATTTCCTTTATTTTTAAAGGCTGAATAATATTCCATTCTACACATATACCATATTTTCTTTATCCATCAATCCATCAATAGACATTTAGGTTATTTCAGCATCTACAGTGTTATAAATTATTCAGCAATAACTGTGAGGATGCAAATATCTTTTATAGACCGAATTAGTTTCTTTTGAATACATATACCCAGAGATGGGATTTTTAATTTTTTTTTTTTTTTTTTTTTTTTTTTTTTTTTGGTTTTTCGAGACAGGGTTTCTCTGTGTAGCTTTGTGCCTTTCCTGGAACTCACTTGGTAGCCCAGGCTGGCCTCGAACTCACAGAGATCCACCTGCCTCTGCCTCCCAAGTGCTGGGATTAAAGGCGTGCGCCACCACTGCCCGGCCTATATTTTTAATTTTTAAGGGGAAAATGTATATTGTTTCTGCATAATAAAGAATTACAATTTTCAGTTTTCTTTTCAGTTTCCTTTTCATTTTCCATCATTTACATTTTGTGGGTTTTCTTTATAACAGTGCCATTGTAATAAGATAAACTACCATGGTGGATTGTGTTTCTTCATATACTTGTTGACCCTTCATATATTTTCTTTGGAAAATTTTTGCTGAAGTCTTTCTTCCATTTTAAAATAAGAAATTTTGCCGGGCGGTGGTGGCACACGCCTTTAATCCCAGCACTCGGGAGGCAGAGCCAGGCGGATCTCTGTGAGTTCGAGGCCAGCCTGGGCTACCAAGTGAGTTCCAGGAAAGGCGCAAAGCTACACAGAGAAACCCTGTCTCAAAAAAAAAAAAAAAAAAAGAAAAGAAAAGAAATTTTATTTTCTCTTCTATTCTGGGAGTTCTTTATGTATCTTGGAAATGAAGCTTCTGGAAGATATAAAACTTTTTACCATGAGGTCTTGGTGCCTTGATAAAAGTTAGCTCAGTGAATGTGCGTGCGTGCGTGCGTGCGTGCGTGCGTGCGTGTGTGTGTGTGTGTGTGTGTGTGTGTGTGTAGTCTCTCTTCCATTCAGTTGTTCTGTCTGTTTTTACATCAGTACCACACTGTTCTGATAGCCATAGTTTTGTCATTTGAAAACTGGAAGTTTGATACCTTCAGTTTGCTTTTTCTCAAGACTACTTTAGATACTTGGGATTGTTTTTAGTTTCATTCGAATTCCAGTATTATTTTTACTATTTCTATGACAAAAATGACTTTGGATTTTCACAGTAATCATATTAAATTTACTGATGGTTTTGGGAAGTGTGTCCACTATAACAATACAAACTCTTTCAATCCATAAACATAATATTTTTTTCTATTTATTTGTGTCTTAATTTTGTTCTTAATTGACTTGTAGCTTTTAATGTGTAAAAAGTTCGTCTCCTTGATTAAATTTAATTTTAGATATTTTATTTTTCTTTCAATAAAAAAAGAGTTGTTCTTATAATTCCCTTTTTAGATAGTTCATAAACAATATACAAAACCAAAACAGATTTTTGTATATTGACCTTGGATCTGTAAGTCCCAATATTAATCTATAAGCCACACACACCAAAGAGCCAGGTAACTTCCTGGGATGCTGGGAACTGTAGTTCTTGGAAAAATAACAAGGCCTAATGGGAAAATACGGTGGCCTATGGGTTTGTTTTTATGAGCTCCCACAAAACTTATATCTGGGCCACTCAGCTGAGTATTCCAGGGAGTGGGCCTGACCAAAGTCCATCTTGGTCAGTATCTAATTAGAAGCTTGCTTCAAATTTGGCTCAAATGATGGAACTGATTTTTCTCTGGTGAATCTTAGGATCTGTTGATCCTGTAAATCAGGGAATTCATTCAGTAGCCTGGGGAGGGTTTTGTGGACCAGCTAGGCTTCTCTATATGTCCTGTCATCGTATCAGTGAACACAGATTATTTGGCTGCTTCTTTTCAAATTTAGACGCATTTTGTTTATTTTTTTAGCCTTAATTGTTCTAAGACTTCCAACACTACACTGAATAGAAATAAAGAGAACAGGTGTCTTTGATTTAGATTACTGGTCTGAGAGAGAAACTTTCAGCCATTCAGTATGGAGTACGATGTTTGCTATGGGTTTTTCCCACCTGGCTTTTATGTTAGAAAGAGTCCTTGTATCTTTGTAGAGTGTTAAATACTGAATTTTTCATGTGTATTAAAGTGATCATGTGACTTGTTTTCCTTCATTCTGTTAATGGGATGAGAGGCACTGACTGGTGTTTGTATGCTGAATCAGCCTTGGGACTCCTACAGCCTACTTGGTTATGTTTTACAATCATTTAATATGCAGTTGAATTTGGTTGTTAGTATTATATTGAGGATTTTAGGCAACAACATTCATAGGGATACTGGGCTATTTTTTTTAACTGTGCCTTTCTCCGATTTTAGCATCGGAATAATGCTAGCCTCAGAATGCCTCCTCAGTTTTGTGAAAGAGTTTGAGAAATATTAGTTATTAGAAGGATGCAAATATTTGGTATAATTCACCAAGGAATCTTTTCATTCAGGGATCTTTTATTTTTGCTTCAAATTTCAGATCCCTGATCAATCTTGCCACCTAAAGACTTTCTCATAGTTCCTGTTTCTCCATTATTCTCCTGGGTAGGTTCAGTGTGTCTAAAATTTTTCCACTTTTATTTAGATTATGTGAGATCTTCATGTAATTGTTCACAGCGCTTTCTTACAGTCTTTTTGTTTCTATAGAATATTATTTTAAGATGTGTTACAGTAATTTATGCTGTGAAATATTTGTTTAATGATGCAAAGATGTCTTGTGTTCTTTTATGTTGCATTTGTTTAACTCTGTGAAGCTATGTTACTTCATCTATCTAAAATACCCGATTGGTCTAATAAAGAGCTGAACGTCTAATAGCTAAGCAGAAGAGAGAAATAGGCAGGGCTGGTAAGCAGAAAGAATAGATAGAAGAAAAACATGAGAGGATCAAGGATTGAGAAAAAGAGGAAAGGAGGACATCAGGGGCCAGCCATCCAGGTACACAGCAAGCCATGGAGTAAGAAGTAAAGAAAGGTATACAGAAATAGAAAAAGAGAAAAGCCCAGAGGCAAAAGGTAGATGGGATAAATTAAGTTTTGAAAAAGCTGGCTAGAAACAAGCCAAGCTAAGGCCAGCCATTCATAAGAAAGAATATGACTCCATGTGATTTATTTAGGAGCTGGGTGTTGCCCCCCCACCCCCCCGCAAAGAGCCAAAGAGTAAAAAGTAATAAAAACCAACTACAGTAGTGAAATCCCCACATTGGTTTCTTATTATTTACATTATTATCACTGTGGTGGGTGTTGTTGTTTTTTGTTACGGTGCTGTGGATCAAATTAGGGCTTCGAACATCAGAGGCAAGTATGCTACTCTCTCCCAACTGACCCCATCCCTGCTTGGCCCTTGTGTTTGTTAGTTAGTTAGTTAGTTAGTTAGTTAGTTAGTTAGTTAGTTAGTTTGTTTGTTTGTTTTGTTTTTTAAGATGGAATCTTTCCATGTAGTTCAGGGTACCCTTGAACTTGAGATTCTCCTGCCCAAGCCACCCAAGTACTAAGATTATGATGTATTAAACTACCACAGTCAATCCCAGCTCATCTTTTATTTTAATAACTGAAGCCTTCTTTCTCTTTTTTATGTCCATCCAGCTAGAATTTCATCCATTTTGTTGATTTCTTTTCTGAGTAACCAATTTTCCATTTTATTGATTTCCTAACCGTTTCTCTAATCTGTTTTGCTTATCACTGTTCTAATCTTTATTATTGTTCTTCTTCTAGGTTATTGTTAGGTTATTGTGTTGGGTTATTACTTGTTTTTTTTTAATGTGTTTATAGCTACAAATCTCCTAAGCCCTGCTTGCCCTAATCCCCTAAGTTTTGGTATATTGTATTTTCATTTTTACTTATCTCTCAGTATTTTCTAATTTCCCTTGTGGGTTCTTTCTGGATTCACTGTTCATTTAAAAAGGTGTTATTGATTTCCACAATGTTGTGAATTTTCCGGTTTTACTTCTATTATTGCCTTCTAACTTTACCCCATTAAGGCCAGAGGCCACAGTTTCTATGAGAACTATCTTACAAAACCCAGCCTAGAAAATGTCCCCCTTTACCCAGGAAGAATCTGAGTACTGCTGAGGTTAACAAAGATTCTCTGTGTGTATATTAGATACATTCAAATCTTGGCATGTTAATACGTTAAAACAATCAAAAATTGATAAAGCTATTCAGTATGTGGCTGAATTTGTTATGCAAATAATAATATCAATTATCTTTTAATTTCTACCCCACACTGTCCCCCTGGAGATGCATCTTTCCATCCAATCTGTTTATTTATTTGTGTGGAAAAAAATAATAGAAACCTAATAAGATCTCTAGGTTTCAAAGCTAAAATAGTATAACCAGTAAAACCATCAAAAACAAGACGTTTTATTTCTGAAATGTGCCTGCCTAAAGGAAGAAAAGAATTAAAATTATTTTCTCTAAAGAGCAAAATCAAGTGTGAAAAAGATTAGGAGTATGAAATGCTTTCAAGTGCTACCATAAATAATAAAATACAAAATATAGAGTCTGTGTTATTGCCTCCATCCAACTGACTTATGGAAAAAATCTAAAAACATTCTTTAATGGAATATATTTTCTATATGATAAGAAATATTTTTTGCCTATAGATCACTTTTAAATATTAAATTCTGTGTCATTCTCTGGGACACAAAGTTAAATAGCAATCTGTACTGTAAGTTCCCAGTTCTCCATTTAAATAGTAAATTCCAAAATGGCCTGCCCAGAATTAGTGGTACAGCATTCAGCATAGCTGCCTTCAAAAATGGCCTTCCCAAATGTATTATATGTCTGTACAAATACTGATCATCAGAAACACTCAGTTTGGTAATAAGAAGAATAAAAAGGAATCAAAGCAACCAACCTCTGCCATGTAAAGATGAAAACCTTGGATAGAAACTTGCTTTCAAACTCTAGTTAGTGTTTCTGTCACAGAAGTGCACGTGCCATGTAATGAAATCATTGCCCCCAAAAAAAGGAAGGCCCAGATGGTCAGAGAAAGGTTTGGAGATAGTTGAGCTGGATACAAAAGTGAGAGAAATGGTAGACACCTCTAATCTCAATACTCTCCCATCATAGCACATCCAGCAAAGGGATGGTGTGTGACACATGGTAAACTGAGGAGGCCAAATGATTTTGGCTACTGTCAAGAAAACTTACAACAACAAATCCTAGCAAGGATGTGGAGAAAGAGAAACTCCTACACAATGATGGTGGGAAGATAAATACTTAGTCATTGTGGAAAACAGTATGAAGACCCCTCCAAAAAAGTAAAAATGGACTACTGTATGATGTCGATATACCACTCCTGATTATATTCAAAGGCAGTGTACATCAGGGATACTTGTATATTCATGATTGCTACTGGCTGCACTCATCATAATAGCCAAGATAAAGAACCAACCTAGACATCCACAACAGGTAAATGGATAATGACAGTGTGATGTATATACACAATGAATTTCATTCAGCTATAAATAAAAGTGAAATTCTGGCCATTTCAGGAACATGGACAGAACTGGTGATTATTGTTAAGTAAAATAAACCAGACTCAGAGGCAAATATCATATGTTTTTTTATTATTTATGGAATGTGGATTAATACACACACACATCAAACATGAAAGTACAAAGAAGATTATGAGAGAAGAGGAAGACATCTGAAGGGGCAGGTAGTAACAAGAGAAGGTAATGATAAATAGATAGATAGATAGATAGATAGATAGATAGATAGATACATACATACATACATACATACATACATACATACATACATTCATAGATACATAGGAGATACATATAAGAACCAAGAAATATTTCTGGGGAGTAAGGGGACCAGCAAGAAGGAGAGGGAGAATGAGGAAGAGCAGTGAGGGGAATGTTGAATGAGAAAAAAGTGTGTGTGTGTGTGTGTGTGTGTGTGTGTGTATGTGTATCACAATGAAATTCATTTATCTGTATGCTAACCTGAACGTTAACTTAAAAAAATGTCAACAACCATGATTATAAAGGTCTCAAGATACAAGACTACCATGTTTAAAAAAAAAAAAAAACAGATTATGAACATGCAAGACAACTCAGTAGGTAAAAGTGTTTGCTGCACAACCTTGGCAACCAGAGTCTGGTCCCCAGGGCCTTCATAAACAGCAAGGGGCCATGGTTCACCTCTGTAATCCCAGCACTCACACCACAAGATAGGGTACAGACATAGAACGGGCAGGAAGTTCATAATGCAGCCTTATGGCAGAAATAATGAAAGACCTTGGCCCCCAAAACAAGGCAGAACAAGAACCACCAACCCAAAAAATTGTCCTCATACTGCCACAAGTGTGCCTTGGGACATGCTCATCCATACTCACACACAAAACAATTTTGCCAGATGATCAGGGAGTTTGTAGCGAGATCGTGTTTCCTAGCAATGTCAGAAGCTACATCCATAAAGGCTCACCAACATGGCTGCCTAAACATCACCTGAACAAGGACAACAAAAGACATGCCAACATGGACAAGGGAAAGCCCAGGAGGCCTCAACACTACACAAAGAACTAAGGCAACTAAGGAATGATGAGTGGGAGTGGCCAAAATCGTCTCCCCCAGGGAAAAGCACACAGATGAGTTATCCAATACCAAATGGGCAGCTCTGAAAACATACATGTAACACTATACAGACTGAGCAGGCTATATTTATATATATATATATATATATATATATATATATATATATATATATATATAGAGAGAGAGAGAGAGAGAGAGAGAGAGAGAGATACAGATACACACACACACACACACACACACACACACACACACACACACACATGCATGTAGCAACAATTAATGGAAAAAAGAGGCCATGAATTTGTAAGAGAGCAAGAAGGGATACCTGGGAGGGTTTAGAGGGAGAAAAGGGAAGGAGGAAATGATATAATCATATTATAATCTCAAATATAAAGAAGATAAAATTATTGTATTTCTACATATTAGCAATAAGTAACTGAAAATTAAAATTTTTAGGTTCAATTTTAACAGCATAAAACAGCAATAAATGAAATATATGGTCAAAAAACCTACAGAAAATTAAAATGTCTAATAATGTAGGAATACCAGCTCTGTTGATGACAGACTCAACAGAAGAAGGAGTTCCACTCTCTCCAAACTGACCTCTAGCTTCAACATAAATCCAACCAAAATCCCAATCACCCGTTTTCTTTCTGAAGTCTAATTCTAAAATTAATTTAAAGGGGACAAGAATCCAAATAGTCACGGAATTCAAAGTTGTAGGACTCACATTCTTGGTTTCAAGGCTTGCTCTAAAGCTACAGAAATAAAGAGAATGTGGTCTCCTAGAACAGAATACAAAATTCAGAAATCAATCCATACATAAATGTTCAACTGATTTCCAGTGAAATGAAAATGTAAATTTGGTTTAGTGTGGAAAAGGAGACCTTTCAACTAATGTTATTAGGTAAGGTGGGGGACTGGCCCTTGATTCAGGCCATGGAAAATTCTAACTTAAAAAGAATCACAAAGCTTAATGTTATATTTAATACTTTTATACACCTAGAAAAAAGGAGATCTTTATGCTTTATGAGTAGGCAAAAATTTACTAGTTAAAATATACAAAACATTATCTATAAAAGAAAGAAAATAAAGGATACTTCATCAAAATTTAAAACTTGTTTGAAGCACATTATTTAAAAAACTGGAAAAGCACACCTTTGAATAGGAGAGATTATGTACAAAGCAAATAGCCAGTGAAAGATTTGTATCCAGAATACATAAGAATGTAATGGACTAAACCCAGCAAGATAATACAGGAGTGGGGAAGATGGATAAAACATTTGAATACTTTACAGGAGGACTTCTGTGAATGGCCAGACCACACATAAGAAGACGTCTGTAACTCGTTGAGTCTATTCGTCATGTCTATTCGTTCTGTCAGGCTGATGATTTGACAAGTTTGGTCCTTGCTGACTTCAGAAGGACTTGTCCCCTGGGCTAGTGAGTACCTAAGATTATAGCAAAATAAGAGCCCATGCATGAGGTGGTTGGGGTTCACACTTGGATGTATTGCTATGTGTGTGAACTGTGCTCATAGATAAACAGGGAATATAACAGACTGTCTTATTTATTTATTTAAGGTTTTTTTTCATTTTACATACCAATCCCAATTCCCCTCCTTCCCCCTTTCCCCTCCTACCTCTCCCAACTCCACCCACCCCCGCCACCCACCCTCCACCATCTGCTCCTCAAAGAGGGTAAGGCCTCCCTTGGGGAGTCAACAAAGTCTGGTACACTAAGTTGAGGGAGGACCAAGCCCCTCCCCACTGTATCAAGGCTGAGCAAGGTATCTCACCCTTGGGAATGTGTTCCAAAACGCCATTTCATGTCCCCTGATCCCACTGCCAGGGACTCCCCAAACAGATCTAGTCACATAACTGTCACCCACATTCAGAGGGCCTAGTTTGATATGGATGTTCCCCAGCTGACAGGGGGAGTCCATGAGGTCCCACCAGCTTGGGTCAGCTGTCTCTGTGGTTTTCCCCATCATGATCTTGACCTCACTTGCTCCTGTGATCCCTCCTCCCTCTCTTCAACTGAAGTGTAGGAGCTCAGCCTGGTGCTTGGTTGTGGATCTCTGCATCTGCTTCCGTCAGTTACTGGATGTAGGTTTTATGATGACAATTATGGTAGTCACCAATCTGATTATTCGAGAAGACCAGTTCAGGAACCCTCTCCAGTGTTGCCAGGAGTCTTAGTTGGGGTTATCCTTGTGGATTCCTGGGGATTTCTCTAGCACCAGGTTTCTCCTTAATCCCCAATGTTTCCCTCTACCAAGATATCTCTTTCATTGCTCTCCCTCACCATTCCTCCTGTTCCCATCCCCCAGCACCTCCCTTCTACTCCCCTCCCAGTTTACCCAGGAGATCTTAACTATTTTCCCTTCCTGGGGCCCTCCATGTGTGTCCCTCTTAGGTCATCTTTTTTACCTAGCTTCTGTGGGGTTGTGGATTGTAGTCTGGTTATCCTTTGCTTTGCGTCTAATATCCATTTAAGAGTGAGTACATACCGTGTTTGTCTTTCGGGGTCTGGGTTACCTCACTCAGGATGATTCTCTCTAGTTTCATCCATTTGCCTGCAAATTTCATGATGAATAGACTTTCTTTTAATGGCAGCCATCTGATCTATTGACCTTGCAGTGTGCCTAAATGCTAATAAATCTATTTTAAAACCTAGGAGGTTCAAGTATAATGGCATAGTGACATGCCATTATACACATCAGTACAGCAGATACCCTCAAAACAAAACAATCCAAAAAAACATCCCCCTGCAACCACTGAGCAGCCAGCCCACAGCATTATGTGCATACAGGCAGGCACTGGGCGCTCCCCATACAGCCTCTGTCCATTTTACTCACACTTCTTTTCATCTCGATAATAAAAAATTTGTTTATTCATTTTATGAAAATGTGGGCCAGTGTACACATGCCACACAGTACATGTGTCAGTCAGAGGACAACTTGTGAGGGAGTCAGTTCTCACTGTCCCACCTTATGGGTCCCAAGGATCAAACTCCAGGCTTGTTGACAAGCTCCTTCGCCCATGAAACCATCTTACCGGCTCTATTATATTTATTTATTCTCTGTGTATAATCTTTAAAAGATGGGGCTATCAAATGTCAGGTCAGAGAGCAACAGGAAGCTTCATACATTACTGGTGAGATCATTAATTGGATACTCATTTTGGAAAGCCATCTGGCCGTTTCTCATGAGGTGAAAGATACACTTATCAGAATACTAGTAATTCCACTATTAAGTATTTACTCAGGAGAAATTAAAATACATGATCACACAAATACCTATCCATAAAGTGATCAGGTTAGCAGCAAATCAAATACCATCTGGGAGTGTGGACATATACATGGCACCTTCAGAGCAATATGCAATCTACAGAAGTGAAATCCCACCCAGCACAAAAACAGGAATGACTGCTAAATGCAACAGCAGAGATGGATTGTGCTAAGCAAACGTCAGCCAAAAGTCTATAGTCTGCAAAGATCCAATTTCTATGAAACTCTACGATGGGTCAATTTAACCTTTATTGATAGAATATTGGCATTAATCTGCAGCTGGGGGGTAGTGAAGATTAGCGGAGAGTGACTGTCCTTGACCTGAACAGAGACAATCTGAGGGGATGATAAAACAGATAAAACATGCTATCTTCATTCTGGCTTTATGAGTATATAAGTGTGCCAAAGTTCAAATCAAGACAAACAAATGAGTGTATTTCACTGTACCGAAACTATACCTTGAGAAAGTCGAATTTTAGAAAACATTATCCCAGAGATAAAATGAGCTTTTATGTCAGTTTCATTATTCTTTTACATGTGGGGTAAGAGGTTTAAGTGTTCTGAAAGTATTATGAAGGGAAAACATTGCAATTACTAAGGTGGTTTCCTGTTTTAAGAGTTGAGGCACTGCTGTTAGCAATGTTGTTTTCTGTGCCTGTAAGGGCTCCATCTTTGTGCACTGTGTTAACATACATCTATAAACACCACTTTATAGAAGTGACTGTACTTCACAAAACTCTTTTTATGCAGTGGAACTCTTAATTCTGACATGCAGACTCGGTTAGTCATCACTTCCCATTCTGAGACAGAAGAGCCTTCTTGCTCCTCAGATCTAACACAAAACCCACAGGCTGGTTCAGGAATCTAGTGTCTGGACAGACATCTGCCTTGCATTCCCCAACAGGAGGACCGGGGACTCTGAGAAGCTGGATTGATGCTGCTGAAAAGAACTGTCTCTGTTTCTCCTGCTTTTTAGGGGATTTTTTAGGGGAAGATAGACTAGAACTGCCAGATGGTTACAGCTCATGACGGCCTGGCAGCATTCAGGGTGAAATGAGAGTACATTAATCAGCATTCAAGAGGAATGAATGGCAA
Source organism: Peromyscus maniculatus bairdii (assembly GCF_049852395.1). NCBI lineage: Eukaryota > Metazoa > Chordata > Mammalia > Rodentia > Cricetidae > Peromyscus > Peromyscus maniculatus. The sequence continues at coordinate 34,609,767 of NC_134867.1, forward strand.
GAGGAGATGTATATTGATGCTATTTTAGCGCAAGTCAAATTAAACCTGTACAACTGACAACGCACATTAATCTCCCTGTTGCCTCCAGGAGCAGTACAAATGGGCTCCTACTTTCTTTAGACAAACAGCTGTTATTTTTCTGTTATTACCTTGGCAAAATTCTGGAGAGGGCCTGATACATTACCCCTAGTGATGAATACAAAATTTCACACTCTACTTTCCCCGCTAATGAGAGGCGGAAGCCTGCACTGTGGCAAAGAACCTCTCAACTGCAGCCCTGAGACAGTGTTCAAGAAAGCCAATGGTCAGATGTGTGTCGCTCACAAACACTTGGGCCTAAATGAGCTCTGTGGAGGAAACACTGTAGGAGTATTACAAATGTAGCAAGGATTTTTATCTGAAAGGAGCATGAAATAAGATTCTATCTGTCCCCAAACCACATGTTGATGTGTGTTTCTGATTACACACAATGGCATCATGTTGAGTTATTTTATCTGTGATGGTATTTAGAAATAACACTGTATTGAAGAAAAGGCTGGCCCTTGTGTTGGTACCTTTCTTGCTGCTGAGATAATATACCTGACAGAGACAACTTCAGGTGAGGAACGATTGCTCTTGGCTCACAGCCTTGGAGGTGTCTGTCCATAACAGCCAGGGGAGTAGAGAAGAGAACACTTACCTGTTGGCAGGTGAGAGAGTGGGGTGGAGCATGTCAGTCTCTGCCAGCTTTGTCCTTCCCCATTTGTTCAAGCAAAGCCCAGGGCCCCTGGGAGGGTGCTACCCACAGTCAGAGTGGATTTTTCTCCCCCAAGTTAACCCGCTCCAGAAATGTCCTCACAGACACAGCCGTACCATGCCTCAGCAATTCCCTAGGCGATTCCAAATCCAGTCAACAGTGAAAATTAGTCATCATACCCCTGAGTTGAAAACTAAAATACCAAATAGTTGATGGTGTCTGAATCAGATTGAATTCTTGCTCTGGTAAAGCTTCTTTCTGACATATACTATGGAGTCTCTGGTATGCTGTCTCCCTCCCATTTAACATGGATGTCTTTGCTGGGTAGCCCCCCTCATGGGGTGTACTATATTAAAATGATTTCTAGAAGCTCTGAATAGCCAAAAGAGACCAGTTCGAGGAGGTCAGCATCCTCCCAAAGTCATAGTAAAAAGGAAGCAAAATTAGCAAATTTAGAGCTCACAAAATGAGTTGCAAGGTCCTCTGGTATTTGTTAGGATTAGCTCTTCAAGCAATATTCTGTTTTTAATTGTAACAGGCCCAGTTTGTGGATATTTTGAAGCTTATATATTTGAAGGTAGAGGGGTTTTGGTTGTTTATTTGTTGTTTGTTTTTTAAAAAGGAGGAAATATTATAAAACAAGATTGGAAAAGCAAAAGTAAATGCTTCCCTAGACCAAGAAGTAACAAAAAATTATTAGTTTATTTATTTAGGTTTTGTTTTCTTAACATGGGGACTCACTATGTAGTTCAGGCAAGCTTAAATGCATGATCTTCCTGCCTCAGCTTTCAGAGATCTTTGATTGTATGTGTTATTACATCTAACCACAAATTACACAATTTTATTGTTTTTTATTTTGCTATATATGCATAGGTGTTTTGCTTGAATGTATGTCTATGTATCACTTGCCTGTTTGATGCCTCTGGAGCCAGAAGAGGGCACTGAATCCCCTACAACTGGAATTACAGATGTTTTGCACCTCTGTGTGGACACAGGGTTTCAAATCTTAGTGCTCCTAACCGCTGAGCCGTCTTTCTGGGCCCCCAAATGACAATTTTAAAAATGCAAAAAGCCAATAATTCTTTTCATGTCCCGAGGCTTCTGACAATCTTCTAGCATTTTTCAAGCTTCCACTAGGGAATTTCCTTTTCATTACATTTAAAGTTTTATAGGGCCAATAATCTCAAAAAACATAACATTAATCTGAAAGAGGTATTATGTTTGTTTTTAAATTGCTTTGATTTGCACTGAGCTCTACAGCTGTTATTGTTAATTCTTATAGTAATCCACTGAACTTCTATTATTGGCTTGGCAAGGAACTGGACAGGAGGGAACCAAGGGAACCGTGGCTGTATCTTGGTGGCTGTGTCTCCTGACCCCCAGACTGCCCCTTTATGGTTAAACATCCATGAAGCTGTAGATAGGTTCTTGTCAATACACCAGAAGCTAACTAAGATTACTAGGTGTGAATTCTAACAAAAGACATGTATACATCAAAGGCTTCTTTATAGTCATGTGTATTTGTGTTTTGATGGGTGCCCTGCCCACCATAGACTTTTCCAGAGAGATCTTCAGAAGAAACACCCTAAGAGGGAAATCCAGTCCACCATGATTTGAGAGAAAAAGGGTCATATTAACCCAATGAATATGCCACCCAGTTTATAAAAATGCATTTTAAAAATTCCTTAAAATGTACAAAATAGGGGTGGAAGAGATGGCTCCGTGGTTAAGAGTACATACTCTTTTACAGAAAATGCGAGTTCGGTTCCCAGTACCCACACCAGGCAGCCTACAACCCCTCTAACTCTACCTCCGGTGGATCCAATGCCCTCTTCCGGTCTCTGTGGGTATCTGCATTCATATACACATATCCCCACAAAGATACACATAATTAAAAATAAAAATAAATATTAGCCAGCATGGTGGTGCAGGCCTCTAATCCCAGCACTCAGGAGGAAGAGGCAGGCAGATCTCTTGTGTGTTCGAGGCCAGCCTAGTTTATATGGCAAGTTTGAGGCTAACCAGGGCTATACAGTGAGACCATGTCTTTAAGATTAAAAACAAGGCCAGGCGGTGGTGGCACATGCCTTTAATCCCAGCACTCGGGAGGCAGAGCCAGGTGGATCTCTGTGAGTTCAAGAACCAGCCTGGCCTACAGAGTGAGTTCCAGGATAGGCACCAAAACCACCGAGAGAAACCCTGTCTCAAAAAAAAAAAAAAAAAAAAAAAAAAAAAAAAAAAAAAAAGATTAAAAACAAAAACAAACAAAAAACCAGAACTCATTGCACCATAGTCTCTGCTTTGAATTCCTAAATAAACTTTAGCTAAAACTATCTGTCTCAGCTGAATTTTTTTCCTTCAAAAAGACAAGAAGTGGAAAACATTTGCTCAGTAAGACCTTATGATAGCTCTGCATACTAGAGGGCTTATTTTCTTGGGCCCCCATCTCATCCAGGGGAAAGTCTTCACGTTCTCTGTCCAGGACCCCCCTGTTCATGGTACATGCTAATGTGTGATCCAATAGTTTGGGATCTATAAATCATGCAGCATCATACAAAGATGTGCTCACTGTTGGAGTAGTATTAGCTGTCACTTCCTGTCCTCAAATACAGAATTTCCAACAAATTCTATTTTATACAACTTATACAAAAATACATATTGTTGATAATGGCTTATGCAAGAGAGAACTTGCAATCTGAGTTTCGATGGGAATCCAATAGTCTTCTTAGTGTTTTATACATATAGTGTTTTTTTTTTCGGGGGGGGGCATTTTCCAGGGGGCATTACTTCTGGCTCCATATATTTAGAATAAATTTCTCCCCTGCTTCCCACGTACTTCAGTAGTCAGGTGCAGAGAATATCTTCATGGCAATACGACCTTTTGTCCCACTTAATCACAATCCAGGCAGGAGCGCTTCTGGAAGCCATTCCAGATTCAGGACAGTTAAGTATCACATCATACTATGCAAAAATGACTGCAATAGCCAAAAAATCAAATGCCTGTACCACACCTCCCCCCTCATACCTATCTCCAAACGGGGGGCATTTGTGCAAAAGAAGACAGAGTACTAACTAGCTGCAGCTGATAAACCTTTCTTTTTTCTGGTAGACATTAAAAACCCATGGGATGGAGGAGGCAGGAGAGATGACTCATTGGTTAAGAGCATTGATTGCACTTGCAGAGGACCTGGGTTCAGTTCCCAGCACCCACATGGTGGCTCACAACCATCCAAAACTCCAGTCCCAAGGGATCTTTGCCCAGGACTACCCTGTTCATTGGACACTTGTACACTGTCCCAAGCTACCAGGCATGTGTGTGGTACACATATACATGCAGGCAAAAATGCCCATCTACATTAAATCAAGTAAATAAGTAAATCTAAGAATAATTTTTAAAAGGATTTGTGGGGTGATAGGACAGATCAGAGGGTGAAGGTACTTGTAGCACAAGCCTGGCATCATGAGTTGGATCCCTGGAACCTACATAAAGGTAGAAGGAGAAAACCAACTCCAGGAAGTGGTCCTTTGACCTCACTTCCACACATGCGAGGTGGCATGCTCACCCCCTCTACATGCAATAATAAATACACAAATAGATGTTTAAAACATTTTTTTTAAATTCACAGTCATATATACCTATCCTGGTATCACTCCCTGGATCTTGAAAAAGCCCATGCAAAAAAGGGGGATGATGTTTAAATTTCTCTCTATTATGGACGAACTTATTCTCCCCAATGTATATGTTAAACACCTAATCCCCTAAGTGACTATATTTGGAGACAGGACTTTTAATGGGGGTAATTAATGTTCAGTGAGGCCCTAAAAGCTATAATGCAGCAGGACAGGTGTTCTTAAAAACAAAGTACCAACACACACACACAAAAAGGAGACAAACCTGTACAGACACAGTGGTGGTCTGTGAGCCATGGAGGGAAGCCTCACCAGGAAGCAATGTGCCTGTATCCCAACCTTGGACCCCAGCCTCCAGAACTGTGAAAACGGCATCCCTGTTATTCAAGCTGCCCAGCCCATCTTGTCATAGAGGGTGTGCAGATTAATACCGTGGGGAATAAGACTCTTATTCTGTAGTAATAAACTCGAGACTAGTGAAAGAGAAAGTCTTTAATATTCAGTTCTGCAGAACATGTCACCAGTATAGAATAAGGGCAAAAATGGCTGGTATATTGATTCTGTGGGATACTGGCTTCTAACGTCCCCGATGGGGAGAAACTCCTGCATCAAACAGACACAGTCTTCACATTTACAGTCACCACCAAGGGTCCTGCCCTACTGGTTCAGAACAGAAATCCTTATCTGATAAATATCCCGGGGCTGTGACATTGTCTTTCTTTTGATTGTGGGAGCAATCATATAGCAGACTGCCTGAAACATCTCAACTCAAGAGTTCTGAGACAAGCAGGTGCCTAGAACTTCTTGCTTATCTGTGATTCTTTGATGAGTTCTAAGCACACTCTATACTGAAAATGGACCATGACGATTTATTTCTTAGGATGTTAATATACCTTCTCTGACAGCTCCATCTAAATCAAGCAGTTCCCATTATTCTTTCATCTCCTAGTGCAGAAAAAAATACACTACTCAACATTATATATGTATTCCTCCAGGAGCTTAGGAGGCGGTAGGGCATGCAGAGTTACTATTGGGTTATGGTTTCAAATCCAGATTCTGCTGTTTCTGCATGATGCAACCCTTGTTATGAAAACACATGAGTTTCTCCATCTCTAAAATGGTAGTGATGGAAATGGATACTATTTTGGGGACTGGGGAGACAGCTCCGTTGGTAAAGTGCTTGCTGTGTGGGCATGAAAACCCGAGTTCAATTGCTACAACCCATTTTCTTCTTTTTTTAAATCCAGTGATATGTGATAGTGTATGCTTATAATGCCAGAGCTAGGGAGGCAAAGACCAGTGGGTCCCTGGGGTTTAGTGGCCAGCCAGCCCAGCTTAATTAGTGCACCCCAAGGCAGCAGGAGACCCCATCTCAAAAATCAAACAAAACTGAAGTGGATGGTGCATAAGGAACAATACCCATGGTTGATCTCTGGCCTCCATGATATATATACTGGATTGTTATACGTGATCATGCACATACACACATGTGTATGCCCCCACCATGTAGGCATACACAAAACAACATAGTTTCTACTTCAAAAGCACTATAGTAAGAATGAAACAAGTTACCATGTATGTGCAGAGCCTAGATTAGTGCTTGGGACCACGTGACCATTCAGCAGTCTGCTGTTGTTTATTGGCTGTTAGCCTGCTGGAATGCGCAATATGGACAGGGACTTTGTCCTTAAATGGCCACAGTGCCCAAACGGTTGCTTCTGAAGCACATGCCAAAGCCAGACTAAATATTTGTTACCTTCAAATGTGAATGGCAAAGGCCTGCGGGGCCTCTGTCCACAAAGTCCACAAGCAGAGATCACTCTATTGCTTGAAACCTAAATTTCTCCTGATCTCAGAGTCCTCAGTTTTGTGTTTGTCATGAAAGTGCTGTCAAGTGGCAGTACAGTGATGGACATTAAAGTTCAGAGGGCCAGTTAACAAGAGCCAGAGAAACCCAGGCTCGCTTACGAATGCAAGCGGACTTAACATTGACGTTGTGAGAGAATTTCTGTTTCAACAAACTACCACCCACGTAATGAAACTGAACCATTTCATCGGAAATTGGCGAGCTTGATTTCTGTTCCTGACTATTGGAACTGGCTCTGTGGCTGTATGCAATCTGATGTCAGTCCACGGTGCTCTGGCACCTTCTGCTGATGAGCTAGAGAAGTTCCCTTCCTCTGCGGCGTGTCACTGCTGTGAGTCACTCTTTATGACTCAGACTCAGGCAGAATCCAAATCAGATGCCTGGCAGCTTTGGGATTGGCTTCCATTGGTCAGTTAGCAACAGAGACCCCTGGCCAGCTGTTACTCAGAGTCCACTGTAGGAGACAGCATGGCAGTAACCAGCAATTTTATCCTAAATATCAACTTCTGTCAATTGTTTGTGCCTCAAATCATGTAAGTCAACAGTGGGAGCATTCGTCACCAAGGAAACCAACAGGGCAGTGTAATTCCCCCACAAGATCTGCTCCTCTAGCTCCACCAAAGCAGATTTTTTTCCAGTTGTACTAATGGTTATTCCTCCATGGCAAGGAGCCTGGGAAAGAATGTGCTAGTCACTGGGCGGCGGTGGTGCATGCCTTTGATCCCAGCATTCGGGAGGCAGAGGCAGATCTCTGAATTTGAGAACAGCCTGGTCTATGAAGTGAGTTCCAGGACAGCCAGAGTTTATTACACAGAGAAACCCTGACTTGAAAAACCAGAGAATGTGCCACTCTCATGGTGGCAAATTTTGAGTCTGGTCCTCTATCTTGAACCCCTTATTTCTGTCAGGTCCCCACTGGCCAGCTGATTCTTCACCCCTCACAGTATAACAGCTACACAACTCTGTGTCTTCCCCACCCAAACCTGCCAGCTCTCCTGGAGCCAGGTCTATTCTAATACCATCTCCTAGCCACCACCATCATGGGAGCCGGACATGACATTATGGATGAGAGCATGACCTCTGGATAAAAATCCTAGCTTTGGAATTTACCAGGGATGTGCCATAGGCAAGGCTTTTGCCCCCATTTCTTCATCTGTAAAATGAAGTTCTTTATACCTTTACCATAAAAATCCAAAGATCAGAAACAAAATGTTCATATAGACATAAAATAGGGATTGTTAGCGGCACCGGTGAAATTTATTTCTGTTCACCCCGTTATTCACTGAGGACTGTTCCTATCTCTCTGTCCCTCCTCCCTTCCCCTCTGCTGTCTTCTAGCTCATAACCATGGCATTTTGATTTGAGACAAATTAAGCCACTGTTATTTCATCTATTCCTGAAAGAGTTGCCAGATATCTAAGTCCATGCACATCTATGATCAAAGACCTTTGGTGGACCTCCCTTGTCCAAATAGCATTGTCCTGAGTGGGCTTTTAAGAGTCTGGAAGCTCTGATACCTTTCTTGTTTGTTTGCTTGTTTTTTGTTTGTTTGTTTGTTTGTTTACCACCTTCAACTCCTAACACGCTCTGTCTTTTGGCTGTTGTCAATTCTTTCTCTTCCTCCACAAACCCTACCAGTTTTCTTCTGACTTGTGTTTGTCTGAGGTTGACTGCCTCTGATCCTCGGGCTCTAGACAATGCTATGTTTTCCATCAACTCAGCCCAGTCCCCTCATTGGAATTATCGAGTCCCCACCCCAGAGCTTTGCTTCAATGTGGATCTGGAGCTAACAGTGTTGTCGTTCACATTAGCCTGTCTTTGCCCACACTCAGCTAAGCCTTGGCACTCAGGTAAGCCTTGCTGAGTGGAACAGAACGGAACAGTCTACCTAGCAGCTGCCTGACATTGCCCCTGGATGTCTCCAGCTCATGGAGGTTCCTTGAAGATTGACACTTCACAAATTAGCATCCTGGTCCAGCTGAAAGAGCACCAAAGAGCCCTCCCAACAGAAAGCACACAAGAATCATAATGGCAACATCACTCTGTGGCGTGGCAGACGAGGAGGAAATAAAGTTCAATGAATGCAGACTCAATACTGGTGTTCTAAAGCCTTCCTTCTGACTTTGTTGTGTAGAGGGAAGCTGCTGACTGTCATCTCCTCAGGGATACTGGAAAAGCCCTCCCCCCGCCCCCCACCCCCGCCCCCCACCCCACCGACCTTCTCCAGTTGGATTTTTACTGAGGGTACAGATTTCAAAGCTGAGACTGACTGTGTGGCCACAGAAGGTCCCAGATAGAAGAATGTAGCTGATGCTGAAGACACTTTTTTATGGTGGACTCCATCCGCTGCCCACTAGCAGCGACCTAAAGGGTGGGACAGAGAGAGAACACAAGCCAGGAATGATGCCCTGGGAATGGCTGCCTGTCTCCCTCAAACTTTTCCAAATGTCCCAGTGATCCTCTGAATCAGGAACGAGTCTTTTTTTTTTTTATTTATTTATTTTATTTTACAATACTATTCAGTTCTACATAACAGCCACAGATTCCCTTGTTCTCCCCCTTCCTGCCCCCTCCCCTTCCCCCCAGCCCACCCCCCATTCCCACCACCTCCAGATCAAGGCCACCCCCGAGGACTGAGATCGACCTGATAGACTCAGTCCAGGCAGGTCCAGTCCCCTCCTCCCAGATTGAGCCAAGCGTCCCTGCATAAGTCCCAGGTTTCAAACAGCCAACTCATGCAACGAGTCCAGGACCTGGTACCACTGCCTAGATGCCTCCCAAACAGATCAAGCCAATCGATTGTCTCACCTATTCAGAGGGCCTGATCCAGTTGGGGGCCCCTCAGCCTTTGGCTCATAGTTCATGTGTTTCCATTCGTTTGGCTATTTGTCCCTGTGCTTTATCCAACCTTGGTCTCAACAATTCTCGCTCATATAAACCCTCCTCTTTCTCACTAATTAGACTCCCAGCGCTCCACCCGGGGCCTAGCCATGGATGTCTGCATCCAGATTCCTCAGTCCTTCAGGAATGAGTCTTTTAATCAGCCGTAGTAGTTCAGCATCTTTGCAAAGTCACCACTCAGCTGGTACAAGGCAACTCAGTGGTAGTCAACGGGTCGATGTGAACCTTGACATTTGCTAGTTTATAGTACTTTCTTATTCCGGGAGTCTGGAATAAGCAGTCATAGCACCCATACATCCCGCATTCAGGACCAAGGCCAGTACGAGCAGACAGCACAGCTGGACGTGAGCTACAGCAGCTAGGGAAAGGCCTGACCACCGTCCATGCCACCACCCACTTCTGGCTATTAGCTGCGTCTTCCTGGACTGTAAAGGGGAGGGGCTGTGACCTCGGCTTTGTATACCCAACTTTCAGATCAAAGGTTAGGTTCTAGTAGAATTAAGTGATTGTTAAATGAACAAATCAATGCACTTTCCGGAGAAGTACTCAGAGCGGGACCAACCAGACAGTTTTCGCATATGGGAAGTATGTGTTTCTTTTCTCGGTGTTTGTTACATTAACTATGTGCATTAGCATGACTATTAAGTCATTTTTTAGCTCTGAAATTTAGGAAATGGAATAAAAGTTCTGGGTCTGGGACTATATAGGAAGAGCAAATAGTAAGAAGATTTGCTGAAGTCAGACAATCTCAGCTCGCCAGGGCCATCCCAACTCCTGCCGGGAAGCATTCATCTCAAGGGTAGCTTGGGAGACTTACTCTTCAGTTCTTCTACACCCTGTAGCTGAGTTACAGAATAACCCGGCAACAATGCCCCAGAATTCACCCCACTATTAAACTAGAGCAAAGTCCACAGCAGGTTTCATGGAGAAGTGCCGAGCAAAGGCCAGGACTCCAGGAAAGGACGACCACAGACCAGGGACAGTCGCCTGTCCTGAGTGAGGATCCCTGTGCCAGCCCCAGCTGTGGGGGGCCATGAGCTCTGTGCTGTCCACCTTCTTGCAGGAACTCCCAGGCCCGTTCCTAGTCCTGGGGATCTTCCTGCCCGTGACTCTGCTGCTTCTCCTCCTGATTGCCTACTTCAGGATCAAATTGATGGCGGGTAAGTGTGAAGAAAGAGCTGGTCCTGAAAACACACCAAAGCTCTGGGAAGCTGGAGAAACGTACCTTCTGGGTTGACAGATGTTTCTGCCCCAGCCCTCCCTTAAGATCCTTGATGAACTTGGGCAAAGTTTGATACTTTCAACTCCGTGGGTGATGAGGTAGGTAGGGTTTGACCACTTGCTACAGGGACTCCTTCTCTGTAGTTCTTGGTGGACAGACAGCTGTGAGTCAGCAAACTGGATATAAGGTTTCTTGTTTGTCTCCTAAGGCAACAGATTCATAAGCATTACTCTATCCATGGTCTGCCTTTCCTATGTGACAGATGTGTGTGTATGTCATGGTCCTTGTAAGGACTACTGTCAGTCACACATACGCTGGGTTCCCATTGACACCAAGTGCCCAGGGAGAGGTTAAAGGATTTGGATGTCACGGGTGGGAACTTGGGTCCACTTTATCACTCTCAAGTCTTACCTCGGCTGCTTCTTGGACAAGATTGACTTTCACAACCTCAGAAATGTATCAACCATGAAATGAGGAACAGAGCAGGTCAATACAGTCTCAGTACATACATACCCATGTGCATGGCTCTACACACACACACACACACATACACATACACATCTATGCATATATATATATATATATATGTATGTATGTATGTATGTATTTGATCATGTGCATATGCACACAACATCCTCAGCCACTGAACTTCTGCTTAAGAAATGTTCCAAGCATTTTGTTATCAGTGTTTAGCCAATGCAAAATACTAGATACTGGACTATAGCAGAAACTTCCTATAAAACCATAGTATTGTATTTAAAAAAGACAAAATATATTCAGAAGCTTAAGGTGATCTTTCATGGGGATGTGGATCCTGATGTAATAGGTGATGATTGAAGGTAATTGAGCTTCATTGAGCTGATGTAATAGAAATTGAAGGAGCTAGACTGTGTTTTGAGAGGCTACATTTTGATTTGGTTTTCAGTAAATATTAGATGCCATAAAGATTAACACTCATTTTAGTAATGCCACTAAAGATCAACCTGCTTCCTAATTTGGATGGTTTCATATCAAACTATGAAAAAAGCAAAATTGCAAGCTGGCCATGGTTGTGCACAGCTATAATGCTAGCACTCAGCAGTTCAAGCAGGAGGTCTGATTATATTTGAGTTAACATGGGCTACAGTGTGAGACTCCATCTTAAAACACATGCCTTTAGTCCCAGCACTCAGGAGGCAGAGGCAGGTGAGGCTAACTTGGTTTACAGAGTGTGTTACAGAACAGCCAAGGTTATACAGAGAAACTCTGTCTTGGAAAACCAAAAAGCAAATGGAAAGTCCCTGGTCTTCTACAAAATCTTGCCAAGTTCAAGCAATGCCTTCCTGTATGCTATTAAGTAATACCCAATAACTGGTGCCCACAGCAGAATAATTAGGGACACTTATGTCTAAGGTGGTACTTAGAACACAGAGAACATAGATTGCACTACAGAATCCTACTTCCCATCAGAGCCTACTGGAGAACCCTGTAGCCCAGTGGTTCTCAACCTTCCTAATGCTGAGACCCTTTAATACAGTTCCTCATTTTGTAGGGATTCCAACCATAAAATTATTCTTGTTGCTACTTCACAGCTGTAATTTTGCCACTGTTATGAATTATAATGTAAATATCTGTGCTTTCTGATGGTCTTAAGTGACCCCTGTGAAAAGGTCATGACCCACAGTTTGAGAACCACTGCCATAGCCTTCCGTGTCTCATTTTTATGAACAGCTCTTATCCATGCTCTACAGGACCCATGTGACAAATTCTTTTCTTTATAAAGAGAGTCACTGTCCTCAAGATCGGTCTTCTGGAAACTCTGCATCCAGATGTTTAGGATTCCCAAGCCTTGGAAAGACTCCAAAACAAGGAGGGAACTGAAAATGAAGACTCCCAGGCCTTCATGGCAGTGTTCCCTCAGGCTTGCACATTGGCTCGTTGCTCAGGGGTGCAAACATTTCCCCGTGGAAGACCCTTCACGGTCACCACAGTGACCACTTCCAGTCACAGATGCCCCGGGTTCCCACTGACACTGGGAAGCAGAAGAAGGGGGTGTCAGTCAAGGACCTAAGTTCTTTACATACTTCAGTTTTATCTCCAGTCACTCCTTAAGCAAGATAAAATCTACAGCGTCTCAAAAAGCACAAAATAAGGCCAAAAGGTCAAACGAGCTTCTTGGATCTCAGTCTTTCAACCTCTGCTCGACAATTATGAATGATTGGGTGATTCTGTGGGACATTTGCTATCTGGGAGAGTCTCTAAAAAGAAAACAGCTCAGTTTTACCACTTTTCTTTTCCCTGGGAAAATATCTATAACATGAAAAACATAATTGAGTGCCCAGTGTTTTTACTGCTGTGATGAAACATCATGACCAAAAGCAACTTGAAAAGGAAAGAGTTTATCTGGCAAACATATCCTGAATCACAGTCCATTAAGGGAAGGGAAAGCAGAAACTAAAACTTGGTAGGTATCTGGAGGAGAAGCTGAAGCAGAGGCCATGGAGGGGTGCTGCTTACTGGCTCGCTCCTGCCTTCTTATAAAACCCAGGACCACCAGCCCAGGGGTGGCACTGTCCACAGTGGGCTTGGCCCTCCTACATCCATTATTAATCAAGAAAATGCCCTACAGGTTTCCTACAGTCTAATCTCCTGGAAGCATTTTCTCAGATGAGGTTCCCTTCTCTCAGAGGATAATGTGTCAAATTGACATTAAGAAATAGCCAGGACAGTGCTGTTGACCACACTGCTTGGTCTAGAACTGCCCAAGGTATACATATCACTGTGACTATTGCAGAATGGCCTCCATCTGTCCTCAGCACATCCCTATCTAGGTAATTCGCCTAGAGATCAAGTCATAATAAAAACCACATAATGACATTTTTAACTCAACAGCACTGGGAAATGATGTTGAAGCATGTAAGTAAAGGGAGCCGAATAACTAGTACTTCATCCTTCTCTCTCCAAATGATATATGCTAGTGAGCTTGTCCTAACTCCTAGATTTTCTCACACCATGGGTCTGCTCCTTTCCTCTCAAATTTTTTATACTTTGAAACATAAGATTGACCCTAGGGGGCAGTGACACTGGAGCCTCACACAATGAGAGGCACAGAGCATGGGTGAATTCCTTCAAACAACTTGAACGCTTGCTCCAAACATACGTCCTTCCTCTAGATAACAGTTGTTAGTCATTCAACAAAGATTTGTGAAGTTACTTGAGGCAGTTTTCTGCTCTTATGACTGAACACCACAGAGTAATTTATTTTTTAAAAATTAAACATTTCCTATAGTTCTGAAGACTGGGAAATCCAAGGTCAAGTGGCCCCATCCAGAGAGTTCGCACTTGTTTGTAGAGACTCCGTGGTCTAAGGCAGCACACAGCAAGAGGGGTGTATCTAAAAGACAGATCCAAATTATTTTAAGTTCTGGTTTTTTGTTTGTTTTGTTTTTCGAGGCAGGGTTTCTCTGTGTAGCCTTAGCTGTCCAGAAAATGGCTCTGTAGACCAGGCTGGCCTTGAACTCACAGAGATCCATCTGCCTCTGCCTCTGCCTCCCAAGTGTTGGGATTAAAAGCATGCAACCACCACAGCCTGGCTCAAAGTTCTGCTCTTAAAGGCCCCATCTGGGCCTAGAGCTTTAGAATCTCATAATAGTGAAACTTCAGTGTGAGCTCTGTGGCAAACTACATTCCAGTACTACTATATCTTATGGCAGCGGGACAGATTTTCACGATAGACTTTGAGACCAAGAGGAAACAGTCTTACATTTAGAAAGCTACAAAATGCATCAGAAAAAAATGTAATCCAACACTAGTTACATAAATCTGCATGTTTCTGATCTTGTCCTCAGACCAAGTTAAGGCTAAACTCTGCCCTTGAACCCAGCCAAGGCTGAACCCCGATCTTCCACTTTAGTCTTTTTCAAAATGTCAAAGCTGTGACCTCTCACCAGGCAGGGTCCTCTAACACCTAAGGGACATCCCCAGTGATGGAACAAGTCACCTTTTCCATTGTCACCCTCTTTTGCTGGTTCTCAATGAAGTAAGTACATCCAGGCTGTAGGCGGAGAAGCCAGGAGTACAGAAAGCACCATTAACTACAGTGGGACAATGCTGTGCATCAGTTACTTAACACAATAGATGTCTCATCTACCGCTTGTCGCTTAAAAACTGTAGTTCTTTCTGTAGTCATTTCCTAAGGGTGTGTGGTATTATTCCCTCTCCAGTTAGAGGGCACATGAGGTCCTTTGGTCCAAATTAAAACATCACCAGTTTTATCCATTGAAGAGCATCAATTTAAAAATTATAAACATATGGGCAAGTGTCTCATATAGTTAATCTTCTCCCCAGGGTTACAGCAAGTGCAATCATTCCTATTTTGTTTCTGTAAAGAGAAGGACATTGACAGATTAACTGGTGTGTTCACAGAACTCCAGAGTCCGACATTCCAAAATGGAAAACCAGCCTGTGTACCTCATATATCCTAACTTTAGACAGAGCGTCACTTTTAGATATGATGGGAAGTGAGTGGAGGTAATGTCATCATTCAACATTAATCCCTACTCTTCAAGCCTTGAGAGGTAATGGTGCATGGAAATTTAATTAGTATGTAGAGAACATCAATTTTCTCACAAAGGAAGAAAGAAATTTCTCTAACATCCTGCACACTTTAGTCTGTCATTTGCCTTGAGAAACAGCTCTTGGGGTGGAGGACTGAGTCTTAAAACTTTCTAGAAATAGACAAACCCCCCATCATCACTGCCATGGACATTTTTCACTCCCTAGGGTGCAAGCTGTGATCTTCCTTTCTCTCCAGTATTCCAAAATCTCTATCTCTAGCACCACCTACCTCCCAAGGTATCATAACCCTGATCAAGAATAAACTGCTCTAAAACAACCAATAGTATCAAAAGCAGTCATTGTATTAGAGTGTATCTGCTGAACGCCCAAGAGTTTAGTTAGATATAAAATAAGTAAAGCTAACATTGGATCAGGTTGTGACCTTCAGCAGCTGTGCATTATAAAAAAAGACAAGGAACATCTGAAAACACAGTGCATTAAGCTAAAGCATCTTCCACTGAATGTCATGCCTAGATTTTAGTTCTGTGTAAAGAGGAACGAGTTAGGAGAGTGAAGTTGCTAAGATTCCTGACTACAGGGGATTACTATTAGTATTTGAGTCTGGAACATGGTTTCTCTACTTAATCTAAAGCTTCAGCCTCCTCATCTGTAAAATAGAAATAAAAATAGCAGGGTTAAGCTATAGGGTCGGTGTGGGAAATGAGCAGCTACAGAGAGTAGTTGATTTTTTTTTTACTCTGGAGGCCCACCACCCAGCACCCAAATAAATACTCAGAGACTTATTCTTACTTATGAATGCCTGGCCTTAGCTTGGCTTGTTTCTAGTCAGCTATTCTAACTTAAATTATCCTGTTTCTCTTTAATTACATGTTGCCTCTGGGCTTTTTAATCTTTCTTTATTCTATGTATCGTTATTTCCTTCTTATTCCGTGGCTGGCTGTGTGGCTGTGTGGCTGCGTGGCTGGCCCCTGATGTCCTCCTCTCCTTTTCTCGCTCCTCCCTCTTCCCTAGATTTCTCCTCCTATTTATTCTCACTGCATGCCAGTCCTGCCTATCCTTTCTCCTGCCTTGCTATTGGCTGTTCAGCTCTTTATTAGACCAATCAGGTGTTTTAGGCAGTTAAAGTAACACAGCTTTACAGAGTTAAACTAATGCAACATAAAAGAATGCAACACATTTTTGCATCATTAAACAAATATTGCACAGCATAAATGAATGTAATACATCTTAAACTAATATTTCACAAGAGATGTTCAAAACAGTCCCCATCCTGAAAAATGATAAACCACTATTACTCCTGCTGCTTATCAATCCCAAGAAATCCCTATTTATGTCATTATAGGTATCATTATAATTGCCTTATAATAATCAAGCCACCCTTGGTAACTCACCTAGAAAGCAGTAGACACAATATGAATCCTGGCTATCGGGCTCCAGGGCTAGCTTTCTTAGCCCACACAAAACCAGGCAGGTTTCCTATCAGCTAATGGGCTTTTTTTGGTCCAGGCAAATAAACTCACTACCAAGTTGAAAGGCAACTGTGGGAAATCTGTAAATAAGGGAAGAATGTTTACAAAAGCTTTGGGTGGATTGGTGTTTTAATATAAAAGAAATACAATTTGTTCCTAATGATGGTAATTCTTTCACATAAATATTTATCCTGAGCCAGGGAAAATTCTTCACCCATGGCCCAACAGAGAAAAATCCTTATTGCTCCCAGAATTGTCCATAACAAACCCAGGTATCTCTTCAAGCCACCTGCTTAATTTCTCTCTGCACATCCTCCCTAATAGACTCTTGGGATTAATATGATAGCCCAAGCTGTTTAATATGATTGCAAGCAGTTCGGGGAGAGGAGTAAATTATTTCAATTCTCTTATTTTCTACAGAATGCCTTTGGCAGACATTTGGTCACTGGCTAAATTACTACAGCTCGCTAAACTCTCCTTCCCTCATCCTAGGTCTCTGTGTTTTTGTTTTTGTTTTGTTTTGTTGTTTTTCAGCTCTCTCCCTTTAGTCTCTTATTTGGGCCACCCATTTTCGGTCCTGCATTTAAAGCACTTCTTATCCAGGTGGAAAAGAAATTACTATTATTCCAATGAGTTCATACTCTCAGAGGTCATCTCAAAGGAGTATCTTTAAAATAGCAAATCGTATATATGGAAAAGCAGTGTAACCCAGCAGCTGATACTGACTCTAAAGTCAGGCTTCCTAATACCAAATCCTGAACCCATCCATTTCTGGAGTCTTGGGGAAAACTGCTTTATCATGGTCTCTCTCTGCCCCAAAATGCTCAGCCATAAATCGAGAAGAAGGCAATTTATGTCACTGCAAGTAGACAAGTTAACACATGCAAAACTAGCACTGTGTATCTGGCACATAACTGCTGAACAAATACCGCCTTTTCAGTTCTGTGGCTCACATAGCCCAGGACATGTCTTCATTTGAAAATATGGAACATTCCCTATATATCCAAGCCAGGTAGGAAACATTTCCTAGGTGCATGGTAAAGGATTAATGGCATACCTTGATGTGGATACCAAGAATATGGTCAAGGTCAATTCCATATACATGACATTAGTAAGTGATGTTGGTGGCTGTCAGTGGGGAAATGTTGTTTGGTGTACCAGGTATATATAAGGAATATATATTGAGACCTTAACAGAGATCTCAAGGTTAAAATCAAGTTTGGTTCCTGACAGACATACTAGTTGAATACATGAGCAGTGAGAAGACTGATGCAAGGCAAGGAGGTGGGAATGAGGCAGTGATGAGAGTGAGTAGGTAAGACTATGTTGATGTTCAAGAGAGGAAATTGGGGGTTTGGTAAAGGCCACTAGGTTTAGAAAATCCGGAGTAAGTAGGATGCCACTTAAGACTCTTAATATTTTAGCAAAGCAGTTTTTAATCTAAACATTTTTGAGATTAAGGAATTCATAGGCTCTGAAAAGTTGAAAGAATTGCCAGTAAAAGATGTCAAAAGTTTAATGTCCAAAAAGAAAATAGAGAACAAGTTGATTTGTCTAAGGATGACACACACCCAAGTGGATTTTGGGAAAAGAGGATGGATGGAAACCTTGTTTTTCTAATTCTTATATCCCCAACTCCTGACCTACACATGTCTAATGAAGGTTTCTTGAATATGAGAATCTAAACACCTGCTAAATAGGATACTTACTTGCATGTTAATGATCTTTAATGCAGCGGCCGTCTATCCTAACCAGGAACATCCTTTGGAAGTGGCTGAGGAGGGCCAGAGAGATGGCTCAGTGGGTTAAAGGCGCTTGCCGCCAAGCCGGATGACACGAGATTGGTCCCTGGCACCCAGATGGTGGAGTGCGAACAGACTAAATCAAGCTCTCCTCTGATCTCCGCATATGCTGTGCCATGTTCATGACCACACTCGTACACATGCAGACTGAACATGAATGTAACTTTTTATAATTCAAGCTCTCCTCTGATCTCCGCATGTGCTGTGCCATGTTCATGACCACACTCGTACACATGCAGACTGAACATTAATGTAACTTTTTATAATCCAAGCTCTCCTCTGATCTCCACATGTGCTGTGCCATGTTCATGACCATACTCGTACACATGCAGACTGAACATTAATGTAACTTTTTATAATCCAAGCTCTCCTCTGATCTCTGCATGTGCTGTGCCATGTTCATGACCACACTCGTACACATGCAGACTGAACATTAACATAACTTTTTATAATCCAAGCTCTCCTCTGATCTCCACATGTGCTGTGCCATGTTCATGACCACACTCGTATACACGCAGAGAGATTATTAATGTAAATTTTAAACGGAAGCTGAAGAGGTGAGGTCCCACAGTAGAGACCCATTCTTCTGTAGCCCACAGAAATACTGGCCAGTAGCTATAAAGGGTCTAAAGCACTCAGGTGTCTACAAATTAATCTATTTTTTTTCTTTCAGTTGATGAAGAACTGTCTCAGATTTCTGATCGCCAAAACAAGTATGGTTCTTCCCTATATAGGCAAATGAGACGAAGGTGACTGTTGGGATCACTCAGTGGATAAAGCACCGTGAATTCTAAAGGTCACAGAGCAGTGGTCAACAGAACCCTGGGGAAGTGAGGACAGTGAATGCATCAGCTACTATCACAGGACATCTATGTGATCTGGTATTAATGGCAGTTCTTCAGAAAGTGCCAAGGACTAAAAATCTTATTATGCTCAATGCATAAGGCACATCATGAGTTTCTTTTATTGTGACTACATTTACTTGAGGGGGGGTGTTTTTAAAATAAAATTTCTAGACCTCATCATATCACTACACGAAAGCTCACATAATTTTCCCTTTAAAGGTGAGGAAACCCTGACAGAAAGCAAATAGTAAAAGATGGTGCTTGGAGGGAGAGCTGTGAATGTGCCACACAAGAGTCTTCCATTTGACCCCCTAGCTGGTCTAAAACATGGCAGCTTCAGACAACATTCAAGACCTTTGTGTCTCCTCTCTTCCCAACTGCTTTAAGTCATCTCTGTGGCAGGCCACGACAAATAAGTGGAGTCTCAATGGTATGGGTCACTCACTAACATAGCTCTCCACATGGTGGAGATATTGATGTGGTCGTACCCGGGAAAGGAAGAGAAGGCAATGGTCATGTAATCCCCCAAGACAATAATTCAAGTTTTTTAGTAAAACCCAAACATCTGGGAGCTATTTCTAAATAGAAAGTCAGCACTTCACTAGCAGAATTCGTATCATTCAGTGGACTCTAAAGAACACAGATAATTGAAAAAAAAGAAGCATTCATTCAAGGTGACAGTTAAAATAAGATTATGCTCACTACCATATTCACCATACCTCTCTAGTTAATAGCAACAAAATGTTCAGTACTCCCTAAACCTGGCTATATTCAAACCTTTGCACATGACTCCATTGTGCTTTGAGTGGGTTACTTATGAAACAAGTGTGGTCTTTTTTTTTTTTTTTTAAGTACCAATTGTGGTAGTGACACTAATACAAGCATACAAGACTGTAATGATATGAAGGCAGAATGTCTCACTGTAGCCTGATACTTCTGACTCTTTCAGGCCCTCCCTGAAATTCTTCACAGGCGTTCAGTGACCTTTCTGTTGGCACTTCTCAAGAAATGTAACTCTCAGCTCAACTGAAGACATTCGCTTGTCCATTTCAATAGCACTCAATTCTATTGAGAATGTATGTTGGGTCTTTCAGAGTTGGGTAATTTCTAAGTGTTAATGCCATATGGAAGAAATAACACTAGACTTTCAGTTCTGGGAAGGATCTCTTTATAGCCTCTGGTGGAAGCAGTTTGTGTAAAAATGCTTTCTTCAACAGGAGGTGCGAAAGGACACAGCAGAGTCCCATCTTGGGCAGCTGCCAGCCAAATCTGTGGTTCAGCCATTAGAGTTTGCTCCCTCTTCCCCCAGAAACAGGAACGCCAGAAGTCTGAGCTTTGGCTTTGATGGATGTCTGATCACTAGCTTGACTACTGTGGTAACAGATGAGCTTGGAACACGCATGTTCTATACAGTAAGCATAACCACCTTGTCAAAGGATGGCTTTGTGTTCCAGGACACAATGAGAGTCAAGAATTAAAACCAGATGCGTGTGCATTTGCATTAAGAACACTGACTTGTTAGCTGGCTGTCAGGCAAAGTTCCACGGAGTTATTACCAACTCAATGCAGGCCCTCCTAACTTCACCAAATCTCCTACTAGCAGTCATCAGCTGCAGGGTCACATCTTTACTCTTTACATAACCAAACATCAGTTTAGCTCTCATCCAGTCATTGCCTCTGCCAGGTTCTAACCCAGGGAGTCTCCTTACACACTCCAAAGTGTGTTCCAACCTAGGCGCTGAATCCTTTCCCCAGGGAGCCACATCTATTCCCACAACCCCAAATGTTCTCATGCTTCAGCAGTTCCCAATCTCTTTTCTGTTCCCCCTAAACTACTGCTAATAGTCCTTTCTATTAACTAAAACAAGTATCCAGTAGGGGTTAACATTTCTCCAACTCCAGTCCTTCAATAAAACACTTCAATGGGTGCTTAAAGCACCATCACATGGCTCTTATTAGTTAGTCAATGAGAATAACTACGAATTCTTATAGAGCTATGAAAGCTTTTGGGTGGGGGGTTCTCTTTATGTATATGGTCTAGGACTCACTAAGTAGACAGGATGGCTTTCAACTCATCATCTTCCTGCCTCATTCCCATGAAGTGCCAGGATTATAGGCACAATTCACCATACCCAGCTTTAAGGCTGTGTTCGTTTTTCACTTTTTTAAAAAAAATTGCATTAGTAACTTGGCAGTTTGGTGTTGTCCAGGATGATCCTTCAAAGGCTTCCAGAAACGGACTGCCAAGTCCATGCCCACTCCACATCCTGACACTAGCTGGTAAGACAGAAAATCAGGAATGGAGGGGTACAATTCACATCTTCTGAAACAGTATTTGCAACCTCTTAATTATAAGATTACAAACTAATCTTTCCAGGGATTTCAGTGCTTTCTAGTAGCAACCGTAAAGTCAAGAACAGAGTTTCCTTGATATCTCTGGCAAAAGTAAGTCTTAGAAATCAGAATTCATATCTTATACCTGTCAGAATTTGGAAACGTTAAAACATATTTCAGATTAAAAACTTCAAAGCGGGCTGGAGAGATGGCTCAGCGGTTAAGAGCACTGGCTGCTCTTCCAGAGGTCCTGAGTTCAATTCCCAGCAACCACATGGTGGCTCACAACTATCTGTAATGAGATCTGACACGCAGGAAGAACACTGTATACATAATAAATAAATAAATAAATAAATAAATAAATAAATAAATAAATAAATAAATTAAAAAAAAAAAAAAAAAAAAACTTCAAAGCATGTTCTAAGATGTTATGGTTTGAATCTGCAATGCCCCCACAGGACCATGTGTTGAGCCTTGGTCCCTCATTTTCGTTTGCAGCTATAGGTAGAGCCCTTAGGAGGTGGGCCCTGGTTGGCAGAAGTGGACCACTTCAAGTGGGGTTTTCAAAGTTACAACTGTCCATGCTCCTGCCCTGCATGTCCTGCTTATTTGTGCATTATGAGGTGACTCTGCCACGCACTCCTGCTTGTGACCTGCTCCCCCATGCCTCCCTCACTGTGATGGACTGCAACTCTCTGAACTAGTAAGACAAAATAAACTCCCCCTTTAGATTCTGATTCCTAGTGTCAGGTGACAGTTCACATCCTAGCATGAATGATCCAAACGTGAACGGGGCAGGGAGCCCCATTACACACTCCCTTAAGATTTTTATCTATAATTAACAAGATTAAAGATTTAAAAATATTCTTCCTACTGAAAAACTTCAAATCTGTATCTTGAAACTCTTGGATCCACTTTCCTAATTAATCTGCCACTTGGCCCAGTTTACAAGTGAGATGAAGACATTCTGAGAATCCCTTTGTCAGAAGTATGAAGTATTTAATAAGATAGCCTTTATTGATGTTTCCACAGGGATGATTATCAACACTGTTCCAGGTGGCTCTTGAGGACTGTGTCTCTAAAATGCTCCTGCTTGCTCCAGGTTCCCTGTTCGTGCTGTCTCAGAATAGACCTGATCCCATGCCCTGACCGCACTGCCCAGCCCGCAGCTTTTGTAGAGGCCCTTTGCACCATCGGTATTATCATTAGATACATGTACAAAAGAAGAGTCCTCACCCCTCATCGCAGGAAGACTAGTAGATAATTTTTAAATATGATATCTATAATACTAACGTTCTGATGGAAAGTGTATGTACAGAAGCACATTTGGTTTCATAATATTCCCAAGGCTTGGCTAGCTGAGACAGTCTTCTCCAGAGAGTTGTTTTTGTAACAATTATAGAGAACGTGAGAAAGGCCTTTCACAAGTTGAGACATAATTTAGTGTGAACAGATCTCCAAGAAGATCTGTTTTGCAAATTATATTTCCTGTGCTCATTTTAAATGACTACATAAAGAAATTCTATATAACATTTCAAAAAGATTGTACTCTGTTGACCATTTTTCTGTGTCATGTTTAAAAGACAACGAAGCCCATAATGTGGTATGCTTCGGTGGAAGCTTCCCAGTCAGCCATCTCAATGACACGTGGATGAAGCCCCTCAGCCAGCCCGCTCCATCCACTGCATGAAGACACAGTGGACATAAAATCAAGCAGGGCCCGAAGCAGAGCAGCAAGGCACAAAGGGTGCAGCAGATAACTCCGTGAAAGCACACAACAAAGGAGGGCAGGTCTCCCTTGCAGAATTCAAACAAGCTGGAGCACCATTTCACCAGGTGCTTTCCCATTTCAGATCACTGGTGCCGGCAGCAGCAACAAATTAAAACAAACAAACCAAAAGCAGAGCTTAATCACTCTTAAAATGCTATTATCTTAAGTATTTTTACAAAACACTAGATTTTCTGATGGAAAAATAGCATTCCAGTTTATTTCTCTCATGTGTATAAAAAGAGAAGTGACAAGTTTATAGAATAAACAAACTTTTATTTTATAACAGTATTACATAAAGCAAAATACCATTTAATACAACTTGAAGCTGCTATAAATCTAATCTTGCATCATAACTATACAGAGTCAAAAGCAAATGAAAAACATGTTCAAGACAGTTAATAAGTCCCTCTCAGGTCTCTGGTGTCAGCTTTAAATGGTATAGCTTTCATATAACCAACACAATCCCACCACTGTCCCCTACCCTCTTCTCCGCAGCTTCCTCAACCCTGCGAGTCATCCAACTATCTTAAAGAGATATACCTGCTCAGTAACAAAGGGTCAGTTTTACATGTAGACAAAGAAGTTTAATACATAGCAAGTGCTCTACTCAAGTGTTCAGATAATGGGAAGTATCGAAACTGGAAAGGTTAAGAAGGAAAGCACTAAGGCTTTAAGCTGCCTGATTTCTTTTAGTAGGAAGAGGGAAGGGCACCTTCTGTGGTTCTCCTCCTGTTCTGGAATGCTGTGGCAAAGCATAGGTCTGAGAAGTACTGCACTGTGGGTGACGGTCTCTGAACACAGTGCTTGGTCAGTGAGCTTCGGAATTCTCCAGTCCAGAGTCTCTGACTCCACTAAAGTACAAAGTCACAGGACTGGAAAGTCAAAGGGCTCAGTATAAAAATCATTCGGAGTGAAAGTCCCAAATATTAGAAAATTTTCAAGATGTAAGAAATGCTTTTAATTGGTATTAATATGTTCTCATGCAATGTATTTACTGCAATCTCAAAACTGTAAATATGGACTGTAAGAATTCAATGGAAACAATCCTGAAGAATGAAAATTACTATCTAAATTAGTCACAGAGTTTCCTTTCCACATAACAGCACCTGTTCAAGTGAACAGCACCTTACCAGCCTGGGCTGGCTTTGTTCACTGTCATTTGAGCAAATGAGTCATACAAAGCAGTAGGAAAGGGAAACAAATATAAAACGCTTAACAAAAAAAAACAAAGAATTAAAAAAAAAAAGACAGAGGGAAAGAAAGAAAGAAAAGAGGAAGCAAGAGTATTTAGAAGTGGTTATAAAACAAAGAACGTATTAGAAATGCATGGGAATAGTATGGACCAGAGCTGTTAAGGTAAGGTTTGGTGTTGGCATTTTAATTCTGCAGGCTTCTGGTCATTGTTACCAGTTGTAGCACAAATTTGCTGGAGTAGTGGTGTGGCGTTAACACTTGGAATGATCAAAGTTCTTCCGGTTCATGAAGTTGAATGTTGCTTAAAAAATGACTTTCTAGGAAAGAAAAAAAGACACAGTGCTTAAATATTCCAAAAACAGGCTTAAAAAGAAAGTTATCAAACTTTTCAGTCAAGTAATTAATCGTTACCTGCCTAAGTCAACAAGAAATATAATACGATTACTGAAAACAAAGATGAGAGTTTATTCCAAACCAAGAAACTTGACAATTTCTGGAAAATTGGCAAGTACAGAAGAGCTGACATCAAAGACCACACCACATGATTTAATTACCACAGAAGATACGACACGCACAGTGCACCAACCCCCCCCCCCTCAACCCCCAGAGTCCATTATCTAGCTTTCCTTCTGCAGATGCAGGACCTACAGTTAACTGTGGTCCAAAGACATTACCTGGGCAATTCAAAAATGATGTCTGAAACTGAGGGTTG
The DNA here is from genome assembly GCF_049852395.1 of Peromyscus maniculatus bairdii. NCBI lineage: Eukaryota > Metazoa > Chordata > Mammalia > Rodentia > Cricetidae > Peromyscus > Peromyscus maniculatus. Next base: position 34,634,807 of record NC_134867.1, read on the forward strand.
CTCTGAGTAGTACAACACTCTCTCACCCAGACCCACCCAGCTTATGAGTCAATATGGACATGCTACTTAGCCATTCATCACTTAGCAGCTGTATTGGTTATTAGGTCAAATATCATGGCCTCACAGTGGCTGCACCAAGTAGCCCCTAGTTTCCTTATTAATGGTCCCAAAGTGCCTGAGCAGTATCTGCAATTCAAATATGCTAAAAGGAAGTCATAAAGGGTTCCCTTAACTGAAAAGGTAAACGGGCCAGTACATGGAGGATTCAGTACTATTTGGTTTCAGGTATCTAACGGGAGCAGAGAAACAGAGATCCACTTCAGATGAAGGAGACTGCTGTAAAAATAAAAGTTAACCAATGCAGGTTTTAAGCTGGACTTGGGGAAAGTCAGTCCAATTGTATTGCATTAAGATGAACAGGAAGATTACCTCAGATGCTGAGAACAAGTGAGAGGCACAGAAGGTGTAGAGCATTAGGATACTAAGACAGACTTAGGGATTTATGTAGAAGAGGAGACAGAAGTGGATGGAGCAGCATGCTGAAGCAACACACACCGTCAGGAAAGGTAAGCATGGGGACCTAAGTGACGGGGTAAGAATATCAGGTCTGCTCTACAACACTGAAATGAGAAGTATGAAGTTGAGTTAATAAGGGGGGGGGGTTGACAAAAGATCACCTGCCATGATCCAGAGGAGAGCACAGCACCAGGGAGAAGGAGGAAGGGAGTCCCGAGTTAGGGGCAGTCAGCTCTGCAGAGTATGAACCCGGCATAGCTGGACTCGGAGTTCAGAGCACTGGTGCGTGCTCAATGTGATGAGCATGCTGAAGGAAGGTGAAGGGCAGCGGAGGCCAGAGCTCCAGTCAGGGGCCTCACAGCTGGAGACCAGGTGTTACTATGCAAGGGGGAGACTCGGACTTGGTTGTTGCCACAGAAGAAGAGTGCGCAAAAATAGTTGACTGTGGTGATTAAGGAAGGATGATTGCCTAAGAGGCAGAGGCAGGGGCAGGTGGAACTCCGTGACTCTGAGGCTAACCTGGTCTACATAGTGAATTCCAGGGCAGCCAAGGCTACAACAGTCACACCTTAAAGTCACAAAATAAAACAAAAACTAAAAGCAACTAAAAAGAAAGAATGTTCATATATAATTACAAAGTCTGGGGCCTAAAAGGAGGAGGGACCTAAGAGGAGAAGGGGGGTAGGCATAGAGCCTGTGTGAGCCACTAGGACTACAGGATGGATCTGTGTGTCAGCACAAAGGGATCCAAGCAAGACTAACAGGTACAAGGAAATCGAATGTATCAGAAAAAAGAAAATACAGAGTCTTGGGGAAGCTCACAAGCCCATAGTCAAAGGCAGACAACAGCACAAAGGACTAAAAATGATTAACCATTCCTGAGCTAGCAAAACCTTTTTAGATGCATCTGTTTCATTCTGTATTTCAACTTGGCAAAAATTCTGACAAATGCATAATTATAGAGGACAGTGGACATTAATGTTCCTTCCAGAAGATACCAGTCCCAAAATAAATCAGAATGAACATGGTACTGGTGAGATCAATTTTGATAGGGGAAAAAATACTCCCCATTATTTAGAAAGAGCACAGATAATATTAAAACGTCTTGATTACTTGAGGCAGGATGACTAATCAAATCCATTGTTTCCCACCCTGCTGTCTTAGGCTATTTCATTACTCAGTAGTACTTCCGCCTGAGTCTAGGCAGGGGAAATCAAGGGAAGCAAAGTCATCCAGGCTAGCAATCCCAAAGGGAAATGTAGGGGATGGTGAGGGAAACACAGATAACCGAACAAACTGCTCTGCAGGGTTATCTGTGACCTTTGGTCTTCCTACCTAGGCTTGTACTTTGACATCTAGTATCTCTTGAGGCTCTGCTGGGTAAATGTGTATCATCTGTTAAACACAGCTACCTCATCTGTCTAGTTTACAGTAGAAAACAAACCCCTTCCCCCACTGAAATAATGCTTTAGCTATAATAGGTTAGATACATTATTAAAATTTGAAAGAGAAAAACAAGATCAACGTTAGCTATCTCTGAAAACTACAGTAAAAATGACAGTTTGAATTATTTATGACACTTTATCTAGGTTTGGTGTCATTTCTTTAAATTTGTTTTCATCAAAAATGTCATAAAATTAGAAAAGAGGGCCAAAAGTATTTGTTTCAATGACATTACAGGAAAACTAGAAATGTGTGGGAAACTGAAGACAACAGATATTGAAGAAAAATCTTCAAGACCTATTGGACTTAACATGAAGACACACACATTAAAATGTCTCTTACTCCCAATCAGTTACAGGAAATCACAAAAAGGTATAATAGCCTAATTTTTCTGGTAAAATCACAAATGGCAACCTTGACATGCTTCTAGAATTCCAAGCAGCTTTTAGAATCTAAGAAATCTCCATTTTAATGTCAAATGCATTCATTACATTTTTACATAAGTTAACTATTAGTTAACTGGACTCCTTACTGTTTTAGATGGATGAGCAATAACTTCCTTTGTATAGCTCTTTATTTATGCACCCATGTATCTTGACTCTTCCTGCATCTAAACACAGCATGCATTCCCTAAGCATTTAGGTATGAACTAAGGAAGAAGAGAGACAAGGATGGACCCACTGATGTCACTGGCATATACACATTAGAAGTTTTCGTTTTTCTTTCTTCTTTTTGAACCTCTGAGATATAAACAATATAGGATAAGTTTTTATTCTGGGCCTAAATGGTTGACACTTAACCCAACCAACAATGAGGCATCGCACCTTTTGGTAAGAGCCAAAGTGTTTCAAGAACCTCTCCCTTGCCCTGCCTGTGCTGGCGTGGACAAGGACCTGGCATGCCAGGTAAGCATCCTGCCTCTGAGCCACATCTCCAGTGCACAGCCCTCTTTCTTTGTTCTTTTGCTGAGACAGGGTCTCACTGTGTAGCCCCGGCTGGCCTAGAACTTTCTATAGACCAGGCCGGCCTCGAACTCAGAGATCTTCTCTGCCTCTACCTCCCAAGTATTGCAATTATATGTGTGCACCACTGTGTCTAACCTTTTTATGGTAGGACTGAATTCTATTCCACATTTTTACAAGTCTGGACACAGTTTTTTTTTTTTTCTTAGTACAAATTGGCAGGTATTGATATCTTCACTTTCACAACATCACAAAGTTTGTTTTAAGGTCAATGTTATTAAGTTTATGAATTATAGTTTATGGATTAGGATTATGGTCAAGCAAACAGAAACCATCCTGGATTATGCAATGTTAGTAAACATTTCTAATTACTACAGTCATTCCTGAGCTTGTGAAAATGGGTCAGTGTGGCTACACACCTCATTATAGGTCTAACTCCAGGTTTAAACTGTTTAAGAGCACATGCTGTTCCCATGCTTGGCTGAAGCTCTCACGGGTTTGGAGATCCACTTTACTTTGCCCAGAGCACCTTGTGCAGCAGTGGAAAAACACTGAGGTCCATGACAGAAGCATTACAATCTCACTTAAAAGGCCCAACCTCAGTTTTGAGGTTCACATATGTCTCAATCTTGAGACCGCTGAGCTCCAGAAAGTGAATCAGTAAATTGGTTTTTAAAAGCATTTAACACTGCCTTTAAATGGGAAAGCCCTTATCCAGGGAGAAGTCTGAATAAAAACAAAAACGATTTTTTTTTTTTTACAAACTAATGAAAACAAATGCAAAAAATAATGCAAAAGTCTTCAAATTAAAGAAAATTCAATTACCATTGAGCAGTAATAGAATCAGGGATGTAGAAAACAGAAATAAAAATATGTATGTAAGACACAATACAATTATTTCTGAAATTACAAATGAGTTCTGTGTAGTCAGGCGTGATAGTCATTTCTAAAGATGAACTTTTTATTCTTTTGTTTTTAATTTGTATGCTTAATTTTCAATTTCAAGCAGTTTCTATTGTTTACATTATTAGAATCCTAAACCCCAAATGCAAATATTCTGAATTTCCACTAGGCTAGCTCAGGAATTGTTAGTGTTTGTATTACCAACAGAGTGTGGTCTACAGATTGAGGGCTGCCGAGACTCCGTCTGGAGGCCATACAGCCCCCCACTACCTTCACATCATCAGTCGCACTATGACAGGCTTTGCTCTTTCAGGGCGCCAATGGTAGAGCTACAGTGCTAGGAAACGGTGACATTTTGGCAATGCTGTGCCACCAGTGGACTCCATTAGGAGGTCTGGCTTAACCCCCCACTTCCCCCTCTTTTCTTCTGAGATAGGTCAGGGCTGGCTCTGATTCACAGTCCTCATGCCTCAGCCTCACCACTGGCAAGGTTACCGTGTTACATCACTACATCTAGAAACTCATTTCCTCTTCGCCAGCACACCCTCAAAACAAAGACTCATGTCATGGACACATGCTTGGGCTGAGAGATGAAGAACAGAACTGTGGGCACAACGATCCTTCAGGTAAGTTTGAAGACGGCTTGTACAGAAAGTGCTCTCCCTAAGCTACTGCTGTTTCCTAAATGGGGAGGTGGGGTATCTCCCCATAGGAAGAAACAATAAATGCTTGCTTGTCCTGGTTTGCTGAACCTGTCGATGCATAAGAGAGCAATCATGTCAAGAAGCCCTACGTTCTTCCTCATGAGCCATGTTCTTTACAGTGCTTCACCCAGGAGAAGGCACACTAACACAACTTCATCCAGAGACAACAGCTCAGTTCAAAGTCTGCTAGGATCATAAACCACCTAAACGTCTGTTTGTGGACCGCTCTATTTTAAGATGCTCCTCCCAGTATTTTTTGTCCTCAAGGCATCTGTTTACCTTTCACAGAGCTGCAGCCATCTCCTCTCCCTAGGGGAACACAGAAGGGCAGCCGCATCTCTGTGACCCTTTCTGGTTCAAGCTCATTTTGCTAGTCACAATCCCTTGCCTTGGAGAAAAGAGTTGCCAGTGAACTCATCAGCCCCAGTACTTCGTTCTTTAAGGCCAACAGTTATTTTTAAGGTTAGACCCCATATGCCCAAGTCATTCAATGTCAAGAATTACTATGCAGCAATCTCTAGACAGCCTAACACACCAAATAACCGGTTCCAGCTGCAAATGCACACATTACCAGCCAATGGATGCATGAACTATGAAGATAATTCTACCTTTCACTCACACTTAAATTCAGTTCTTTTCTCCACCTATTTATTTCCCTTCATGTAGGAAAAGCAGATAAAATATTTTTTTACCTTAAAAAACTAGATCATGTAAACACGATTTTTCTTATGTAAAGCATTGACATTATTTGTTCCCTTGGCTTTATAACAAAGCTAAAAACTCGAGAGACTTTTGTCCAAAACAAATTTTTCTAGAAGGGATCCAAGTATGTCATGTGGGAATTTATTTAAAAGATTCCTGTGATGGATCCTTTGGCAAAGCCCTGTGGAGTGTGGTATCCAACTGGCAAATGGTCCTTCTAGGTCAGCCAGTCACAAACTAACTGGCCTGGACTGGAACTTCTCCAGCCTCAATGTTCTCACAAGTCACAGTTGACTCTAGGAACCAATAATAGAGGTCTCAATACAAAGCCAAACATGAAGTAAGTCCTCAGCAAGTGTTATCTAGTAATGTTATATTTTTACAGATTTTTCTGTGTGGTACTTCTTCCTGATTTTGCTTCTGAATTAAACTCAATCCTACTCTTCAACACAGAGCTGACCAGGACAGTTTCTGTATTAAGAAATGCCTGAGTCACTATGGCTTCCCCGTTTGAGGATACATCACCTAATCTAGCACTCTCCATCAACCAACCCACCAATCACATACACTACTGATAAACAGTACTAACACACAGTGAATTAAAGGCCTCAACATAAGGCCAGATACACTGGATCTGTCAGAAGAGAAAGTGGGGAATAGTCTTGAACTTGCTGACACAGGAAAACTTTCTGAACAGAACACTAACGGCACAGGCACTAACAACAACAATTAATAAATGGGATCTCGTGAACCTGAAAAGCTTCTGTATGGCAAGGACACCATCTTTTGGACATAGCACTGGGCTACAGAATGGGAGATTTTTACCATCTACACATCTGACACAGGGCTAATTTCTATGAAGAACTCAAAGAAATGGACACCACAAAAAGCAACCAAGCAGCATGGTGACGCATGGCTTTAACCCCACCACTTTGGAGACAGAGGCAGGCGGATCTACAGAATGAGTTCCAGTTAAACCCTGTCTTGTATGAAGAATAGAAAAAAGGAAGAAAACAAATACCTTAATTTAAAAATAGGGTACAGATCTAAAAGAGAATTCTCAAAAGAGGAAACTCAAAGGGCTGAGAAGCACTTAAATGTTCAACATCTTTAGTCACCAGGAATATGCAAATCAAAACTACTGTGAGATTTCATCTTGCACCAATCAGAATGGTCAAGTCCAATAAAACAAATGACCGCTCATGCTGGTGAGGATGCGGGGAAATGGGAACATTCATCTGTGGCTAGCGGGAGTGCAAATCTGTACAGCCACTGTGGGAATCAGTGTGGTGGCTCCTCAGGAAGACAGGAAAAGAGCTACCGAAACATACAGCCAAAGGACTCCACATCCTATATAGAGACACTTGTTCCACCATGTCCATAGACATTCTGTTAATAACAGCCAGAAATTGTAAACAGACTAGATGTCTGTCGACAGATGAATGGGTAAAAGAAATGTGGTACATTTACACAATCAAGGATTACTCAGTTGTTAGAGAGAGAGAAAATGAAATCAGGAACTACAAAAACAAAACAACAGCAACAACAAGAAAACCAACTTGGGTGACTATAAGAAGTGACCAAAAGAAGACTATACCCACAAATAGAGTATTATATGCACTTGTATGTGGACATGAGCTGTTAAATCGTTGCTAAGCAGGCTACAATTCGTAAGTTGGTTATAGACTAAGGGTTGGGCGGGAAATAGAATAGTTACATGACACACAAACATATGAACTCACATGGACTGTGGCTGCAGGCACAGGGTCTACACAGGTCAAAGCCAGATGGGGTCCCAATGCCAAGAGGGGAAGTGGATAAAAGCCCCCATCCCTAACCCAGAAGCAACCTCCAACTGACAACAGCTTGCAAAGGAAAAATTCATTTTCTCCAGCGGGTATACAAAGCACACTGAAGGGCATATCCCAATCCCAGCAGTAGATGACCAACACAAGAGAAACTCAACGCTATTTTTGGAGGTCCAGTTTTGTTTTTATGGATCTTCTATACATGCAAATGTGTCTCTGCATCTGTATGTGTTTCTTTTGCTTTTTTAATTTTTTTGTTCTATTCTGGTTTGTTTATATCTTACTTAGAGAACAGATTTGGGTGGGTGGTGAGGTAGTGAAGATCTGGGAGGAATTAGGGGACAGGAAACTATAATCAGAACATATTATATGAAAAAAATTGATTTTCAATAAAAAAAAAAATACATCTATCTGGATGCTCACAAAGACCAGAAGAGCAACCTTGCACTAGATTCCCTGTTGCTAGAAAGATAGGCAGCTACCTAATGTGGGGGGGTCTGGGAAACCACACAGGTCCTTTGTAAACAGAGCCAGCTTTCTTAACCTTAACTGACTCGTCCAATTTTATATATATTCAGAGGAACAGTAACACAGTTTTCCTACCTTATCTTTTATACTGGCTAGTTTTATGTCAATTTGACACAAGGTAGAGTCATCAGAGAGGCGGGAGCCTCAACTGAGAAAATGCTTCCATAAGATCTCGCTGTAAGGCATTTTCATAATTAGTGATTGATGTGGGAGGGGCCAGTCCACTGTGGGTGTTGTGTTACCATCCCCGGGCTGGTGGCCTTGGGTTTTCTAAGAAAGCAGGCTGAGCAAGCCATGAGGAGCAAGCCAATAAGCAGCATCCTCCATGGCTTCTGAATCAGCTCCTGCCTCCAGATCCCTACTCTGCTTGAGTCCCTGTCCTGACCTCCTTTGATGATGAACTGTGATGTGGAAGCATTAAGCCAAATAAACCTTTCCTGTGCAACTTGCTTTTTGGTCATGGTGTTTCATCACAGCAACAGAAACACTAACTAAGACACCTTTGTACACTATTTTCCATAACATCTTACTATATGCTTAAGGTAATCCTATGAATTAATAAAGATAAATTGTACCATCCCATTGATCTGTCCAATATCATCTAGTTTTCTACCTGGCGATATTAAAACCTAATAGTCTTTTGAGTCCAAGGTATGAGTGTTCTTAGTCTTCCACATATAAAATTATCAACAAAATACATCTCAGATATAGACCAACATTACAAATAACAAAGTTTATTAATTTAAGCAACTGGATATTATGGTTTTTCTAAAATTTTAAACAATTCATTTATACACTCTGCATTGAAGAGAGTATCTAAGATATAAAGTAGTTAGATACAAGGTCAATATAGAAAGATCAACTGTATTTAGATAAGATTTATAAGACTATAACTGGTTAAAAATTATTTAAGTTTACTGAAAGACATTTCATGACCACAAAGACAATATCACAAAGCTGCAATTCTCTCCATATGGCCCTGGATAAGGAAGACATAATTCCAATGACAACCTCACAGGTTTAGGGGTACAGCTCATTGGCTGAGTGTGTGTAAGTCCCTAGTTTGTTCTCCAACACTGAAAAATAAAAAAGGAGAGGAAAAAAAACTAAAAATACAGAACTGAATTAGCAAGCTGACTTAGTAATCTATATGGCAAGAAAGAACCAAGAAGGAACAAAAGGAACCCAAGTGGGGGCACACATGCTACAGCTATCACGACCCAGTATGAAGCTACACGGTGAAGACAGTGAGGCAGTGAGGTGGGATGGCACATGGACCAAAGGAAACCGACCACGGAGAACACACCTTCACACAAGCAGCTGAGCCGAGACACCACAGCTTAGAGGACCAGGGCCAGCTACTGATACACAGTGCTGAGATGCTCCCACTGCTTTTCAGGGCAAAGGAAAAGCAAGCGAAGGTAGCGTAATACCTGCTATGTGAATTGGAATATCGACATGTTCAGAAGGAAAGTATGGTTAATACTCCAGAGTACAAAAGGGGCATAAACCACAAAGGAAAGCTTATAAATTCAATCACACTAGAGATGAAAGAAACACCACGAGCCTCACAATATCTGTAACATAAAACATCACAAAGACTTAGTATTAAGAATCAATAAGTAGGGGCTGGAATGATGGCCGAGTGGCTAAAAGTGCTCACTACTGTGGCAGAGGACCTGTGTTCAAGCCCCAGGACCCACACAGTAGCTTGCAACCACCAGTAACTGTGGTTGGCTATTTTTGCTCTTTTGGGGGCCCCACCACTCAGCTCCCAAATAAATTCACACATGGAGACTTATCATTACTTATGAATGTCCAGCCTTAGCTTGGCTTGGTTCTTTCCAGCTTTCCCTAACTTAACTTATCCCATCAACCTTTTGCCTCTAGGGTTTTCCCATTTTCTTACTCCTGTAATTCTTACTCTGTGGCTTGCTGTGTAGCTAGATGACTGGTCCCTGGAGTACTCTTCCTTCTCTGGCTGCTAGATCTCCTCATTCCTCCGTGTGTGTGTGTGTGTGTGTGTGTGTGTGTGTGTGTGTGTGTGTGTGTGTGTATTCTCTCTGCCTGCCAGCCCCGCTTATCCTTTCAATCCTGCTTTGCTACTGGACAGTTCTTTATTAGACCATCAGGCACAGTAACACATTTTCACAGAGTTAAACAAATGCAACATAAACAAAAGTAACACACCTTAAAAGAACATTCTACTACAAGTAACTCTAGTTTCAAGGGCTCCTGTGCCCCCTTCTGGCCTCTGAAGGTACTAGGCATGCATGTGAGAGGACATGCAAACATAAAAGCAAACAATCAGACCCACAAAAAATAAATAATTTAAAAAAAACAATAAATGAAAGAAAGAAAAAAACAGGTTTTTAAAAAAGCAAACAAGTATTTCATAGAAATGTTTTGAGTTTTCTGGCTATTCCTATTTTCACAGAAAAAATGAGTGGCTCATAACCATTCAAAAAGATATGGAAGAAACTAAAATTACAATCACAGTTATGGATCAATTCTTGTCCACTAAATCAGCAGAATGCAAATCTCAGAACTGAGGCTGTGAACTAGTAAGGGCATCACTTTCCGTAGATAGACGAGCAAATGGTTTTACTGTGCGAGGCAGAAAAGAAATACTCCATGGCATCACCATTCCCAGGAGTTCTCTGCCCTCTGACTGGTCAACGTACAGACTTTTAAAGTAATCTTACTACTCTATGTGGTAAGACCTGATTTATAAAATCCTAACAGATAAATGTCATAATTATGCACTTCATCAAGAATTTTTTAGTCATTGCATGGAACTGGTGTAATAACTAATTCCATACTACTGGTCATTTAAATTGTCTCATGTCTTACTACTAGTACACAAGTGTGAAGTGGTCTGATGTTAAGGAGTTATTGATACTAACACTGGTATCACTATAGTTACATATAGGCCCCTCATTGATAAATTCGACTGGCTTTTCAAAAGACACAATATAAAGGACTCTGAAAAGGAATATCAGCAAGCATCCCAAAGTATTTAAGCAAATTTACTGCTTTTAATTTTTAGTATATTTATGTATTTAGTGTGCACACATATGTGTTTCTGTGAGGGTGTTTCCGTCATAGCACACACATCACGGTCAGAGGACAACTTGAAGGAGTCTTTTCTCCCAGCAAGTGAGTCCCGGGGACTGAAGTGAGGTTGTCTAGCCAGTAGCAAGAGTGTTTACTTGCTGAGCCCCAACAAAGTTCTTAAAGGTAGTTTAAAGATAGGCAAGTTTAATGTAAATACTTGGAGATAGATTTTTACCCAACTATCTTCTAAGAAATAACATACATTAGTATGTGAATATGGTTTCTTCTCATAACCTTCCAACACTGGTTAAAACCTAAATTTTTGCCATTTCAGTGAAAAATGTTCCATAGACTTTTAATTTTTTACTGATTTAAGCAATATAGTAAAGGCCAAAGATTTTTGTTTATGGTTCACTTAGTTTTTACATGGTTTACCTGTATAATCTTCAGCCCATTTTTCTCTAGAAGTGCTTAAATTTTCTTAATATTGCTTTAGCGTTCTTAACTTTTTGAGATATTAATCCTTTTCTGCTGGTTATATTAAACATCATTTATCATTACTTTCCCTGCTTGGTCCAACTAAAACTTTCAGCTTTTAGGTAATATAAGCATTATGCTTTTTTTATAGATCACTGTTTGATACACAATTTTTAAAAGACTTGGCTCATTATCTCTCCTACGAGATAAATCTCTCTTTGATATTGAGGTACAGCGCCACCCTCCAATGGTCACTGTGGACATTAACTACAGACTACACTAGTACACTTGACAGAGAAGGAACGCCGATGGCTAGCAGCCTCTGTAAGCACAGTCGTTTGCACCAGACGACCACCAGACCACAGAGAGTCTGATTATCCACAGTTGAGCAGTTGCACTTGGAGATAACAACAACCTGAAGAAAATCATCCAAACTAAAGAAAGCAAAGACCCTGATATGACAGAATTGCACAGCACAGGATCACAGAACGGTCACAGGGAAGGCTGTGGATGACCAGGCTCGCTTACCTTATTCTTCTCCTTCCTCCTCCAACTCTGTTTCTTTGTGCACCACCACCCTTGTGACCGACATATCAGGGTGCTGCTCTCTGGCTTCCCTAATCGCCTGAGCCAGCGCCTATGGGGCAGAAGAACAATCATGAGCTGAGTATTTGGTTCTGCCTAAAGAGGGTAGAATACATGCACCTCCATCAACAAGACACAGGCTCCAGCCAAACTGTTCTTGTGTCTTCACTTACAGTCACAGGAACATCTAAACTGGATTCCCTGATCATTCAGAGAACACCAGCCATTTTCTTGGCTTCCTGTCCTTCCTGTGCATTCCAAGGGGTGATGCATGTAGGAGAAACACACTGGCTTTGAAACCCAGGCTCATTCTCACTGTGGTATTAGGAGAGCATGGCTTTTCTCTGAGCTTTATCTAATCCTTACCTGGAAGCCTAGACTAATGCTACGGCAATACATATCATTTTGAGGTGTGCTGTATGAATCTAGGTAATAACATCAACTAACAAGTATAGTGCCTCATCTATACAATCAAATGATAGTAGCTCCCATACAATAGCTGGAAACTCCAAGACATGGACCAGACCTCCTCATCTTTGCCATCTAAGACACTGAGTAACTGTCCAAATTTAAGCATATCATACTAAAACATTATAGGAAAACAAATACCTATAAACCTGTAGGGGGGCAGAAATAAAGAACAGCAATAACAATAAAAACAATCATTAAGAGAAAGAACACTGACAGACTGAGCTCCTGCCGGCCCCTCTTTGCAGCTCAAGACCCAAGGTTAATGGCTCCTTCTCAAACTCAAGCTAGCAGCATTAGGATAGCATGGGGAGGACCCAGACTGTAACTACACTGCTTCACGGTATCTTCCATGGACAAGGTAGCAAGAAATAAGAAAGCAGAGAGCAAACTGTAACACTGAAAGATCCTATTTTTAAGAGGAAGACATATCTTTCTTAATTATTGTCAATTTTATTTGTAAAGAAGTTTTGGAAGAAAAACAAAAAACCAAGAAGCACAGAAGAACAAAGTCTAGGAAAGAATTCTAAAAAAATAAATAAATAAAAATAAAACAAACAAACAAAAAAAACTCTTCTAAGATACAGACCACCTCATTATATAAGGAAACGAGGTATCTGAAAACAGTAAAAAGCAGTGCATTGTTTCTTTTGCTCTGGGGATGAATGAATTACTGGATCACATTACAGTCTCTCTCTGCTATATATATTTATAACATAATATATAGTGTGGTGGTTTGAAAGAAAGTGGCCCCAAACAGAGTGGAACTGTTAGGAGGTGTGACCTTTTTAGAGGAAGTGTGTCAGTGTGGGGGTGAGCTTTGAGTTCTCCTATGCTCAAGCTATGCTCAGAGTGACTCAGTTCACTTCCTGTTGCCTGCAGATCAAGATGTAGAACTCTCAGCTCCTTCTCTAGCACCATGTCTGCCTGCATGCTGCCATGTCCTGCCAGGATGATAATGGACTGAGCCTCTGAAACTGTAAGCTAGTCCCAACTAAATATTTTCCCTTTTAAGAGGTGCCATAGCCATGGTGTCTCTTCACAGCAACAGCAACAGACACCCTAATGAAGACATAGAATATACTCTGAAGCTTTGTTCATGAAATGTAGTTAATGCTACAAAGTAAAGGGGAAGAGGAAAGTCATAACACCAGACATACCTTATTTTATTTTTTTGTATGTATGGGTATTTTGTCTGCATGTATGTCTGTGTATCACATGTATGCTGGTGTCCACAGAGGCCAGAAAAGAATGTAAGATCTCCTGAAAATAAAGTTCCAAATGTTTGTGATCCACCATGTGGGTGCTGAAAAGCAAGCCCAGGTCCTCTGGAAAGAAGGGCCAGTGACTCTTAACCACTGAGCAACCTCTCCAGCCTGAACCTTAACTTATGCTTGTAATTCCTTTCATTCTATATCAGCTTCAGAAATTAAATGTAATAAAATGTTAATAAGGTATTACTATGGCAATAATAAAGACCATGAGAAAATATCATACTGCCAAGCTGAGAGGAAAAAAATGTGAACCTGGGTCTCAGTAGAGTCAGGTCAGTTTTGAACTTCTTGGGCGTCCTCTACTGAGAGCTGAGTTAGACACCACACATGTGACCATACCCGGCTGAGCACTACTGTATTAGAAAGAGATATGCTCAGAGAGTACCTATAGTGTAGTTTTTTCCTTCTTGGAACAGAGCAGCAAATCATGACCTGCACAGAATGAAGAGCTGCTGAGCCGGTTTCTATGAGAGAGTGCCTCTCAGACACATCAACGTGAGGCATTTCTTTTTTGGTCTCACTCAAATAAAGGATTTTAATTACTAAGATTCCTTTGAACATAAGGAACTAGGAAAACTGTGAATGGCATTGGAGTCACTCTATGACCAGCATCAGTTTTTGTCAATGGGGCAATTTCCTCTAATTTTCCATAGTTCCAATGCTCCCAGCACAGCTTTAAGGAGAAAATGAACCCATCATGAACTTCTGATGGCAAGTATGCAGGTCGGACCTCACTTTAACAGTGCTGAAGCATAAAAGAGATGGTGTGCTTTCGCATCAACAGTTAAGGAGACTGAGTCATCCTTTTTAATTAGAATTGTGTTATTTTAGTAACTGTATGTTCCATGTGTGTTACTTATAATTGCCTTTCATGAGCAATGCTACATAAAGGCAAACAGGTTAAAAGGTGAAACCTAAGAGATACTCAGCTGGAAAAGTATTATAAAGCATGGAAGGGCCTGCATTTTTGGGAAGTGGGCTAAAGAAACAATGGCTGGGAAAATACTCCAACTTTCACGTCTTCCTGCCTAGGACACTGTAGGAATTTAAAAAATACTTCTTGAATAAGAATGTCAGGGGAAATGCGAGAGTTGGGTGTGCTCCATCTGAGTCAGGGAAGTCTAGACTGCCCCAGTGGGCAGCAGTAGAAGCATCCTCTATATGGCAAAGTGGACGGTCAGTTCCAGAGACAGTTCTTCCACGGCAATGCACTAGTCATCTCCTAAGAACCCCTGACGCTTAAGTTCAAACTTCGCATCTAGAGCAACCTTTGTCTCTAACCCTCAGAAATTAAAAACAAAATAAACCAACAAGCAAACAAAATAAACCAACAAGCAAACAAAATGAATCTCAATGAGACATGTAATTAAAATAGCACGTTTACAAAGGTCACAAGTTCCCTCCTTTCTGGTCCTACACAGAGCCTTTCTCAAGCAACTAATTCCTAGCTCTAGTAGTGGCCCTCTCGGGCAGCACCATGTTCAAAGTTGTGTGTCTATCATTTGACCCCATTCTCCAGCAGAAGAGGCCCACTCAACACTTCTCTTCCTTTCTTCAAGTTGTAGAGAAAAATACCTCATTCTCCTTAAAATTAGACAAAAGAAAAAAGAAAAGAAAGAAAAACAAGAAAGATAGAAAGATGGGGAGGGAGAGAGGGAGGAAGAAGGAAGAAGAGGAGGAAAGCAACGACAGGAGAGAGGAATGGAGGGAGGGAGGGAGGGAGGGAGGGAGGGAGGGAGGGAGGGAGGGAGACTCATCACTTGCGGCCAGTCTAAAATGAAGCCTCCAGCAGCCCCACTCATTACCTGCTTTATACCCAAGCACTGCATCTAGCTTAACCTATGTTAGAACTGCAACACAGTTCTGGTTTTAAAAACCAAGTATCAAAACAAATAGAATCGGGGCTGGAGAGATGGCACAGAGGTTAGGAGCACTGGCTGCTCTTCCAGAGGACCTGGGTTCAATTCCCAGCACCCACGTGGTGGCTCATGACCATCGGTAACTATCCTGCCCTCTTCTGGCCTGCAAGCACACATGCAGGCAGAACACTGTGTACATAATAAAAAAAGTAATTAATTAAAAAAACCAAATAGGCCGGGCGGTGGTGGCGCACGCCTTTAATCCCAGCACTCGGGAGGCAGAGCCAGGCGGATCTCTGTGAGTTCGAGGCCAGCCTGGGCTACCAAGTGAGTTCCAGGAAAGGCGCAAAGCTACACAGAGAAACCCTGTCTCGAAAACACCAAAAAAAAAAAAAAAAAAAAAAAAAAACCAAATAGAATCAATATAAATTTTCATTGAAAGACATATGAGGCAATCGTCCCTTCCCTCTACTACCCCAAGTTATAACACAAAAAAATATTTGTCAGTATCCCAACTTTTCTTACGCTACAGAATCACTTGAAAAGGTCCAACAATTAGACCTAAGAAACCTTGGTGGCTTGTTTGTCTTTTAGGGCATTGTCAATAATTGTCATTTGTTTACAAATATTTGATGACTTGTCTTTAAACCAGGCCAATGTGAATTCCTACTGGTCACCGGAGGTTTCCAATATCTTACATGTTAATCCAGTGGAAGATAAACAGTACTTCATGTTTTGTGCTGATGTGCTTAGAAAAGCTTACAGGGCAGGCTGTGAGGTGTCTTTCCGACATACTTAGATGCAACAGGAGGTAATCACACACACACACACACACACACACACACACACACACACACGACAGGAAAGGCCCTTACCTGATCGTGATCAAGAGCGGCATCTCCTGTGATCACAATACGTTTCTCGATTCTTGTTTCAGATATTCCACCCTTTACAGTCTACAGGTCACAGAAAGAGAAGAGAAAACATAACTAGAACTTGTAAACAGAGAACAGAAGCAAAGCCCGGCTTCCAGCTTCTGACCCTCTTAAGACCAGAATACAGAGCAGCACAAGACTCAGGCTCCAGGTAGTTTCTGTGCCGTACTTTTCAGTTCAACAGAGTCCAACTGTTAAAGTTACAGCACACACACACATCCTTTACTTGAAAGCAGCCCTTAAAATACCAAGATTCTGCTGGGATTAAAATGCAACAGATGCCATTTTTAAAAGTCTAAGTAATGTCACTGGGATAATCTACTACATTCCCTAAGTTTCTTCCCTATCAGTTGGCCAATTTTTGAAAAGGAGAGTAGAAAGAAGAAATAATTATTTGGCATTTGTAGAGTTACAAATATTTTAGGTATGTTTTCAATTTAGGTAATTAATTGATACTATAGTTTTTATGCCTGATTCTAGTCATACAAATTCCTTTAGTGAGTTCATTCATTTGATTTAGTGCAGTTTAAAACGTTTGATTTGAGGTAAACAAATGAGATTTTCATTTAAAGTTGATCTGATGATCGTTTCCATGCGTGTTATGCACATGGACACAGAATACACTGTGTACTGGCTGTGTGGACAGACTGGGGTGAAGGAGGCCCTGAAGGAACTGCCTCCCAGAGGTCCTGGTCAGGCAGAGCTGAGAGCACCTGGGGCAGGCTGGAGAAGCAGAAGGCCTGAGAGAGCCTCTGAGCCCTTTGAAAAGAACACAGCCACCAATACAAAAGTCCCGAGAAAACATACAGGCAACTTCTGTAACCTTCACGATCCACACACCAAGTCACCCGCGGTGGCCCTTCACTAAGAAATAAATCTTACCACTAGCTCCATCAGCTGAGCATTTGTTAAATGGAGTATCAACATACCCTACACTTTTAATCCACAAAGTTTCTTGCTATTTAAATTATCGTCCTGAAACATGGGGTGGAAAGGGTATAATGGATCATTAAAAGCACTAATCCAATGTAAAAATAGAATCAAAATGCAATGCTAGAAAAATCAGATTTGAATTCCACTGGAGTGCATCAGAATCAGCTGGGTGCTTCTCTCCAAGGTTTCAATAGGTCTGGAGTGAGTCATGACTTTTATTAGACATCCAAGCCCCAGATGCAGCTGATGCTCTCAAGCCTAGGACCACACGGGGTTGGTTATAAGGTACTAAATGTTTAGAAAAGGCTCTGGGTAAAATGTCTCAAACCAACATATTAGAACTTTAAATGAGAGAAGT
Organism: Peromyscus maniculatus bairdii; assembly: GCF_049852395.1. Lineage (NCBI taxonomy): Eukaryota > Metazoa > Chordata > Mammalia > Rodentia > Cricetidae > Peromyscus > Peromyscus maniculatus. The sequence goes on from NC_134867.1 coordinate 34,652,319, forward strand.
TCACAATTTTATTAAAATATTTCTTCTGTCCATATAGCTGTCTTAAATATAGCTAGTCATATTTTTACCCCCCTGTACTTTACAAAACTGTAATTTGGTTCAAAACACATTTGTTGTTGGAGCCTAATTTCTTGGATACTTTAAAGAAACTCATTTTAGTTCACTGGCACTGTCTGTGTATTACTTAGAAGTGTGTACAGAAACAAGAATAATACAGAAAAGATCTGTTTGCCATGTACCATCCTCTCCCTAGGGTTCCCCTAGGTTGCTTTACCTTGGTGATGTGTGTGGTTGTCGTTGTTGACACGGACTCAGATGTGATGGTTTGTGCGGTCAGTAACGTGCCCGAATCACCACCAGCCCCGCCATCAATCTTTGGACAGTTGGAGGAAAAATACAAAGTAATGCTTAACTTCCGTCATGTCAGAAAAGACCCCGCCCACTGAGTCTGCATCTTCTAAGACTCCACAGCTGGCAGGAGATGCTATCTGCCTGTCCTTTGCGTGTTGGTAGGTAGTGGTTCATGGTCCAGAGAGCAGCTGGCACTGAAAACAGAGGGGCTGTGGAAAACAGTGAATGGACAGAAACAAACCCTGTGGCAGGAAGAGGAAGGAGAACGAAGCAGAAGTTGGGACTGTAAGTCATACAAGAGCAAAGAGGATTTGTCTGAGGACATTTGTAGAAGCTAGAAAAAGAAATCCGAGAGCCAGGTAAAGAAGTTTCCACAGTGACCAGAAGTACTGACTTTGCTATTGTTTTTTAAGCACAGGTGGGTAAAAATAGGTAAAAGTTTCTCAGATTACTAATAGCAGAACTTGAACTTGATAACAAACTGAACTTGAATGATTTGGCTATTTGCTTATCTCTAATATATTTTGTAAAGCTTACATAGTTCTTATAATGGTTGGTATCTCATGATTATGCACATATATGAGTGCATATGTTAATATTATATATGTAGATACACTCCATGTATGTCATATGTGTGTGTATATATGTCATGTGTGCATATGTATACATATCCTATTGTATATATTTTAAAGGGAGCTACTTTAATTTGTTTGCTTTAACACTGGAAGAGGCAGGAGATTCTAGAGTTTGCCAGGAAAACTAAAAAGTAAATTAATAGCTAGGTTGCTTATGTTTCAATTGCAAACATATCTGCATATTTCCTGACATTAATACAAACTCCCCCCAAATTTGCCTCAGGCACCTGAGCTTCTTCCTAAGGGTACTTACCACAACCCAGACATCACAGCAATATGCTCACAAACCTGCCCATGATAAGAAACCTGTTTGCTCTTATGTGGGATCTATGCATACACTAGATAACATGCTTTCAACTGTTTTGAGAAAATTTAATGTTTACATCAAAAATTTTTTAAGTATTTTGAGATCTGACATCCTTCACCACAGTGCAATCCTGCCAGAGAAAGGCAAACTATTTATCACATACATTTTTAAACAGGTCCATTTTGAAATGATGAACTCATTTTGTTTATAAGTGTGTGTGTGCATACTCATGTGTCTGTGGAGTCCAGAACACAATGTTAAGGTCTTCCTCAATTGCAGGCCACTTTGTTTTTGAGACAGAATCTCTCACTGAACCTGAAGATGACTAACTCAAATTTGGCTGCACTGGTTGGCAAGCAAGCTCAAGGATCCTCCTCCCCAGCACTGGGATGACAGGCATAAACCACTCCCAGCTTTGAACAGGTATGAAGAGGTATCTGAACTCAGCTCCTCAAGCTTGTGTGGCAAGCACTTCACCATAAAACTAAGCAATCTCTCCAGCCTTCTTATTTAAAAATCTTTGCAGAACCAGTATCTGCAGACCTAAAATCAAGCACACACTTCTTTATAGTCACTTTGACACTGATTACATGAAAATGACTACCTATTCCTAAGAAAAATGGCCCAGCATAAAGGGGAGAAAGTTATATGGGTGCCTCTAATATTGGAATAAAATGTGAGTTTATCCAGTCTACTTTCATGGAGTCAGCGCAGGGGAAAGCTTATAATACTACAAATCAATAAAACACATCTAGTAAATGTTGCAAGGCCATCTGCTTCCCAAGAACGTACACATAGTTTTCGATACAAGAAGCCAGAAAAGCCCTATAGTAATAGAACAGGGCTTGTGCTGCTGTCTTAACTAACCATATGTATGGCTCTACTACATAAGCACTAGGTCACCAATATTTACTTCCTCCTCCTCTCTACTGATGTTTTTCTGTCCCTAGGAACCAGGGACTGAACTCAGACCCTCACACTCCTAGCAGTGTTCTATTTCCAGTCCTTTGGGGGTCGCCAATTGACTGTAGCTCTCTGTCTAAAGACAGCAAGAGAGCAAGTTATATTGCTGGGACAGTTACAATGTGTGGAAAGCTATGTCAAAGTCAGAAATGGGGGAAGACAGTGTAACCAGAAATATTCACACTAAACGAAAAGGGGAATTCAAACAGTCCAAATCTTGAGCTTCTGTACCTGTGGAGACTCATATGTGATGGTTTTGGTCTCAGTTTGAACAATGGGGACTTCCTTGGTGGAGATTTCTGTCCTTTGTGAGGCATCAGAAATTGTTACCATCTCTGTTTTTACCACTGGTGGCTGAGGTGGAAAAGGAAGGGAAAGATAAATTCTAGTGGTCATAAAGTAGAAGTGTATAAAGGAACCTTCAAAAATAATTGTTAAAAAAAATCCAAATACACACTCATGCATGAAAAGTAAGAGAAAAAGCAAAGAACCTAAAAGATATAAAAGACAAATTCTCCTTCAAAGCATATCTCACGTGCATATATGTACATGTGTGTATGTATGTATATATGCAAATATATGTGAAAAACAAGCTAAAATCATGACTCCCTAAATTGTATTACACTTCAATTGTGATGGTCCTAAACCACTACACTGACACAAGTATACTTTACTTTGGGGGAAAAAATGTTAAAACTGAAAGGTAATAGAATGCACTAAACGTAAATCTCTATTTTTACTGAAGCTTAAAGAACCACAATGTGAAGGTTCAGTCTTTTTAATTGGATTGTAAGCTATGTAGGCCAAGATTTACTCTCTCTCCCACCCAAATACGCCATCACCAGAAAGGATATCTTCAAGTACGACTATTTTTAATTCCATTCATCTGAAAGTTCACTTTCTTTTGCATTAAGTACAATAAAATGTTGTATCTAAAATTAGCTCATCAGTGTTGTGTTGAGTGCTCTGAAAGGTTTTACACCTGCAGAGAGGTTCACTGTCTGTTAAAACTGCTGAGCATACATGCTTAAGGAGATCATCAAACTATAGCACACCAAATATTATAACACTTCCTTTGAGAGAAAGCTCCCAACGGGTATAATCATTAAAATGGAAAAGGCAATTCTAAGTGTTCAAAAGACTCTTGAGATGTCTGCTTTGACGTGCAAGATGAAATCTGAAAGTAACTTATTTAAAACAAAGCTACTTAAAGACTGTCCATTCCATCTGAGAACAATTGCTGATAAATCCAGCCACTGTGGGTGTTCTGGAATCAAGAGACATTCCTGGGTAAGTCAATTATCACATGAGAGACATTGCCCAATGATCAAGACTGAATCTGAGAGAAATATGCAAGATTCTCTTTCTTGAAAACAAAAGGAAAGACATATCTAATATAGGGCAGTCTACAAAATAATCAATTTGCAAATAACCCAGGAGTGATCTAAGACCATGAAAAGAAGAGCGCACTTCTCGTGAATGCTTAGTCCTTGGATGTCAAGAAGGAAGAGGCTCTTAACCACACCACACTCTCCCTGGACTCTACAGACAGGAACCACGGTGGCATTCAAGAAATCATGTCCTTACCACTGCCAGAAGCTGCCTTCACAGCACCTGCTGTGAGCTCTAAGGAGAAGTAAGAGAATGATCCAGAGAGTCAAATCCAGTCATTACACCAGGAGCACACACACTTAAACCCACCATCTCTCCACAGCACACACACATTTTACTACATATGCCCATGAGGAAAAGGCATGTGATTGAGGAAGCCGTGCAAAGAAGGACAGAAGCATCCAAAGCATGCAAAGAAAAACCAATGCGGAAGTGAGAAGGAAGACGGCTGTGGCTGTGGGGTTTACCCTACAGGCAATCCAGGGGCGGTGAAGGAGCTAGAAACCGTGACCTGAGCTGCAGGAGATCTACAGAGCAGTGCTCCCCTTCTCCCAGACAGAAAACTCAGACTCCTGCTCATCAAGCTGGAGGAGAATTAGGGGAGAGGGGAAGAAAGGCAGGTGTTTCCACCCGAGAAACAGTGCTGCAGTTTAGCTCATGCTTGAGACTCCCATTTACCTCTGAACAACAAATAATCTCTGGTAAAACATCAATGTCAACATGGGGCACCTCTCCGTTAACTCTGTGTTGCTCTTCCTCTGTTTCTTCTCTCATGTCTTGCTTAACAGTGCCTCCGTGTGCACTCTTCTCTCCGGGTAGCTTTTGGGCACCTACATGTTCCTGGGCCTCTGTGTCTACTGGGAGGAGCCTGGCCTCTGCGTGCCTGTCTGGGATGGCTTCGGGCACTGCTGCCTCCCTCTCTACTACCTTGGCTGCTTGGCCGGCCTCCTGCTCCAGCTCTTCATCATTCTCCTCCTGCTCTTCCCTTATGGTGCCCTCGGTCACTCGGTGGTGGGGCTGGTACTCTCCCACGTCTTCCTCCTCACTCTCACTGCTGCTGCTGCTCTCAGAAGACAGGGAGGTGGAGTCTTTTTGTGTCACGGGCTCCACCTTACGAATCTCCCCAGGACCACTCCCAGCTGATAGCTCTTTACCATTCATTTCTTCTGTGATTACTCTTTCGTCTTTCCCAACCTCTGCCCGCTTCTTCTCCTCCACTACATTCAGAGTCTCATGTGAACTCTGTACAGGAAAAAAGATGGATGAGGGAGAACAAAAATAGATGAATAAATAAAAACAGTGGAAACCCAAATGAACTGATGGCAGACTCATGTCATGAAGGAAAACAAAGATGGTTATGATGGCTGACTGGAAGGGACGCAGGGAAACATGAGGCGATGAGAGGCGTTAGGCATGGCATTAACATGGAAAAGGGGGAACCTTAACAGCGTCCCTGGCTCCAGTGCAAGGCCCTTCCGATACAGGAGCGCGAGTCTGCGAAACAAAAAGCAACCGAGGACACAAATCAATATGGTTTACCTCGCTGACCACCGAAACAGACATGTGACGATGCAAACACAGAACGGCCAGACCAACTACGGAAACCCATGCTCAAGGTCACAGAGGACAACCAGACAAACGCCACAACACTTACAACAACAACAGCCAGAATTCTTGAAAAGAAATAAAAAACATTATTACAGGAATAAGCCCTACTTATGGAGTTGAAAATGTTTTTTAAAAAAATATGTAATTATACCTAAACTTCCTAATCTGCTTAAAGTATAAATTTTAAATCTGTTCCTCAAATACTGTGGTCTGAATCTAGGACACTGGCTGGGACCCTAAGCCCTAAAAAAATGCAACATCAAGGATTTCTTTCATTTTTTGCAGGGGTGGGGTGGGGTGTGGGGTGATGCTTTCTAAAAAACAGCCTGGAGCTGGGCGGTGGTGCACACCTTTAATCCCAGCACTGGGGAGGCAGAGGCAGGTTGATCTCTGTAAGTTTGACCAGCCTGGTCTACAGAGAGAGATGCAGGACAGCCAGAGCTGTTACACAGAGAAGCTCTGTCTCAGGGGTGAGTGGGGGAGACTGGACTGGAAAATCATGTTTGGTTTAAATGGCTATTAACATTAAAAGGTTCATTCCAAACAGTTATTAACATCTCAATTTGCAATATAGATATGAGTGGGTGTTAACATTTGCCCCAAGTTTCCTCTTAGAATTAGCTCATTCACTATCACCCCTGACACTGGAAATGGGTCAAACTTACTACTGAAGACCATCATCCAACCCCCAGCGATACCTATCTCTTGGGAGTACATTAATTCTATTTGATTGACACAGTAGCTAACCATTCTATCCAATACCTGTATACTGAATACAGGAGTAACATACAGCACTACAGTCCAGTATTAAGTAGGGATGGGGCTTCTCTGAAGTTTTTAAATCCTCACATTACCCCAGCACTTGTACAAATGAAGCAGAGCAACAAGTTTACAGCCTCCTGGCACTCCTGTTAGTGGTCTAACTGAAAAACCCGTCAGCTCCAGGCAACAGTGCCATTTACTCAAGTATCACCCACATTAATGCAGAAGGACACTGGTCCTCTGACCTTGCTGGACACTGACTCTGTGTGTGTGTGTGTGTGTGTGTGTGTGTGTGTGTGTGTGTGTGTGTGTGTGTGTTTGTACTCAAGAAGTGTTCCTAATGGGACACCAGGTACTTCATGGGAGCCAGCAACAAGGACACACAGATCTAAATGACACAATTCTCTGTAGCACCTACAAACATATGCCACAGACTCTCTAGCCTGTTACTCTGAATGGCGTGGTACTTTTATGTTTGAGTGCTGAAAATTCACAACAGTTTTACTGAAAACCCAGGAGTTTCAGATATTACATGGAAAACCATGAGTCTACAAAGTGCTTCACAGATGAAGATAACTATGGTTCAGAGCATTTCTAAGGCAGATGTTTCAGGCTTATTACAGGCCAGTGGTATAACTATTATATTACTTAGCCTCAAATGACAGACAGGTTTAGCTCAAGTTCAGAGAATTCCAGAATGTCATCCCAAAACAATTAGCTCAGGAACTCTGGCGGGCATGTTAGTGTTGTCTGAAATAACAGACCACCATAAGATGTCTGAAACTGGGCTCTGAAAACTCGAGCTCTGAAAAGCACTTAGCTAACTCTTTCTCTTTGTTGACACTTTCCTTCTGCTTAATACCTCCAGCTCTGGGGCTCGGGGGTTTAAACAATTTTCTAAATTTAGACAGGTTTAAAAAAAAAAAAAAAGAAACAGGAGAAATTATCCAATCTACTTCTTTATGTTCAAATTCACTGTTTCTTGAATGTTTCTCCCAGTGATTTCACTAGTAGAATGGAGGGAAAGGTACCTAAATACTCAAAAAAAAAAAAAGAAAGAAAGAAAGAAAGAAGAGAAAAGAAAAAGGAAGAAGGAAAATCTGTCTCTTATGTGTCTTTTAGTAGCAGGGGAAACAAAGTAAAATGCACCTCCGGCAAGTGTGAGAAGGGCGCAGAAGCAAGCTTTTCTCTAGGTGCATTAGAGTTCACCACAGCGCCCTCTGCTGTCCAAGTGGTGGCTGAAGGGAAGGAGGCTTTCACACTAGGAGAAAAGCCCTTTCCACTAAACAAAATTGATGTGATCTCCTCTTCTAGGCTCTGGAGATCAGAAAAGGAAGAGCAAAGAGTTAGCGATACATCAGGACAGACGGCAGTAACCTAGTAAGAGAAGGGAAAGGTTACACAAGAGAGACCAACAGACAGCTTAGGATGAAAGGAAGGGGAGAATTGGAGATGGGAGCAGGCTTATGCCAAAGTTTGCCTGAACGCCAGCTTCTGCACCTTGCCTGAGAACCTCTGGTAGCTGTAACCTACAGAAGCCAGGTACAACTCCATTTATCACTGAAATGTTGTTACAAACAGCATACCCCTAGCCCCTCCAACACGGACTTTTGAGGTAGCTCCTTGGCCTCTTTTTTTCTGGCAGAGAAGGATCTCTCCAGCAGCCCTACATTTTAGAAAGGCTTCTTTCCTGTGCTGGAGACACTCTGGATTTGAGTCCACCCACTTACTAAAGCATATTTTCTGCAATGCTTCTATAACACCCTAACTCCTATGATTTCTTCTCCACTGCATATGAAATGTAACAAACAGTCTTGACAGAATGGGGGGTCCACACTTTTGGGGGGGCAAAAACAAACAGTTAAAAAAAATTAAGACAATCCCTGAACTGAAATCTCAGTTCAAAGTCAGAAATAAAAAGCTCATTCATCTGAAAATCTATTAAGGCATACGTATTAAGTTTCACATTTCTGTCCCTTAAAAAACGCTTTCTAGTCAGCCTATGAGGACTATGGGCAAGCTGTGACAATCCTCAGACACTTGGAATGCCACAAAGGATGAACAAGGAAACCCCCACCCCCTCCCACCCCTGCCATGTGGAACTTGGTGAGAATTCTTAATAAACCACATTCTCCAAAGACCTTTATAAAAAGAAAAATGCATGGCACGTATAAAATGTTCTTCAGACAAGGACCTAAGAAGGATGGGAGGGTGGGTAGATTCTTAAATTTTTCAACATAGAAAAAAGTTTCTGATCTTCATCAATAAAAATTGTGGAATTTCAGCAGTGGTGGTATACCCCTTTAATCCCAGCACTTGGGAGGGAGAGGCAGGCAGATCTCTCTTAGTTCGAGGCCAGCCTGATGATCTACAGAGCAAGTTCCAGGACAGCCAAGGATACACAAAGAAACCCTGTCTCAAAAGAGAACAAAACAAAACCAAAAAAGGGGAGAGGGAGATTGTGGAATTTAAGTATTGTGCAATGAATTAATCAAATAATTTCAAAAGTATCTCACTGACTGGGAACGTTACTCTTGTAGGTAGTGTTTGTCCTGCATGTCCAATACCTTGGAATCAACCCTCAATACTACACCCCCAAAAGACTACAGAGTAGGTAATCCTCAAAGATCCACAAGAGAATACAAGTTGTCCTATGTCTCATAACACATAGGATACACACTAATTACTTACCATTAAAAACTAAAAATCCTTTAGCTTCTAATTTCCTGTTCTACCCCTCAAATTATTCATGGTCAAACCAAAGCCATTTTTGAAAATTCAATCTATTTAATTTTTAAACAAGACACTTATCACACACACACACACACACACAAACCATCTAGGGGTTAGAGAGATGAGACAGCTCAGCAGTTAAGAACACTTGTTCTTGCAGAGGACCCAAGTTCGATTCCCAGCACCCACACAGTGGTTCACAAGTATCTGTAACTCCAGTTCCAGAGGATCTGATGCCCTCTTCTGACCTCTGTGGGCACCAAGCACACATGAGGTACATACACATATATGCAGGCAAAACACTCAAATGTAAAATACAAATTAAACAATCTTTTTTAAAAATTGTGTAAGACTCATACTATAGGAATTTGGAAAATTTAGACAAATACTTGCTCATGTTTTTTCTACTTTTCAATAATGACAAATAATGTTCAAAGACAATCGAGGAACCTTGGAAAATCAAAAATGAAAGGAAGACATAATAAAGATAGAAAATGAAATAGTGTTCAACTCAAGTCAAAGCATGAGCAGGCTGAGCGCATGCTTCCCATAGTGGAGTATTATCTCAAGAGAAAAACAGTGCACACAGATGGCCAATAACTGCTTCATGGGTGACAAGACAACTGAATAACAACAGCTGGAGAACACCTGCTATATATTACATATAGTGTAGATTTTCCACATGCAGTCAGAAAATGCAGTCATTTCAAATGCATACAAGACCCCTAGGAGCTTCCCCTGACTAAATGTCACATGACCCCACTTTCACCTCTGTCAGATACTTTACACTGTACGTCCTTCAAACATGAGATCCAGAAAAAGTCATTTTAAACATCTTCACCAAAATTCTAGTTCATGTTGCCAACAGCCTTTATCAAATGATGGCATCTGACGTGGGTCCTGTGCATTCTGATGACTATATCCCTGTTTATTAAGCTTGTGTCATTTAGTCATTTGGGGTCCTTAAACCAGTTCCTACCTTAGCAATTACATGTGTTCTTCCTTTAGTATGGATATATCTTCTGGTCTACTTTCTTAGAGACAGGGTTTCTCTACATAGCTCTGGCTGTCCTGGATCTCGCTCTGTAGACCAGGCTGGCCTCGAACTCACAGAGATCTGTCTGCCTCTCTGCCTCCCGAGTGCTGGTATCACGGTGTGCTCCACCACCGCCCGGCTTTGGTCTATCTTCCTATCATTAAGAACTTACTTTAGACACCATCTCCTTCTTATCCTCTAATACAACACTATGTTTCACCTTCTGAAGGTTCTCAGTGTGGGAAAACCTCTAGTCACTAAAGAGCATGTCTGCTGTCTACCTTCTCAGCAGCCTCTAAGCTCTCCAGGCTAACTAACCAGCTAAGCAAGCTCAGCACAAGAGGAGAGTGGAAAAGAGATGGAAAGCGTGTTTCCTCACTTGGGAGAGGCATTTCACGTACTCAAGGCCTTGCACAAAGAGAAAGAAGCTGCTATGGAATATCTATATCTCTTTTGTTATACTAAAAATCTCAAAAATGAAATTTTAAAGCTTCCCATATGTGATTAGTTATGAACCAAAGCACATGTAATATATCTTAGTAGTACCACCATGTGCCTAAGTGACATAGAGTGCACTTTCATGAGACTAGTTCCCCAACCATAAGCCACATACATCAAATGATGGATCATGAATCACCTGACACAGATGATATTCCTACACTTCCTTATTCTCAAATTGCACGGAAGGTGTTGACTGAAATAGGATTTTTCTCCCCAATGTTCCTATGCTGCTAATACATAGGAGCCTAACTTGTTAAACATTCAAAAACCATTTTAAAATTAGGCTGACTCATTAAAAACAGACTCTCTGGCTGTGAGCAGAAATGCACGGGGAGGGAAGCAAAAGCAGATCCAATGACGCAAGGTGAACACCTTGTCCGCCTGAGCTTCCTCTTCAGCTGTCCGTGTAGCCGCCATCAGGTACTTCTCCTTCATGGACAGAATATCCTTGAAAAGACGGTCTCCTTTCCTCTATTGTTTTAAACAACGACATAATCAACAAAAAGACACATACGTTACACCTATAGCAACACAAACGCAAAAGGACAGTGTGGCTCAGTGCAGTGAACTGGACGCAGTAGTAGAGAGAGGAAAGCTCTTCCTTCCTAGGTCAGCAGCCACCGTTTCTCTGGAAATTCTAGACTAGGCTGCTCAAACTACTGGTTTTTCAAAAAAATCTGCAAATGTTGGTTTCCTCCTTCACAGCACCGAGCATGGAGAGTATCTAATCTCTCCATTTGACAGGTTGCAATTTTCGGTTCAGCAATGGTTTTTGCTCACTGGTTCTTAAAACACTGCCTTACGTCCAGTGCCACAAACTTGGAAACTTAATAATACCAGGGGCTTTGCTCTGAGGAAGAGCAAAGATTGTCTAAATCAAATTTCTACAACTGGGCAACATTCACTACATAATGAAAGGGAAATAATCAAATTGTAACACAACATCTTTGCACAGCTTTCAAAAGTGCAGAGCAAATTCTATCAGTCTCCTCGAGAGGGATGTGTCCATGAACTTCCTGTTCAAAATCACAGGAGAGATCTGAGAGGATCAAAACAGAAGAGGAAGAAAATGGAATGAATGCAGAGGTATTCTGGGAATATATTCTATAGGCAATACTTAGTGAAGGTAAGAAGGAGAACATGAAAAGAAAGAAAAGTAGGTCTGAGGTCCACTGGCACTTAAAATGTTTTTGAAACATGACTATTTACTGCTGCAGGAATTTCATAGGTGCATTGATAACATACAGTATTTCATAACATATAATGTTCTGCAACTTTTCAACAGAGTCCATCAATCTTTAAAGGTAAATCTTAACTCATTATCTTCATAGTAATGACCTTAATATATGCTCTATATTCCTTTATCAACTTATATTTGAGAAACTTTTAATGTCCTTATATAAGAAACTTACTAGATATAGTATTACATTAGTTCCCAACTGTCCTAAGTAACAATTCAATGCTACTAATTTACCTGAACACAACAATAAAATTACTCTGAAAACATTCCAAAAGTACATTAAAATTCATAAAATTTACCTAAGAATTAGGTCAATGAATATTACATTGTTAATACTTAGTGTTTTAAAAAATTGTTAGCAATAAAAAGAATTTATGCGGGAACATTTTCCAACTTCTGAGCGTCAACAAACAAGATGAACAACTGCAGCGAGACACAAAGCCGACAAACAGCTAGTGACATACCCCTTGGGTCTGTAGGGACAGAGGTGTGAGACGTCGTTTTTCCCATTCATTGGGGCGCGGCTCAGGTGTGGACTCCATAAAATTGCGCTTGAGCTCACTAATGCTAGCCTGGTGTTTCAGTATGTCCTCCTGGGCCTTATCCAGGTCCTAGCAACATGTAACATGACAAAGGGGATCCAAAACAAAACACCCCGCAGGGCAAAAAATAGAACCAAAAAATAAGATAAAGTAAACTTATTATTTTAAAAAAAATATATAATAAAGCAAGAAAAATGCCAAGTCTCAAAAGCCATATTATCACCTGTGGATAGCCCTGAGTTCATCAAAATTTGAAAATGAAGCCAGTGAATTATTTTACTCATATTTGAATGGTTTTAATTTCTTCTCTGTTTGGGATTTTAAATTACCCATAATAGAAGGGAGCCATGGAACTGACCATAATGGCTAGCAATCCTTATCGACTTGAATTTAAGTAGCAGCCTATGACTTTGTCCCCACAAATTTACCTTTGTGATAAAGGCTATTACTCTACTGCATTCTGTGAATATAGCAAAACAAAGAAGGGTAAATGTAGAAGCACACAGTTGGCCGTCCAGGACCATCAACAGAAGGAGAAAAACCGGGGGTGGGGGGCCTTTGTCAGGAACCCCCAGTGGTGGCTCTAACTCTCCAGGAATAAAATAACTGCCTCCAGAGGCTTTTATGCTTGGTCTCTCTCCAAATGAGCCACATACTGGTCTCACGTAACACAGAGAACAAAGGAGAACCCAGCCACTTGATGTAGTAACATGTGGTCCCTTTACAAAGATGGAAAATCTACTAACTCTATCTTCACTGCCTCGGCCTGATGAGTGGTATCCAGCATATTTAAAACAAAAACCAAAAAACTGGGTCTGGTAAGAAGCACATGTGTAATAATGTTTAGGAACTGGACTTAACAGGATTGTAAATGTTTTCTTACAGTTCAAAAATCACAGGCTGCCTGTAGACTCCAGTCCCACTCCCAAAGGCAGGCCATGCATCTGATACAGTCAGCTAGTCCACGGTCATGCACAAGCCCAGTGGCTCACCGGGAGCTTCTATAGCCATCTGCAAAAACTCCCAACGACCGGAAACTTCCGCATGGCATGGGCAAATGACTGGCTTGAGATCAGGCACATTTCTTGCATTTGTTCACAGCAATGTTACTTATTATACTTTACAGCATTTTAGTAAGTTAAGCAAAAATACATTTTAGCAGTTATCAAAGCTGCCAAAAGCGACCTAAGAGATTAGTCAGATTACCCAGAGCTGCAGGTCTCCACTGAATACACTGCACACACCACCTTAGCATGAGAAGGGAAAACTGTCCTCCTCTGACATGGAAACACTCTTTACAACTACCAATGTCTCATCTACCTATCCGTTTGTCCATCCATCCACCCGTCCACCTACCTACCGACATACCTATCTACCTCTCCCCCCTTCCCTTCCACCCTCTCTCCTCTGTTCTTTCCTTCTGGTCAGAACCATTCTATTAATAAGCATACTCTCAAGTGGAATCATTTAAATGGGCCACATACCTTATCACATGGATTGTACTGAGAGGTCAAAAAAAGGGGGGAGGGGAGCCAGAGACTGAGTCAACTGAATGAGCTAATGTCAAATGAAAAAATTTTCCTATTCTGTTTAATGTATATTAAAAACGGGGTTGTGTTACTTCAGATTCTATAGCTTAAAGGTGACTTATTAGGGAAACAGGCTTACTTAGTAATGAATAAACTTTATTTAAATAAAGAGAGCTTTACTCCCCAGCTGTCTCTTTGAGAACTTGCAATAGCTACATCCCTACCTCCACCACATAAGAACCAAGCTGGACTGGTAGCATGCACTCCCAAGTTCAATAACCCCATGCATCGCATGCACTGTGCTGGAAGAGAAGGGCCAGTCAGCCAGCCTGTGCGTGACCTCCCGTCCACAGCAGCCTGGCAGCCAGAGGACAGAGTGCAGCGGTTCTTAGATCATACAAACCTCCAACATTAAATTGCTATGTCTGACATAAATATTATCCCCTTCTACTCTCAAGGTATTTTTCTGTGAAATTAAATCACACACAAGGGGGGAAAAGCAAATCAACATAAGTGTATCCATCAGCAAGCACTATAAACAACCCAGAGTTCCATAGTCTAAGACTTGAAGATAAAAATCTTAAAAGCCACAACAAACAAAACTCGGATAAACCCCGAAAGTGCATTCCACCATCCTCTCCCAGCCCTTCCCCAGCCCCCCAACCACAGCAATGGCGGGCAACAGGCACTTATTATTTAACGAGAGGGAAAACGGACACCTCCTCCAGGTAGGTTTCCACATCTTCTGTCTTCCCCTGCAAAGTCACACAGCACACAGGCAGGAAGAAGGGGCTCGCTGGTAGGCTCCACCAGCGAGGCAGAGAGAGATGCTGTGTCCAGACTTAATGGTGCAGCAGCAGTACCAACCTTGACTCCTGGCCCTCGGGAGACGCTACTAAGTCATGTGCTCTGTCTCCACCTACATACAGTGTCGCACAGACGATGAAATGAACCTTTGCAAGGGTGGAATGGAGATGGAAGCTTCGCTCTTTCTCAGTCCCTACATTATGCTCTACCTTTAAGAACTGTCTTTTTTTAAGCAGTAATAAAAATATGAAAGTGGAAAGATGGCAAAAGCCAAGTAGCAATGGAACAAGGTACAGAGATGCCAAATTTGTCTTCGGCTTTAAGTAAGTTACAAATTTTACATCATCACACGTTGTCCCATCTGTTTTTAAATATGTTTTCTTGGGGAAAATTTAGCCTATTAAATTTTTCTCATATTAAAATGGATATTTGCAAATAATCTTTAAAATATACAACTTTTCCATAAAATTTTTATATAATAGTATGCTGCAGTTGGACATTTCCCAATATTTAATGACCCCAAAGAATTAATTTGAAGGCTTAAGACTAAGAAATACTGAGTAAATGTTGACAGCAGGAAACTAACTAGTGTGTAAAAACAAAACCACTGGCCAAAAGGACAATCAGCTTTCCAGGATGATCCACCCACAGGCCCTCTCCTGTGCTGGTAGGATAGTGCTGGGTCAAAGAGCCTGTCTGTGGCCATTCAGTGGTATGTGTGAGAGGTAATGGGCACCGAGAGAACACCCCCCCAAACCCCCTCCTGTATCAGAGGTGAAAAATGTGACACAGCTCTGTGAAGAATCCGCCTCCAATTTCTTGGTCAACATTTAATTCACTAAAAGGTTGATCTTTGGTATTTCTCAAGTAAATGTAAAGAATTACAGCTTCTCCTACAATGTATACTCGATCCATTTCTAGTATTTTTCTTTGTGTTTGCTCTGAATTCTGTGATTTAATCTGTGTTGATAGAATCCCTAAGACACATGACACTTAATCAGCAGACCACCTTGAGCAAAATAATTAAAAACCCACTGCACATGTTAAGACCGACTTTCCTGCAGTGCAGAGGTGGAACACTTCAAAATAGCTGTCTTACACAGATGAAAAGTCTCAGACACCTCATTTTAAATAATAAAGCAAAAAAGGCCAACCCTTCATATACACTCTAATTTCTCAAAGTCAGGTTTCGTTTTTCATACATGTTTGTTAAATAATAGACTATTGTTTTTCTTATAAAATAGTTGATGATGACTCTTACAAATTGCATGATTCAGGGTAGAAGAAAGAATACGGCACTAAATTCATCTCTCTGGTCCCTGAATGCTAAAAGTACATCATGGAGTTTCTGAGATAGGCTTAGAAACATCAGGAGTGTCGTTTACAGACTCGGGCTCCTACAAGCCTGGGTTTTGATGAAGATTAATTATACTAAGTTCTACCGATACATGTCAATTACAATTATATCCAAAACATTCTAAGTTTTGTTTCAAAACATAAAGTTCCCATGCTTAAGGAACAGCACTAACATTTATCTTCAAAAGAGCCGAGATGAATACTTAAGGAGAGTACAGATTCCCAGCTCACACACTCCTTTAACAATCTAGCATTATCTAAGATATTTATACAAGTATCTTGCGGGTTTGTGCTGAATTTAGAATGTGTGTGCCTACACTTAGGATAGTGATGCAGAGGAGTATCGACACTTAGCACTCATGCACATATGTATGGGTGTAAATGTGTACATACTATTTTGAGGATAGTCAGTAAAATTAATGCACAGGTTTAGACTCTATTATTAGGAAGGGGACATAACAAAGAACGGCTGGGCGGACTTTAAAAACTGCAGCTTATGGAGGCATGCTGGCCACTGCTTCCTCTTCCTCTGGTCTGTCATTCAAATCACAGTCATAAAAAACGTGAAAGGCGGTGGCCTTCCCCTCCAGATAGCAGAGGACTAGTGCCAGAGGAAGTGAAAAGGTAAGAGAAAAAGAAACTGACTGAGAAGCTGAGAGAAGCAGCCCGAAGATGAGGATAAGTGAAGGAATGAATGAAGGGGATGTGATGGGGATGTAATGCTGAACATCGGGAGGGAGGAAGGAAACCCAGATCTTGGGGAGGCTGGGGAAGGCAAGGTATCCATCTTCATCAAGAAGGGAAGGCAAGCCAGAGGCAAAGTATTTGTAAAAGTTAAGTGAAAAGTAACCAAATTCAGAATCCCTAGGGTCCGCCGATTTGAGAATCGTCTCATGGATGGAAGGACAGTCAGGTTGAGGAGGGGCCACAGCAGGATCTAAGACAGAATCCAATGTGGCCACCTCAGGGTCACCCTGCTCTGACGCTCCACCTGTGGAAAGCAGCTCAAAGCTATCTAGTGTGGTCTCATCAGCCTCCCCAAAAGGGTCTTCCTCTGAAATGTCTGACAGCAAGTCCACTTCCGGGACTGGCAGGAGGTGTGGGGAAAAGGATGAAGCACAGCAAATGAGAGGTGACGGAGGGCACATGCACACAGTCTATTTCAAGAGTAACCCACAGTTGAGTGTGAATCACACAATGGCCATGTTCAAAGGAACAAGAAGGACACAGGAGAAAAGAAGATATATTAGTGAACTAGTACTCCCAAGTAGGCTTCATAAAAACAGTGGTTAGAAAATTAACTGAATCATCCATTTTTAAGGAGGAAAACTGGATTCCTTTTATCACATAAAATGTACACATATTAATGACTGTGAGTTTCTAACTGATGTTACTCAAACCTAGTTGCTGACTCATATATTAAAAACACCAGCAAAAAGCTCATATAACTAGTCATTTGCTAAAGACAAGAAAGATTTCCTTACAAATTTAATATAAGAACTTCTGTCGTTCAAAGAAAATGTTTCATAATTACATATGTCAAATTAAGAAGGAAAAGCAGACGAGAACTATTCTGAAATACTATGCCTACTTCTCTTCAGTGGTCGTTTTCTTGGGTACTCTGTACACTTAAGAGATTCTGACAACTTAACACTTGAAGGACATCATGCAGGACATAAATTGTGTTATCTTTAACTAAATACCTTCTAGACGAATATTTTTTCAACATGACAATCATAAATTAAGGACAGGCTACCAATGATTTCCTATCATCTGCTGTCTGATGTCCTGTGACCATGTGTTGGAGGCCTCTCAGCTGGCTGTAGAGGATGTCACTGCAGGAGCTCCTACTGTTCTGGCAGGTACGTCAGCTACTCTCCTTTTCTAAGTTCATTCTGCTTATCTTTACATTTCTTAAAGCCAGAATTAAACAGACACTGCAAGTCAACAGGATAATCGTGTGTGTGTGTGTGTGTGTGTGTGTGTGTGTGTGTGTGTGTGTGTTCGCGCACATGCATGTGCACTTATTTCCAATGTTGTATATAAAAATTGCTTTGCGCAGATCTGGAAATAAGACACGAGGAGCCCAAAAGCTCTTCAGTCAAGTGACTTAATAACTGAAGTGACTTCAGTAACAAAGTAACATAACAGTGACAGATTTGAGAACATCTTAACATTAATTGCTTCTTCATTCACTATGCTGTATGCACAAAACAAAGACAATGACAGCACACAAACCCTGCACTCACTATCCACAGCTACGAATTATTAATGGATTTTTTCATAAAATCATCTTCATTCATATAAAAATTTAAAAAACAATGAAACTCAAGACAGGGACTACCTTTAAAATTGACTGGCAACAATATGCAAATTTCAAATAAATGGCTTTTATCATTGGTGATTCAACTGATAATAAACTAAGGAAACAGGAAATGCCAGTGCACTGCTTTCTTATATTAGTGTAATTTACACTGAAATAAATATTTACACTGAAAAATAATCAAAACAAGGTTAGAAATCATAGTCCAAACAGCAGCAGCCTACACATACTTGAAACTTGGGAAATCAAACCAGCATAGGTTACATAACGATAATACATTTCTGATTCTGACATGCAAAATGCAGCAGAGAGCCTCTGTCTAAGCACATCTTCCCAAAAGCACTAGTGCTAACGTGCCATACCTTTCCTTCAGCGAGCAGGGGTGTGGCTTTTGTGGGGCTTCTGACATCCCTCCGGCTATCCCCATCCTGAATGGTGGTGTAGCTGGCAGCTCCAGGGCCAAGTGCTGAACCCTCTCCCGGAGGGCCAGGAAAATCCTTCAGAAGACTTTGGTCCACAACATCAATCAGAGCTGATCAGAAGATAAGTTGAAATGCCCATGAATACCTTGACCCTGAATGGCCAAGCGTTAAAGAACATAACCCCTTAAACAAACAGGTCACATGTAAGTAGCTGTAACATAGATTGAACTTTGAAAATATCAACATTTAAAAAAAACAAATACAAAACTCTACTAATATTCTGAGTTTTTAAAAACTATTTATTTACATTCATCTATCCACCCAGCAAATTAGATTTTTGAGCATGTGGCTCATTGAGAAATTGACCAGTAGGAGGAGCTCTTGGCCCAACTGCAACAGTCCAGCAGAATTACAATGTAACCATCATCCAGGGTGACTGATCAGTCCTAAATCTACCTTTTAAAACAAATAATACTAATTATTAAAATGACTTGTTTCAAGAGGTTTTAAGAAATCCCCTGCAAGTTAACTTTTATTTGCATATTAAAAACCAGACTTAAGAATTTACCTAATATTTTTCATTTTTCTGACAGTTCCGAATCTGAGTATGGTGTCCAGTACCCCAGCTGCTGCCCAAAAGTTGGCCTTGTGCATTGCCTTCCTCTTTCTCAGAAAGAGGTAGAAACCTGTTATTCTAAGGTTTCTGTCATAGCGTCTCTCCTCTCTCTCTCTCTCTCTCTCTCTCTCTCTCTCTCTCTCTCTCTCTCTCTCTCTCTCTCTCTCTCTCTCTGTGTGTGTGTGTGTGTGTAAAACCCATCAGATAACTTGAAGTACCTGGTACCTTCCATCTTGGTCCTACAAGGTACTTAATAATCTACACCCTCCCCCGCCGTCTCAATAGGCTTCTTCCCAGCCCCGTTTGTTTTATTAAACGATACTCTACCTGCTCCTATCTGCTTCAGCCAGGAACCTCGAATTCTGTATCATCTTCCCTTAAAACCAGCAAGTCAAACAGGGCCCTTGGGTGTTTTCTAAACATGGTTAGATTTATTTTTTAAGCCTTTATTTCTATACCACGTCACCCTTTAAAACTTTTCCCATCTATAAAAATTTACTTTTCAAAATCCACAAAATCATCAAAACATTAAAATGAGCTCACATCTTACATTACACCTGCTAATTTCCCAGGATGGTTGTTTTTTGGTTTGGTAAGATTTTACTTATTTTCCTGTACAGAAGTATATAATTATGCATACCCCTTTGAGTTATTTTATAAATTTAGGCACCCATAATAAGGACGAATCATTACAAAATGAGAAAATCTGACCTAAAGGTAGTTTCAAATATACTGATACTGAAATATGAGTCAATATAAAATTAAAAATTACAAACCAAGTTGACAAATGTTGGCTGCACACTTTTAAAACACATAGTCTAACGTACAGTAACCAACTGGTCTCCTCCCAAACCAAGGTGAAGATCACAGTGGCCAGGCATGTAAACCACTCTGAGCCAGGCTGCCTGTTTCCTGACTGTCTTCTCTAACCATTCTCTTAGACCACAGGATTCTTCAAAGCTGACACTGTGCTCTGGTGTGCTGTCACGGACACTCTAAGCCCTCAGTGTACAGGGAGGACTCTGCAGAGCCTGCCAACAGCCTGGCTCTCCTAAGCTTGAGTGTGCAGTCTTCTCACCTCAGAGCTGCTCTGCGCGCCCACTGCCTGGGTGCTCCATGTTCTCCTCTCGTCTCAGGGGTGCCTCCCTTTCATCTTCCTAGGTCTCTGAGGTTCGTCATTAGGGAGGCCTTCCTTCCCTGACGACCACACTTAAGTAACATAGCACTCCTGTTTACTCTTCATTTTCACTTCAAAAAAAAAAAATCACTGCTACCCCCACTTGCCAGCCAAGGAGGATTGTTAGTTCTCCAAAGTGACTGTTCCGGCTCCCTTGGTTCCATTTCCCAACCTCAGAGGAGTCTCAGAGTTCTACAGCAGCTGTTCGAGGTGATTTTTACTTTTAAGTCTCCCAGTGTTGCATTAAATGGTGACTTTTATGCAATCACCTAACAATTTTTCTAAACTTAAAGGGAAGACTATTTACCTATCTAAATTGTTCAAGTCTAACTTTTAAAAGAAAACAACAAAATAAGGAAAGAAAACACTTGTCAGCAATCCTCAAGGACCGCTGGTAAAAACGGTGAAGGAAACTGAACTCTGTACTGGGTTACCGAGGAGGTTTTGCTTTGTTAGGGGAAAAAGGACCTAAGCCCTAACCAAACGATTCACACACTGGCACGAGAAGCCTCCTAGTTTTCACAGTAACACAATCATCCTTTTGATGACCGGCCCATCGGATGAATTTCAGTGTCCAAGACACAAAGGGGAAACACTGGTGCCATGCTTGTTCCTTTTCCTTGTGAAAATTGTTTTCGGATACAAAGCCGGACAACCCTCTGCAATAACTACTCAGTCGAGATGGTGGGTTCCCCACAGAAGTGGGCAGGCCACAAAGAAGATGCCCTGGCTGAACGTGTTAGGATCCTGACCTCACTCCTGGGGTCTAGGGTCTGGGATCTTGCGTCTTACATCATCAGGGGGCGCTGGTCACTAACAATCTGCGCCTTAAAAAAGCCAGACATGGACCCCATCCTCTCTCTCTGTTCCCTCTCTGCTCTCCGCTCTGCTCCCTCCCCCCAGGCCTGGCTCCCCTCTCTCTCCCCCACTTTCCCTCCTAATAAAACTCTCTGTAACCCTGGTAGTCGTGGCCGAGGCTCGTGACTTTTCCACAGGTAACCAGGGCCATTTACCTATCAGAATGTTCTTCATTAACTCTAATACTCACAACATGGGAGCTATGCAGCCTCACAGCTTAGAACAAAAGCTCAAGACAGCACTCCAGAAGGCAGGAGCTCCTTTTGGAGCATACCTTCAGAGACTATCTAATGCTGTGGCAAGAGCAGACTTGACAAAGCCTTACAGGGACTGGAATGTTTTTCAGATCCCTGCTCAGCTGCAAACTGACACCACTAATTCACTGAACTTAAATAGTCACATCTGGAAAGAGGGACATTCATCTGCTTGAAGCACATATTACCTGGTGGTTCCTTAAAACTGCATGGAAGACTCTCTAGAGTTAACAGCCACATCCATCAATACCCACTGACAAACCCTGGGAGACAGCAGTGTGTACAGGCCTATTCTGGAACTTCTTTTACTAGGAAAAGTAGCATATGGTCAATCTGTGTCAATCACCCACTAATGGGACACCATGTTAGCATAGGAATAGTCTGTTTTATCTACTTATATAATATCTAAGTTGTTCAAGTTCATATTTAAGAACTATATGAAGGAACAATCAAAATGCAATTTTTTGATAATAATGCACTACAGAATTATAATTTTTTAAACTATTTAATTATACAACCAAAAATGTTCAAAAGCTTTCTTTTCACTAAAATTAACCATAATAATCACTTTTGTTATATAAAAAGAAAAGCATTTCAATAAAAATGTACCATTATCTCTCTTATAAAAAATTTAATATTAATTCCTAATTTAGTAGTTATCAGTATGATAAATAATATGAAAAAAGCAACATCACCTCATTTCCATGCATATGTTAATAAAACTACAAATATGTAGCTCATCTGAACTCTAACACAAAAGCACTAATATTTATTTGTACTATCTCCCCAGAGAAATGAGTATGTATTTCTTTTGTTATTATTATTTAAAACCATATTTAAAATTAATCCTTTGAGGCTTAGAATGTTTTCTTGTATGCTGGAAGTTTGGTAACTTCTGAAAGCATACCTTCAAATCTAAGAAAATTGTTTTACAATTATTTGAATTAAGATTCATATGCAGCGGGCAGTGGTGGCACATGACTTAAATCCCAGCACTTGGGACACAGAAGTAGGCGGATCTCTGTGAGTTTGAGGCCAGCCTGGTCTACAGAAAGAGTTCTAGGACAGCCAGAGCTACAGAATAACCATGTCTGGAAAAAAAAGAAAAAGAAAAAGATTCATATACAAACTTACCCCCCAAATCCTTTAGAATTGTTAGCAATTAATAAGTATAAGAAATTAAGCCACATTAGAGATCATAATCAAATAAAACCAAGAGAAACAGGTTTATCCAACAGCTTATAACCACAAACAAAAATACATACTGATTCTTTATGTGTGCTGTCAACAGAACGGAAATATGTGGTGAGAGCGACAACCTGAATGCAGAATTATTTCACTCTGAGAGTAATAATCATTTGCTAATTTGTCTACCCCTCTAAAGGATGTCTGGTAGTCTTACTAACTAGATCATCACTTTCTGACCCCAGTGGAATAGAAAAGATGAGTAGAATCCAAAATTATAAATGTGTTTACCTCCATCTAGGCTCCTTGAGACACGTTTACTAGAGGCACGCTCAAAGTGTGGTGCTGGCCTATCTATGAGGGTGCTTGCTTGGCGGGTCTGTGCCTGGGTACGTCCACTGTAGCGGAATTTGGACCCCAAGGTCAAGAACTTGGCCTTTGGTGGCTGCTCTGGAGACACAAGCCTACAAGTGAAAAGAAAAAACAGAGACTTCAGGTACATGAAAAACAAACAAACAAACCAGGTACATATTTTTAAGATCTCATTTTAAGTATTAGTCAAAAACAGTGCTACATATAAGCTTTTACAAAAACATCCTTCCTACCTATGTGATTTTATTGTTTTGTTTTAGAGACAAGGTCTGACTATACAGCCCTAACTGGCTTCAAACTCCCTGGGCAAACCAGGCTGGTCTCCAACTCATCCACCTGTCCTGGCTCCCAAGTGCTGCGATTAAATTGCAACGCCACACCAGGTCATATGTAGTTTTAGAATAGTTCACAGATTTTTTTTTTCCCCCAGCCCAACCAAATAGCAGCTGTTCTGAGAATGCATCAAGATATTTATTTGTGTTAGTGTAAATCATTTGTAGAAAACTCGTATGTCTGAATTTGTGCTGCTAGCTATAAATGCCAAGTGAAAATCCCATTATCATTAGCAATTGTTAATATTTATGCTTCTTTCTGGTTGGGAAAAAAAAAACTCATCTAACTCGAGAATCTGTTCCATTAAGTAATCCTTCCCTGAAGAACAGAACTTACACAGTGATCCACAGAGATGACTAATATTCCTTTTTGTCAACATAATTCTACTATGTAAACCTTGGGTTCATAATGCATGAATTCAAACCTTAATCACAAGTGCTTACTTTTTAATAGGTAAGCCAATCTTTTTTGATACAACTGAAAGTATCTTGACATTGTTTACTTGGGAGTTGAAAAAAAAATCTTAACAAAAATATAGTCTCAGAGATCTTACAATTTATTATTAAGACTTTAGTTGACAGTTCATGAATATGGAGATTTCAATCATTTTCCAAGGACAAGTCATTTTTACAAGTTTTTTTTCTAAAGTCAGTCCAAGCATTCCTAGATCATCTGTGTAAGTTTTGGAATGTTTCTGCTGAGTGAATGATAGGTTCTAAGGCAAGGTGAAGTCAGCTGTGATAACCGTGAGAGGTAATCCTCCTTCAACTCAAAAATCTCAAAATAGCATTTATCCAAGAAAACACTATGTCAGAATTAAATGATAAATAAACTAATTAATATACATCATGCTTTCTTGGTCCAAATCTACTCATGTGGTAAAGTGTAACTATACAAAGCATATTCCATCTCCTGCCTATAAATTTTCATAAGATACACACGATGGTGTGCTACAACAGTGCTGAGAATGTGTACTCTGATGGCTGTTTATTCACCGGGGACTGGTGGGCTGAACATGGCAGAGCGTCTCTAGCTAGCAATGCTGTGGAACAAGCCCTTCACCTGCTTTGCAAGAATGCAGACCCCTACAGAAATAGGAGGTAAGGTCGCTGACAAGCTTATCGGGGCAGCCACTGCGGGAAAAGCACTCTCTGGAAAGTCACACTGGTCTTCCTTGTCTACTAATGAAGTCCACTCTCAGAGACCAGTGGAGGGAAAGAGGAAGAGACCATCACAATGGAGAAGCATGCACGGATAACTCAAAAAGAAATCGCCAAAGAAAATTCTGAAATTACAGACAAAATGTCTACTTTATGGAGCTATGAGAGGGAAAAAAAAAACTTAAGATCATGGATTTTAAAGAGATATATCGCTTTAAAATTTTAATGTATTTTCTGCTTCTTTTACAAAGTAACTTTAAAACAATTGAGAAACCTCATTCATCAGGAAACAATTTTAAAGAAAATGTGAAATCTTTCAGAGGAGTTTCCCCAGCTTTCCAATTACTACTTTACTTTCTGTAATTCCATAAGGGCCTGTGCAATGGCCTGTGCACTGTGGGCGCTGGCCTGTTCCTGTTGTCACCTTCTGTCGTCTGTCAAGTCTAGACATAGCCAAACGCCCATCTTAACGGGCTTTTGCTTTGTTTTGTTTGAGGGTTTCACTATGTTGCCCAGACTGGTCTCAAATCCATGAACTCAAGTGTTAGTCTGCCCTGTCCCTGTCCCCTCTCCCTCTCCCACAACTGGGACAAGGGGTAAGCACCCTTTTAGTGTTCTCCTTCCTGGTGTCACACGGATGTAGCCTTGAGGAATAAGTAACTTCTGTGCTCTGTGTGTTGGAAATCTAGCACAGGGAAATTGCTGCAAGCCCTGTGACCTCTGGCCCATTACCAGAGCTACTACTGAAGTGCTGTGTCGTAGGAAACCTACAACAATATAGTCTTCAGAATGAACGTTAGAATGAATCTGGTTTTGCTGTGTCCCCCCACCCAATTTGAAAGGTAACTTTTCTCATTAACAGAGTCTGAGAAGACATTTAACATCCATGTCCAGTGAGAGAGAGGTACTCTACACAATCAAATTTCTTCTAATTTACTTTCTGTTAAGGTAATGGTCAGCCAACTGGTTACTATTTAAGTAAATATCAGAATAATTGTCCATTAGAGCATTTTTGCATGAGATATTTTACAAAAATATGTAAATTTAAGACATACAAGGAAAACATTTAAAGGGTAAATGTATAGTACAATTAAAAGAAAGAAAAAATAATTGAAAATGGCTTTATTTATTTCAAATGGGATGAAAAACTTTCTTATCTAAATGACACTGGTAAACCAAAGCATTAGCTTACTAGTAGTTTTCAATAACAAATAAATTATGAAGTAATTAAATTGCAATTAAATAGAAATTAATATCAAAACAAAAAAGGATCAAACACTGAAAGTTTTCTCTAAGATAATTTTTTGGGGATTGAAATCAGAGATTACATAAAATAATCCTCTAAAAAATGCAGGCCAACGCACAACATATTTTAATTCACTCAATTATTTCTTTTTAGTATTACTTTTATTTTACACAGCAGACTGCAATAAGACCTGTGTCTTCATAAAAACCATCTAAGCAGTGAACTACAAGACATCTATCCTATTAGCTTTACTAATATGAAAACTACAAAAGGAACTTCCACAGAACATTAAAAACCTTGAGCAAAATGATCTAATTAATGATGTGTCAAAAACGAATCAACTTTTATATATTTGACTGCTTTGACAGCAAACTTGCTATCTGCCCAGGCTAGACCTGTATGACAGGAGATCTAGCTATATAGAGGTAGGCCCAAGCTTCTTCAGGAAAAGTCTGTTCAGGTTGCCAAGAACCATGAACTTTTCGAGGACTTCCATAATTAGTATAACTTAGTTAAATTCAAATATATGTTAAATTATATGTCTCCTCTAAAATTGGTGTATTAGTGTACTCTCGAAAATGAATATTTTCTGTTTCACTGTAAGAACCAGTCATTTGTAATAGCTACAATTTGTTTTTTATTTAAAAAAAAAAATAGTGATAGTGTCAATGATGATAATGAACATTACTATACAACAGAAATAGATTATGTCTGCTTCACACGTAAACTCCCATGTAATTTTGAAAACAATCCCATAAGGAAATGAAGGAACCCTTCATTAGCACCACACAGCTGAATAACTCATCCTCATTACACAGCTAGTGTGCAGCAGAACAGCATCCGACCCTGAGTCTAGAGAGAACACTTCAACCTGGCTGGCTTTGACCACAATGACCAAAACCAGAGGAGATGAAAAGAACCAAACTACTGGGAAACATACGCCCCCAAAGAAAAGGCTTAAAAGGGGACAGACACAAGCTATAGTTTGGGGTAAAAGGAAATTTTGGAGGGGGGGGGGGGTTCACTGTTGCTGTGTTGCTTGCTTGAGACAGGGTCTCACTAGCTCACTAAGCAGATAAGGCTAGTCTTGAACTCACGAAGATCCGCCCTGCCTCTACTTCCCAAGTACTGAGATTAGAAGAATCATGGGGGCTCTTTAGGAGTTTCGTTTGTGGGGGCTTTGTTTTTTAAGGAAGGTGTGGGTGCATGACTGGCCAAGGACGTCAGAGGAGGCATCTACTAGAAAGTAAACTTACCCAGCAAACTCCTTTGGGGAAGGGATGAAAGAAACAATCAAAGCAATGTCTATCCATTCTTTGAAAAGGAGAAGGTTTTTTAAAAGTGAAGGTGGTGTGATGACAAGATAATAAATTAGGAGGGAAAGACAATAGACAAAGTGGAGACCTCGTGACCCCAGTTTCTACAGTGGATGCGCTGCACCTAGCGCAGTCCTGAGGAGAGGCTGTATGGAAGGCTCTGGAAGATCACGAACATTTTGGAGGACAAGGGAGGTCAAAGGACCGGCTGGCCGGCAAGAAGCGAGGACCCAGTTAATGGTGGAAAGTACTTTCTGAAGTGGCGTCAACCCACTAGGTTGTGTTACTGGACCGACCACCAGCAGGAGTGCGGCTTCCTTACGGCTGACAACACAGGCGCCCAAGTAGGGCCGTCAGGGCCGTCAGACGGTCAGACGGTCAGGCCGTCAGATGGACCCACAGCCGCACACTGCGGAAGCGGCTGTGCTGGGGAGGGGCCTGAGGACCGTCAGACCGTCTTGACCAAACCACCAAAGAGAGCAGTGGCGGGGCCCCAGCTGACCGAGAATGTTCGGCTGGAACCTCCAGCTCACTCCTGCTGATCCGAAAAGCCCTTTTCCTGTCTCTCTCTGTCTCTCCAAACCCCTCCCTTTCGGGGAGTCTCCAACAAAAAGAAGACACCAGAAAGCCCAGTTCCTTATTCTTGGCGGCTGCGGCAGCTCCTCCCCTGAAGTTGCCAGCAGCCGCGTCCCCACCTAAAGCGGTCAGCTTTTGACCAGACTTGGGCACAAACCCAGCTTGTGGCAGACGCATCATCACCCCTCACCTACAGGCTATATGACCTCCCTGCTTTAGTTCCCTGTGACTTCTCCTGCCTGGATCTCGGGCTGGAGAACTCACCTGGGAGTTACTTTGCTCAAATAAACCTGCTCTTTTACTGTTTCAATTTGGCTTGATCTGGCTTACGGTGTCAGTGGAAAAACCTATTATCACGATACAGAAAACCTATTAAGAAAGAGGTTAAGTCCAGAAGAGCTGGTAAGAAAAAACTCTGAATTATAAGTGATGACAGAAAGGACTGCAGCAGGTGGTGTGAGGATGGGGTGGTGGAAGGAGACAGTGACAACCAGGAGGCAGATCAAAGCACGGCCTCAGGTAACAGAAACAACCAGCATGAAACATGGCTTCCAGCAGAGTCAGAAACCCTGAGGCAGGGCACAGTCACATCTGCCATGGTATCCATTCTACCTAACCTGGACAGGGTACCAAGAGCAACTGCACGAGACTGTTCAAGTTACCTGTAGAAAGTGTGATGCTCCACACATACTTTCCATAGCCTTTTAGCTGCCCGGTGGTTTGGCAATTTGAATCCAATGGTGCTCTCAAACTGCTCCAGCTGGAATAAATCCGTAAAACAAAATCAGCCGATTCCTTAAGCACTGGCTACATGCTACTGTAAACCGATTCGGGAATTTCTATCAGGAATAATTCTTGTTTAGAAAGTATTAGTCTATCTATAGTCAGACAAAATAAAAAAATTTCAGACTGTGATACTGCTTCTATGAAAAGCAAGTATTAATTGCCCATGTGAAATGACTATTCATTCCCACTAAAACACATTCCATCACTTAACTGAGTCAACAGAAAAAAATGAGCTCCCACTGTGCGTGGGGGTGGGAGGTGGGTCACAAAAAGATCCCTTCTTATGAAAGATATAGTGGTTGTGTATATCAGAAACAGGAATGTTCGTATGTAGGTTATCATCAAGAACCCTGGCTTGTGTACCACACAAGAACAAAGAAGAGCTTCTTTTTGCAGTATTTTCATGGCAGGAATTCATTCATCTCTCCTACTAGCAAAGGAAACACTGATAGTGTGTTAGCTAAGCCAAGGGTATAAGGCATTGCTTACCTCTGCTGGTCTAACCTTAATGTAGAAATTACTGCGCTTATAGGAAATTTTCAGGATCTTCGGCCAAGCAAAACGATTAATTCTCAGTCTGTCTTTGTAAATGAGAAGGCCATTAGCACACACACCCAGCTTGATGTCCACACCCTCAGAGTCCTGCCAAGTATAAACCATTCAACAGTTAGAATGACAAGTTACATAGACAGAGGCAAAGCAGACCTCAAATGATTGAAAATGTCAACATGTTCGTACTTAAATTTTAGTGACAGTGCCTAAGTTAATTCCAAGAGTAGAACACATGCTCATATTAAATGATTCATCTTCAGGAATTGGGTTGAATTTACAAAGAACTATAGAAATATCATTTAAAAGATATAAAAATCTGGAAAAAATTCAATTTCTGTATTCGAAAGCTCTGAAAAAAGACCCAAAGTTCAGCATCTCGAAGATACGGAAGATAGAATGCTTCCCTGGAGCAAGTCCAACCCTCGTGGACAGTCTGCTGGCATACTGCTATGCTAACTGACAGCTGTTAGAATTATACCTGTATTTTGCAAAACACCAATCCACAGAAAATCTCTCTTCTAGGCTGCCAGTGTTGAAAGCTCTGAATTCTTTCAAGCATTTTCAGCAACTTAAGTGCTGACAAGCAGTTCTCATTAAGCATCCCTTCAGCTGACATATTGCAAAGGACTAGAGATAATTTCTGAAGTTATTATTAGTTTTCTTTTCCCAGAGATTTAATTTGGAATCGATGGTAATATAGAATAATCACGGGCGTGAAAAGGTTTCACTTAGGTACAGACGAAAGCAGAAAGCTGACAGCCTAAAGTGTGTTTTAAAAAGGAGAAAGGAATAACTTTCCCCTCGTATTTCACAGTGCGGAAGAGAAGAGGTACACAATGTTCAAAGGACATGAGCAGTTACCCTGCAGGGTGCAGGTGATCTCAGTCAAGAGACAAACTCAACACTGCTACTCAGAGTTGTACAGTTTAAAAAATCATTAACAACGGAGGATAAATTTTCACATGCACAAAGCAAAGACAAACAGCACATTAAGTCTAAGTCCCAATTCAGTAACAAAAAAGTGTTTTGCGGCATCATTACTAAGAATGATCTAACACAAGTTATAGTTTTTTTGTTTTCAAAATAGAAGTACAGTATAGCCTACAGATGTTAATTTCATTATCTGCTGTGATACCTGAGTAACACAAATAAAATTACATTACAGCACATTGAGCAGTTTCTGAAACACTGGGTTGCCAAGATGGCCTAGCCAATAAAACACTTACTGTAAAAGCCTGATGACCTGAGTTCAATCCCCAGAACTGACATAAAGGTAGACAGAGAAAACCAGCTCCACAAAGTTGTCACTGACGGCCACATGCACCATGGAGTGTACACCACAGCATGTGAACGGTCACTTACATATCAAATACACAACTCTAAAAAAAATTTAAAAACAGCCCGGGCGGCAGTGGCGCACGCCTTTAATCCCACCACTTGGGAGGCAGAGCCAGGAGGATCTCTGTGGGTTTAAGACCAACCTGGTTGGTCTACAGAGCAAGATCCAGGACAGGCACCAAAAAACATAAAGAAACTCGATCTCAAAAAAAAAAAAAATTAAAAACTTAAAATACCAATACTCTATTCTCTGGTATCCTGGCAGCCTCAACTCTCTCTAGGAATAGCAGATAAAGCTGGGTGAGTTAGGCACAGGTGCCCAAACTAGTTGGCACCAAACTCAAAGTGTCTATTTGCCAAAAGCATCACTACCCCTGGCCAAAGAGAGAGGGCAAGAGATGGCAGAAAACGGCATGTTCTCACATAGCTGAGGAGGCAACACTCACTGCAAACACTCACAAAGCCAGCTCCACCTAGTCTGAAGCAATCTTTAGACAGGACAAAGAACTATTTTTATTTTAATTAAAAAGAAATCCTACCAGTATTCAAGCAGACGGGTGGAGGTTTGGCTGGCTCACATACTGTTTTAGATTATCAGGATTTGTGAGAACAGAATTACTGATAAAGGGTATGAAGTGAAAGGGGGAAAAGCATTTCTTAATCTCCCATGTCTGAGCTATGCCATTCAGCAACAGTAAAAAAACACCTGACTACAAAAGTTACCCTCTGCTCTGCTCTTCAGGAAGCTGTGCGGTGTGGATGGTCTTCTAAGAGGTTTGAGATGCTGAAGAGGTCTTGCCCAAGATCAAGGAGACAAAGGGAAGGAGGTCAGGGGTTAAGTGAACAGGCCCCCTCCCTGTGTGGTCACATCAGCTGGCTGGTTCTGACAGTAGTTCCTCTGCAGAAAACCTCTCCAGACCAGCTTCTGCCCAGGTCCCAGCGGCCACTCTGCCTTCCACCCTGCAGAACTAGAGGGTGCAGGTGGGCCACTGACACCATCTCAGGGTCCCTGCTTCTCTGTGCTTTCATGCCCCTTCGTCAAGACTTTCCATTCAACATTCTTGAACTTGTCTTAACTTGAGTTTGCTATCTTAATGCTTCAGATAGGAAGAAGAATGTGAGTTCAAGGTCAGGAAAAATGTTTTATGAAAATAAAATTTTACATGGCACATACTTTAAAACTGCTACAGGACTTCTTTTCCATGAGCCACAAATATGCTGATTATTAACTCGTTCTAACAGATGATAAATAATGAATAATGACACTTTATTGTTCTGTTCCTAACCGCACAGCGAAACCTGACATTACGTTCATGATCAAGCTTCCCTTTTAACACTCTAGTATTAAGAGAAAAGAATCCTGACATTTTGCAGTAGTTCCCTAAGAACTGGCTTTTACTTGATGATCTACAAAGCAAGGAGATAGAAGAGCTGCATACAGCGAAGGCTGCAGGGTGTAGCTCACTGGTAGAGGATTTACCTCGTGGGTTCAATCCTTAGTCCTCCCACCCTCTCAAGAAAATCATATATAGCAAAATAAACAGAAATGAAAGAAGTAAAGATGGGAGAATCTTTTCAGACCTGTCCTCTCTCATCCTTTGGTTTCTTCATTAACCAAACAAGGAGTGGGGGTGGGGGTGTCCAACAAAACCCTCCAGCATCAGACAGAGCAAATTTACTACCTAGTAGCATCTATCAAAGAGTATTAGGCAGAGCTGACAGCCAGCAATAGATGACATTAGACAAGTCATTCTCTTTACTATTTCACGTATTTATAAAATAAATACATTCAAATTTCGAAAAGATAGTCTATGTGGAAGTGTTTTTTTTTTTAAATCTTAAAAGTTCTGTATCATCCAGCAGTTTAAACATGATGTTACCAGAGACTATTTACTGATCTGAAGGGGGGGGGGGATAATAAATGTAAATAAAGCTGCAATGAAAAGTGTCCTATATAAAAGGGTCATTCGACCCACAAAGGGCTGCAACCCACAGGTTGAGAACCACTTGTCTAGCAGAAGCTAGGACCCAGCATGAACCATGGCCTCAGGGTAAGGTGTTAAGGCTACCAAAGGCAGTTCTGTGGTAAGAACTCTCAAAGGGGCATTCATTAAAACACTTGAGGAAACTTCTCAACTATGTTCATTGATTTTAAATAGCCAGAACTGGGAAACAACCTAGATGCCCCTAAACTGAAGAATGGATAGGTGGATAGTAGATGTAAAGCAAAGGCTAACCAGGCTACAATCCACAGTTCCAGAGAAACTAGGAAGACCTTAAGAGGATACATGGATCACCCTGGGAAGGGGAAATAGATGAGATCTCCTGGGGAAACTGGGGGTAGAGGGAAGGGATAGGAAGGAGAGGAAGGGGATGGGAACATGAGGGATCCCGATGGTTGAGTAGGGGGAGAGATGGAGAAGGAGAGCAACAAAAGAGACTTCTTGTTGACATTATGAGGTTAGGAAGAAACCTGGTGCCTGGGAAATCCCAGGAACCCACAAGGATGACCCCAGCTAAGACTCCTAGCAATTATAGTGGAGAGGGTGTCTGAACTG
The DNA here is from genome assembly GCF_049852395.1 of Peromyscus maniculatus bairdii. Classification (NCBI taxonomy): domain Eukaryota; kingdom Metazoa; phylum Chordata; class Mammalia; order Rodentia; family Cricetidae; genus Peromyscus; species Peromyscus maniculatus. Next base: position 34,685,153 of record NC_134867.1, read on the forward strand.
GTTTTCTGCTCTAATCAGATTGGTGACTATCCTAATTGTCATCGTAGAACCTTCATCCAATAACTGATGGGAGCAGATGTAGAGACCCAAAGCCAAGCACTGGGCTGAACTCCTGGAGTCCAGTCGAAGAGAGAGAGGAGGGATTATATGAGCAAAGGGGGGGGGGGGGTCAAGACCATGAAATCCACAGAGACAGCTGACCTGAACTCTTGGGAGCTCACAGACTCTAGATAGCTAAGGAGCCTGCATGGGACCGACGGAGGCCCTCTGCATGTGGGTGACAGCTATGCAGATTGGTCTGTCTGTGGGGCCCCTAGCAGTGGGACCAGGATCTGTCCCAGACACATGAGCTGACTTTCTGAAACCTATTCCCTATGGCGGGATGCCTTGCTTAGTCTTGATGAAGGGGGAGGAGCTTAGTTCTGCCTCATCTTGATATGCCATGCTTTGTTGACTCCCATGGGAGGCCTTACCCTTTCTGAGGAGTGGATGGGGGGATGGGGTAGGAAAGAGGAGCGGGGAGGGAACAGGAGAAGAGGAGGGAGCAGAAACTGTGGTTGGTATGTAAAATAAATTTTTAAAAATGGAAACAAAACAATGATGAAAGAAGAAGCAGGGAGAGGAGAGGTGATTCCCACACTCAGGAATTTTGTAAGTGGTCACCAAGAAATATTGAAGACTCAAGTGGAGACAAACAGCATTTTCCAAAATGAACCAGGCTTTGTGAAACTGAAGATTTCCTAGAACAACAGTTGCTAAACTGGAATAATGTTATTCCCACTGAATTTACAATACCTTGGCATGATGCAGGTCAACACCGTACATGGAAAGCCTCTTTGCATTTTCTAAGAACTGAGAATCAGCTTGTGCTGGAGATAAGCCTCTGAGAATCAAAAGAAACTGTGTTACCGAGAGATGCAAATATGCTCAAAACAGATACAGGAGTGTGTCTGATTGGGAGTGCAGGGAGTAACTCAGAGAGAGAGACAAGCTGCAGCTCCGTCTCTACCACTTCCTACTACGGTCATTTCATCTTAGCCTGCTCAGGTCAAGAAGGCCAATTTCTACACTTGCCATTTTTATCCTTAAAATGATGCTTTCCATTATTCTCACTGGGGAAGAAGACTGGGCAATAATGGGCGCAACATAAACTAACAGGGCTCTGGCCCAACAGTCTTCATTTCCAACATAACATTTCATACCTAGCACCTCAAATCTGAGTGACAGAATAAATGTCTGTTGAGTAGAATTTAAATACAGAAATAAAGTCAAATACTGATCTTTTTAATTTTTTTAAACAAAAGTCAATGTATAAGGCCCCTTAAGCATTTTAAATCTGTGAAAGTTATTCAAATGGTTTTAGTCAAAATTTCATAAAATTATGGCTTGAAAATATAAAACATTTTGTAGTTTTGAGAGATTCTGAAAACTTATGTAAACTCCATTTTGACAGAAATAGGAAAGTATTCAAGGTATACACGACAATCAAGTAATTTGTGTCATCCTCACCTAAACCAAATGTTCCGTGGCTTGTCGGGACAGCTGCACATTTCAGCTATCCCGTACCCATCATCATCTATCATTCCAATCCAGATGCTTCAACCTATCCTAGTTTTTTAAAAAATCATTATTTTCATTTTTTGAAAGTCTCAAACACATATATAATGTGCTTTGATATCATCTAACCCCACTACCTCCCTGGTTTTCTTATTAAATACAGGAATAGAGATACTAAGAAGCAGATGAATTGTAAAGTAAGGCCAAACCAAGTATACCCAAGTCTGCTTCCTGTGTGTCTGTTAAGGATGGGACAGAGAAGGAAGTGTCAGATGGGAATCCACATTATTCTGATAAAAGAGTGTAGTTTCAAGAACACAATCCCCATATTACAGTAAGAAGAACACTAAAAGGACATCTCAAAAGCTAGCTGCTGGTTGTCTCCATCAGTGCTGGGCGAGCTCCAGAAGGAGAAAGGAGATAAGCTAAAAACTTGGCCTCCAACATCCAGCAAGTATCCAAACTATGTCACCCTGTCCCGGCGCTGGTCTCTCCAGCTAGCAGGTCAACAGACCTGTGAGTCTTATGCAGCTCTGCCACCTTTTCTTCCAGCTCCCTGGTCTGGGATGGGGCGAACTGGAAGTCACTAAGATCCATGCTGTCATACTCTTCTGGGTCATAGTCTCCATGTTCAGCCTGCAGTGTGTAGGATCCCAAAAGGGCATGAGTCACAAAGGAACAGGGCAGGCGGCCAGAGGCAATGTCCTGCCGCAGCTGAAGGCACAGGAAATATCTGAGGGAGCAGGAAGAGAAAATGATGGAGAAGAAACATTAGTTAACGTTAGAGCACCTTCAATTCCTTAAACTTTAGTAATCCACTGCAAACATACACCTAGTAACTCTTTATATTCACAGCAAAAATAGCCTTTGCATAACATGAAGTTCAGCCTGCTCCTACACTGGTGGCTTATTTTAAAAACTAAGTCTAAATTAATAAAGAGAATAGACATCTTTTGTTGTTGTTGTCTCTACCCATGACTGTAAGACCCACTTTTCTCCCTTTCCTTGTTCTCTACCCCTACATTCCAACACACCAGAGATTATACCCTAAGCAAATCACTGTGCAGTTACAAAAGCTACTATTTATTATTTACTAGCTGGAGCTAATTTAATCAAGGCATGATTAAAATATGAGTAGTAATTAATTAGCAGTGTGCTGGTATTTAGCAACAGGTAGCAAGGTAAAAAAAAAAAAACACGCCTGCCATTTTTCCAATCTCGGCAATAAATGTCCATATGACATCTGTACACTGAAACGAACACAGGCAAACATGGAGTATACTATTAAAAAAATACTTTCACATTAGAATCTGAAATACTAAAGGGATGTCTTTACTCATACATATAACATAGGAAGCTAAGCTGCCAGCAATATTTTAAGTGTTTTATGACTTTAATATAAAGGGAGAACAGTGTGTGTGTGTGTGTGTGTGTGTGTGTGTGTGTGTGTGTGTGTAAAGTTTTGAAACTGGCAATACTTCAGCTCTTTGTAAGAAGATCCATTTTTTAAGTAAACATCTAAGTTTGTTTTGTTTTGTTTTGTTTTCAACGCTGCTTTGAGGCAACTGTGAGGGCTCAGTAGCTACAGGCACCTGCAGCCCAAAGACACATGCCTAATGTCCTGGATTCAACCCCTAGAACCTGTATCGAGGTGGGAGAAGAACGCACCCCACAAAGTTTCTTCTTACTTCCACTTGTGTACCCCAGCATGCACTCCCGCAAACACAATGATAAGCAAGCGAGGAAACAAGCCTGTGTGTGTGTGTGTGTGTGTGTGTGTGTGTGTAGGGAATGGATACAGCTTAGCTGTTAAGAGCACTTAGGGCTCTTATAGGGAACCCAGCTTTGCTTCTCCACACCCATCTAGGGCTCAGAGTGGCCTGTGACTCACCCGCCCCCATCTGCCCTGGGGGCACTAGGCATGCATATAGTGCACATACAGATATGCAGGCAAAATCTTATACCATACATTCTTATTGCTTTGATTTTCAGTCCTAAAGTTACAGCCATGCTCACGGAGCATAGCAATAAAACAAGTCATAAGCAAAGATGCATTTAAAAAATGTAAATGCAAAGTACCTGGTGATATCTTCAGTCAATTGAGAAGGATCCGGAGGATAAAATTTCACATTAAAAGTGAACAGCCAGGGAAGGTCTGTAATTACAAAATGTCAATTATTTACCAAATAATTGTTTGTTTTTTATTTAGAGTAATTTAGTATAAACATGACAATAACAAGAAAATTTTTAAAACTATAAATTAATATAAGCCACTAGAGAATAATAGGTTTATTATTATTAGAGAGTTAATCTATTACTATAATAGAGTAAACCTATTAAAGAATGGGTTTTACTTTTTCTAAATACATATTTTATATGGTGATTTACTACACAATAAATTAAATAATCTCCATCCAATAGTTCTTCGATAAATTTGTTTCACCTATGGGATTTCTAGCTGCTAAATATTCCCCATTCCAAAAGAAAAGAAAAGAAAAGAAAAGAAAAGAAAAGAAAAAAAGAAAAGAAAAGAAAAGAAAAGAAAAGAAAAGAAAAGAAAAGAAGAGGGGAGTGGAGGGGGAAGGGGAGGGGAGGGGAGGGGAGGGGAGGGGAGGGGAGGGGAGGGGAGGGGAGGGGAGGGGAGGGGAGGGGAGGGGAGGGGAGGGGAGGGGAGAGGAGAGGAGAGGAGAAGAGAAAAGAAAAGAGAAAAGAGAAAAGAGAAAAGAGAAAAGAGAAAAGAAGGAGGGGAGGGGGGGAGGGGAGGGGAGGGGAGGGGAGGGGAGGGGAGGGGAGAGGAGAGGAGAGGAGAGGAGAGGAGAAGAGAAAAGAAAAGAGAAAAGAGAAAAGAGAAAAGAGAAAAGAGAAAAGAAGGAGGGGAGGGGGGAGGGGAGGGGAGGGGAGGGGAGGGGAGGGGAGAGGAGAGGAGAAGAGAGGAGAGGAGAAGAGAAAAGAAAAGAGAAAAGAGAAAAGAGAAAAGAGAAAAGAGAAAAGAGAAAAGAAGGAGGGGAGAGGGGCGGGGAGGGGAGGGGAGGGGAGGGGAGGGGAGGGGAGGGGAGGGGAGGGGAGGGGAGGGGAGGGGAGGGGAGGGGGAAGAGAAACCGTGGGCTTTTCACATTGTTGGCAAACATGAAATGATCCAGTGGTCACAGTAGATACTCAGGAAATGTCTGTATAATGGAAATGCTCAAAGAGATCCTAAAGATGGAAAAGTAGAAATAGGGAAATATCCTGACATACTTTAAGACAAAACCATTTCTTGGGTTTTAGAGCGTGGACCTACAGGACCACACCATGTAAAAAACCCAGACACTGTGTACACATCCTTCTGTGGGGTGACCACCAATCCATAAAAAAGTAAAGTCACAACAAGACTATCATTTCCCAATGGCATCTTGTTTATCTGCTTTCCAGGTGGTAACACTAGCACCGAGCTACCTGAGTATGACTACATTCACAGGTTTTTACTAAAACTTCTTTATTTTACGTATTTCCAAAACCCAAGAATGCTAAATAAACATTTTTACTGAAAAAATTGTATATATTTATGGTACAGAAGATATATGAAATACGTATACATCATGGAATGGCTAAAGGGAGTAAGTTAACAAAGAAATTACCTCACATACTTATTTTTGTGGTAAGTACACTTAAAATCTACTAATGGTTTTTAATTTAATTGTTATCCCTAATTTTACTTGGCTACATAAAAAATAGTTCAACTAATTATGGGTTATTTCTATATTAACCACAGGCAGATTTTAGACATACAGCCTAATAGATATACTACTGAGAAAATAACCAAAACTTAAGGTAAATTTTAAGTGAAAACCATTAGGCTTGCCAGCTCCTAGGTAACTCAGAAGATTAGTTCTAATCTAATAGGACAAATCACAGAAGTTCTATTGCAACAGGAAGACTACATTTCCTAAGCTGCATCCACGGAGGAGACAGTGCCGGGAATCATTTAAAGAACTCCAGTGGTTTAGAAAAGCCGCTGAATTGTTACTGCTATTCCTTTGCCAAACCACGAGGGCAAACGTCCCGAAATAACTCTAAAAAAACACTTCAAAAATAACCAAGACATAAGAACATGATTCATAATCAACCGGAGTCTCGCTTTCCAAGTTTTTCAAACACTTTTACTTGCAAAGTTTCCTGTCAAGTTTTCAAACTTGCTTTTTAAGCTTTCTTCTGAAGGGCAATTCCCAACAGGAAATATCTGCGACTCTGAATGAGTAGCACAAAGCAAACTCAGGAAAGAACTCTATGGGCCATCAATCACATTTGGGACATTGCCTTGTTCTTTCTTTTTGGGTCACCTGGCAGATCTGGGTTCAGAGAAAGTATAAGCACTACATCGTTTTGAGGCACACCCTTCACAGAGCATGTATCAGTTGCAGAAGAAACAAAGGAAGGATTTCTCTGACAGTTTCTTCCACAATGCTAGCGTTATGCAGCTCTGTCCACTCACTACTTCTTCCCTGCTTTTCCATCATGGATGGAACAGCAAATAATAAAATGCAAAAGAGAAAGAGAAGAAAGCAATGAATGCTGAATGTCAGAATAGTTCAAAGACAGAATGCATGGCACTCTTCTAGTTTCATGCTCAAAGTCCCAAATTTGAGACCGTGTCTCAGTTCTAGACAAGGCCGAAAGATTGGCCAATGAAAAGTTATTCTTAAAAGGTAAAACATGAGGGCTGGAGAGATGGCTCAGAAGTTAAGAGCACTGGCTGCTCTTTCAGAGGACCCGGGTTCAATTCCCAGCACCCATATGGCAGCTCACAACTGTCTGTAACTCCAGTTCCAGGGGATCTGAAATCTCCACACCAATGCACATAAAATAAAAATAAATTAATTTTTAAAAATTACAAAATTTAAAAAAGGTAAAACATGAATCTACAAAAAGAATATATGAGAACAACAGATAAACTCAAAAGGAGCAGAAAACCAGGCATAGTTGTACTTCCCTATAATCCCAAACTCAGGAAGCTAAAGCATTAGGGGTTCACAGTCAGTATGGACAACAGTGAAATCCTGTGCATAAATAAATTAAAGCTGGGCGGTGGTGGCACACGCCTTTAATCCCAGCACTCGGGAGGCAAAGGCAGGCGGATCTCTGTGAGTTCTAGGCCAGCCTGGGCTACAGAGTGAGTTCCAGGAAAAGCACCAAAACTACTCAGAGAAACCCTGTCTCAAAACACACACACACACACACACACACACACACACACACACACACACACACACACTTAATTAATTAATGCATAGAAGGGGAAATGATGGAAAGACTAAGCTTTGTTATTGAAGGGAGAAAAATTAAAACAGAAGAGTGGACACTAACATGGAAGACAGATAGAAGAACTAAGAAAACTGAATTGTTTCAGTGTTTTGATATCAGAATAATAAAGGAGCAGAAAACGTAGAAATGGCATCAAGAATACAGGGGACTTTGCAGGTTAGTTTTCAGGAAATGGCTTGTCCCTGGATAGCCCTCGGGCCCAGTCTTAGAAGGGCTGTGAGGAACTTAACTATACTTCAGATTTTTCACCCGGGTCTTAAGTGTTCCAGGTTGTTCTTAGCTCTCTACCTGTTTCAGGTATTCACAAACTCTGAAGCCAGTATCAGAGACTCCTCAGCAATTCTAACACGTTTAGGCACCTCTGTCCCAGACACATCTATGCAGGGAGCTGAGGCTGGCCAAGTGGGAAGCATGGCGTCACGGGGGAATCACGACAATGAAAATGAATGGTAGAAACAGAAAGGAACAAGCACCACTAACTGTCACACCGGAGTCTAAGGCTGGTAAAGCCATTTGGAACTTTGGAATGGACCACGGGGAAGACAGGCAGCTCTGGAAAGACTTCTGCTTAGCTCTCATCCCTGGAGTCTTCACTCCAGTAGATAGGAACAATGTGCTTATGTGCCTCTAGAACACAGGATATGCTCAACAATGAGAATCTCCAGTTCCAAACTAAATGGAAGGATATTTGTATTAGGTGCACATGGAGCAAACGGTCTCAACCAAAGAGGGAAATGTGAGGGTGAGGAGACAGCCCCGTCAGTAAAAGCCTGCTGTGTGAGTATGAAGACTGAACTCAGTCTCCAGCACCCATTGAGAACAGGGCACAGCAGTGGCATGCATCTGCAACCCAGCTTGGGGAGGGGAACACTGGAGAACCAGGCAGATGGGTACATTCAATGGCTTGGCAAATTCAGTCAAACAGATGGACTCCAGGTTCAGTGAGGAAATGTTATCTCAAAAAAACAGGAGAGAGTAATCAAAAGTAGACCTCTGTCATGTGCATGCATGTACACACACACACACACACACACACACACACACACTCAGATATATACAACATAAATTTCACTCCAAAAAGTCCAATGTATTTTTTTAAGTCAGGCTGTTACTTCATATCAGTAGATTCCACAAACATGTAAGAATAAGTCTATAGCCTCCTGAAAGAGAAGAGTCTCTGAGCCATCTACAGTCACAATCAATACTTTTAGTTTTGTAGGGTTTTTGTTGTTGTTGTTGCTGTTTGGTTTCTGTTTTGTTTTGTTTTTGAAGTAGAATTGCACTGTGTAGCCTACAGTGGCCTGAAACTCAAGATCCCCTGCCTCAGCCTCTTGAGTGTTAGGATTGCAAGCACGTGGCACCATATTCACCTAAACAGTCACAATTCCACAAGTGTCTTATAGCAGCATTGGTTCCAGCATGCAAAACTGAACCATCACCATATTCTGTATTACTATAGTATTTATCCCTACAGGTTTTTATTAAACACAGAAATAGTACAGATTAATTTGAGTTTGAGTATGGTTCTTTAAATACTCACTTCTCAGCTGTCTCTTTATTTCTTTTGCTGGATCTAGCCAGTTCTGCAGGAGGAAAGAAAAAATTAGTTATCCATAAGAACTATCCCCCAAACCAAATGGAACAGTTTGTAATTCATAACTTACATCTCATAAAGTCCACTTTAAGTAGTTTTCACCTATTAGTATACTGGGATTGTGTGTGTGTGTGTGTGTATTGTGTGCACACGACTGTGCAAGCCCATGTGTGTAATAAAATGCGTGATTTCTTTAAGGTAAATTTCATGCATTTCATTTTCTTGGAATATGATCCAAATATTTATCTAATGATAAGGTACAATTTACCTATATAATCTTTACTACAGAGAGCTGCTCACAAATCACTCTCAGACACTGAAATAATCAGCTGTTCACAGTTCACTTTTACTTAAGAAGGATACCTTTGGGTTGGGAACTGCTGGCTCAGAGTGTACATGCCCTGATCCAAAGCAGTCATTTCAACCTCTAGAGCCAATGTCTTCACATCCCCCCACCCCCACCCCCGCCTCCTTAGCCTCCTGCCACGACAGCTCTTCCATGCTAGGGAACGATAACACCAGATTAGTGACAGTGTTTTCCTTCCTGGTCTTAACATCCTTTCTTCCTTTTCTCCTTTCTTCTTCATTTGAAGTTAGAAAACACAATTCTAAGCAAGGAACATCCTTCCATTTGCCTCTCATTTCTCTTTTTTGAGAAGGCTAACAGAAAAAAAAATTGGGTTTTTTTTTTTATTAGTCTTTTAAAGAAAAAAAAAACACCAATTCTGAACCACCTAATGATCGTAAATCTTTCAAACTGTAAAGCAAACAGTTCCCACAAATTTTCAAAAATTTGTACTTGTATTTTTTCCACCCTACTGTTAAGCCATAAGAAATTCACTCACCTCCTAATGCAGAACACATACATCTTTTGAAATCCAACACACTGACTCAAACAACTGACTGTACAGCAAGTCAGTCTGGTTTTTAACAAGTATCTCAAATAATGTATTATAACACCTGCATTTAAATACAATTTATTCCCATGCAGGAAGAATAAAGTGTGTGTTGTTACATGGGAAGTAATTATCTATCAATTCTTTGAAATGATGCAACAGAACATGACAAACACTAAAAAGTATTAACAACAGCACCCTGTGAAAGCAGCCCTCAGATTTTACTACACCATCCACAGCCTCAACTCCGGCAGCAAGGGTCCAAGGTATATGTGTCTCTGTCCTAACACTGGTCACATTCAAAGCTCTCATTAAAGAGCCTCCAGAGCATGGTCCAGTTTCATTGTTCCTGGTGTCCCAGCTGCATGGTGCAGTGATGTGAGGGGCCAGTGGGACCCTGCACCTCTAGTGCCATGGTAGGAAGCAGCTCTATTTTCGCCACTTAGAAAAAAGTACAGCATTCAGCTTCCTCACCCTGCAGCTGCTGTCTTACACATAGTTGGCTCACAAATGGCAACTATGTTAAGTGCACAAGACCAAGAAAAGCCCATCATTCAGCTTCTAGCCCAGGCTGAACTGAGGCTGGGGAGAGATGAAGGAGGGTTCAATGTGTGGGGCTGAAAACAAGCAAGTCACAACCACACAAAGAAAAATGGAGTCAGAGACTACTAGTGCGGACCCAAATGACAACATCCCTCACATCACCAGCACAGAGAAAACATTAAGGGAGCACTTGCTGGTCTCAGAGACAGAGCTCCCAAACCTCAGTCTCCTTAAGGAAAAGCTCACACAGATGCCTGAGAAAGAGAAGCCCAAGGTGCCCGTTTTCCAGGAATGCAGGGTGGAAAGCAACGTCCTCTTCTGTAACCCCAGAGAGTGACCCCAGGTCCCAGCTACCACACCTTCCATCCCACCTGAAGCACTAATCCCTCCAAATCACCTGATCATAGTGAGCAGAGAGAGAAGTTTGCAGACCTAGACATTCACGGGTGACTAGCTGGCAAGACGAACTGAGACTGTCACCCTTAGGCCACTTCCCACAACACTGCCTGCCAAGACACAGTGAAGGCTGCTGGGGCTTCTCATGCCAGATCTGTTCTGGTTTGCTTTTCTGTTGCTAAGCTAAAAACATTGACAAAAGCAGCTTGGGGGAGGCAAGTGTTTACATGGTTTTCACTTATAAAGTCATAATCCATCATTGAGGGAAGTCAGAGCAGGAACTCAAGCAAGACCCAAAGCAGAGACCATGGAGCAATACTGCTTATGGCTTGCTCTCTGGCTCTCTCATTGGTTTATTCTCAGCTAGCTTTCTTAAATAGCTCACACCTCCTGCCCACAGTGGGTTGGGCCTTCCCTTGTCAACCATCAATCAAGACAAAAAGACAAGACTAATGGCCATGGGCCATTCTGATCTTGGCAGTTCAACTGAGGTTCCCTCTTCCCAAGTGACTCTAGGTTGTATCAAAATGGCAATAAAAACTACCCAGTACTTCAAGATCCTTACCAGGAAACCACAGGGCGGTTTCCACGGTAGGACGAAGCATCAGAAGTCACTCTTTCCATGTGCCTACCTGGTTTCCTTTCCTAACCACACTGACTTCCACTCTGCGAGCTCCATTCCTCCCAAGGAGGCAGGTCTTGTCCACTCTCTGAGAATACAGCTGTGCACAGGCATGAATAGGCATTTTTAGGTAATTAACATTAGCTATTAAAAAATCAATACCTGTTTACTGTTACCTGTCCAATTCCACTTCCTTCCTATCCATGATGTAGTCATCATAAATGATTACACATTTTTTTTTGAATAGTTATCTTTGCAGGGTGGTGGTGGTGCACGCCTTTAAACCCAGCACTTGGGAGGCAGAGCCAGATAAATCTCTATGAGTTTGAGGCCAGCCTGGTCTACAGAGCGAGATCCAGGACAGGCACCAAAACTACACAGAGAAACCCTATCTCTAAAAAAACAAAACAAAACAAAACAAACCAGTTATCTTTGAGTACTTAGATTATGACTGTATATAATTTGTCTAGTATCATAAAATTCTCAAGCAAAAATTAAAAATGTTTTAGTACAACATCATAATGAAACCTAAGTATTTCTCTGGATTACTAATTACACATAAATAAGCATAAACCACTTTTGCTGTTTTGTTTTGATTCTTAAGGCAGAGTCTCACTATATAGTACAAGTTGGTCTTGGACCTCCCAGCCTTCCTGCTTCACCTTCCCAAGTGCTGGGAAATTACATGTGTGTACCACCCACCATACTTAGCAAACAAAAAATAACATCGTAAAAATCAATTTCTCTGGATTGAAAAAGATGAACGACACATAAGACACATCAAAAACATGGAAAATGGCATCAGTGAATAAAGGTTAAAGATGGTGGCAAGCGGACACACTGAAGAACACCAGCGTAAACATGCACGCTCTCCCTCAGGAAACATTAGGATGTATCCTTACTGTGTGAAAGCCTTGGCTAACGTAACCACAAACACAGACTTTGGGCTTAGAAATATGTGGAGTCAAACTCCCACTTACCACCAATTCTATGTCTTAAGAACATTTCTTGTCCCCAGGAAGTCTTAATTTCCTCCACAGCAAACTAGAACGCACAACATCCACCTGACTAAAACAAAAGCCTACTACTTTCCAGTCTCATACTACTCTTCAGGCTGGATCTGAAGATCTCAGAGTTTGATTCCCTCACTCCCAACCGAAGTTTGCCTATGTCTTCATTATTTTCAGGAAGCCTCAGGTTGGCCAGGTATGAGAATTTAACCATTTCAAACAAATCCACCATGTAGTAGCAAACGATGAAAGGCTGAGAGTAGTTTTGTCTTAAATCTCCACTCTTCTACAAGAATATATAATGCTGAACGAGATGCCCTTTACTATACACATTTAACCAACAAAAGTCTACAGAAATGCTGGTGCCAACAGGAAAGTTACAGGCTTTCCATGCCACAGTAACACTTACTACACATCTAGAGAATGGACAACTATAAAGTTTAAATGAAATGAATAGAGAATCTTGGTAAAAGTTAGTTTATATGTGCAAAGAGTTAACTATGAGCTTTTAGTTCTGCTTCTGGGAAGATGTACTCTGGCTATTAGACAATGCTTTAATCTGCATAAACCAAGTTTGGGTATCAACTACACTTCTAACAAGTACTTCTTGAAATATGACATAACAAAATGACTTATATAATGCCTGGGCCAAAAGCTGAACTCTACTAACAACAAAAATTTAATACTACTTTTCTCTTTAAAGAGAGTTAAGTAACTTTAATGATGAATTCACTTGAATACCAAAACTACATAGACTTGTAATTCCGTATAAAAGAATAACAAGTTGCTTGATTCTCTATACCTTTAACATTTTCTATAGCAAAATTTATGAGACTTTTCAACAGACGCTGAACAGTTGAACACTAACAATGTCACAATTTCATAATCAAAATGAACTGAAAGGCTTCCAACTCAGTGTCACAACTGAGAGATACAATATTACACTAAAACCAAAGACAGTTTAGATTTTTCCCTCATGACAAACTGTTATATAAAATATTTACAGCCCTGCCTGACTTCCACTTTACAAAAGGCTGAAGTAAGCACCTGGAACTTCTTTAAAACCACGTAACACTTACCAAGAGAGGGAACCTGAGAGCTGGGAGTCTAGCAAAGTGGTCAGGCATGGGCTTGGTGCACACACAACAAAGAAACACACACCCCTACCTCCTACAACGCAAACCCCAAGAACGTCAAAGTACGACTGACGAAGTTAACTAATATAACCATAATAATTTTCTGCAAAAAAACAAAAAAAAAATCATATACATTTATACTGGGGAGAAGGAAAGTTCTTTAAATGAATTTGAGGACTGGATTTTGCCTATACATATTGTTATATATAAACAGTAAGGCATCTAAAAAGCTATGTAATATGAAACTTATAGTCACATAAATATGTAATTTATTATACTCAACTATAATTGAGCATTCATGTCCTGAAAAGTGGGTGCATCATGAAGGACACCTCTCTGTATGTTCTTGAAGCTTTAGTTAAAGCTTTAGTACTAAAAGAGTGTTCATCTAATTTTACAGGCATTTTCATCTGACATTTCATAGGAAAACACTAACCACAAAGTTAAATGAGGAATGCTGGACTCCTCTCCATCACTGGCATCTTTCTCTCAATGAGGATGCTCCAGTAAGCCCACCACAGGCCAGCCTTACATACTCTTAGAGGGAAGAGGCCAAACTGTCCACCTCAGAGCTATACCCCAGCCCCCTTCTTATCTCATTATCCTCCATAACAGCTCTCCCCTCCCAGACCTTGGCCATCATCCTCTTCCACAGTCAAACCCTGGATCTTGTCCCTGCATGGCTCTCCATCTCGCTAGACTTCATCATCCGACTTTCAGATACAATCAGAGTCCTGAGGAGAAAACCTAGAGTACAAATAAGGTTTGTACTCGGTATGTTGATAACGGAGGATGGCAGGAGGCAGCCCACCCCAGGGGAGAGGGAACTCTCACAGTAGGACATTTAGGTAGCTCTTAGAAAAGGCAGGTATTCGAATACTAAAAGGAAGAAATTGCCAATGCAGCATCCTATGTGTGAGCAGAGAGATAGACTGGCAAGGCCCACTCGGGAGGCGGACTCGGGCATGCACTGAATGTCAGCCACTGTGAGACGGCACTAAGAAGGGGAGGAAGCTCCTGCCACAAGATGCAGGAAATTCAACTGGAAGCAGGAGACAGCTCTAAAATAAGGGAAGCCCAGACACCTGGCTATTCGCAGTGGGAAGGAGAAATAAGAGTCCAGAACAAGCCTTCAGGGACAGGTGGCATTTAAGGGGAAGATAAAGTTGGCTTTTAGAACAGGAGTGTTCCGAAGACAGCTGGGTATATGGATCAGAAGTTCAGGTGTTAGATATAGACTAGACACGTCTATTAAAAGTTTAAATAAAAAATAGTAATTCCTACTAGGTACTATCTTGTTCAAAAGGCATGTTCCAGAAATAATTTCCTAATGTTGTTTATCTTGTTTGTACTAACAAACCATTTACAACATACTAAACTGTATTTATATTTTACAAAAATTACACATTCTTATGAATCTACCAATAGACAATTCAAGAAAAAGATATAACTGCCAAGTTCCCAGCACTTTCTCTTTTGGAGCTTTGAAGAGCAACAGACAAGCACATGATTGGAACCATTACCAAGACCAACTTGTAATTTACTGCCTTAAAAGGCACTTAGCTTATTTAGTGAAGTATGTTATTACTTCTGAGGAGAGTATTCTAAACAGTTCTAATAAAAACACATACTATTCAACAAGCAGGCATGCAATTTGTCTTTAGTCTAAAGGTAGAATTAAACCACAAATTACATATCAGGGATTTAAAACTGAGCAAGTTGAGAAAATTTAATTTGCATATAATTATCATACTTAAAACTAAAACCCTTTATTTCATTACTGAGATATGTAAATACAAACAATGATACTGTGCAGGCAAATTACAAAATGCACACTATGCTTCCTCTAATGGCCACTGTGTTCTATTGACTGAGATATGAATGCCTGACGTTAGACAGAACCCTCTTTCACTGTAACTGAGTGCCTATACATCCTAACGCAGAATGCTCCACAGCAACAACCTATCAGACTGAACAGGCTTCCTCTGTAGGGTACAACTCTGGACAAACTTACATTCTTCACCCCCACGTCAGCACCTTCTCACCATGCCAATTCTAGACACTGTGGAAGTGAAGCACGAGAGGAAAGCCCTTCCCTAATAACGCCGACAACTACAGCTAGCCCTTGTCCTGCCAGAAGGGTTAACATTTCCGTCCTTAGTTAACCTGGGAAACTGAAAATCTCTTCAGTTCAATGAAACTAGTATGAGCTTCAGATCACAGACCACCCTATGCTCTTGCTTAACGTTCTAGAAAAACTTAAGAGTAGCCATGTTCTCAGCACACTCTTTAACATTGGGTAGATGTACTACTAGGGTCAATCCCGCACTGGTTGGTCAAACATACCTAACCCAAGAGTGCTGGTCCAACAGCCTCTTTTGCCCCCAACAGCCCAACTCAAAGATATGAGTACCTTTGCCACACAAAGCCATTAAAGTCCATAAGCAAGACAAACACTTCCTCCAAGTATCTAAGCAAGGCTCATGGACTCCCGACACTTCCCTATTGCTCAGGCTTATTCAATAACTAACTACCACACAAGTGATTGCACATCTGTATGTTGGCAAAATGAGTCTACTTGGCTGGCCTCTGTATTTAGCACCATGAGGCAAAATTGGGATATGACTTAGATAATATGCCGGGCGGTGGTGGCGCACGCCTTTAATCCCAGCACTCGGGAGGCAGAGCCAGGCGGATCTCTGTGAGTTCGAGGCCAGCCTGGGCTACCAAGTGAGCTCCAGGAAAGGCGCAAAGCTACGCAGAGAAACCCTGTCTCGAAAATCCCAAAAAAAAAAAAAAAAAAAAAAAATAGGCTTCATGTTAGAACATCCATTTTCCCACTACTGAATCTTTTAATTTGAGTACTTTCCTCTCAACAATTCATTACACAAGTTGATTCTACTGTGAATTCAAGAGCTAAGGTTTTCATATAATTTTAAACTTAGGATTTTCAATCTCAATTAAGACAGGAAACATTCCATTCCATCTGCTTATGAGAAAGCATTATACACCCAAAATGCCAAAAAGCATAATCACATAATAATTTTTAAATATTTGTCAGAACCTAATAAGCATATAAATTAAAGTTAAATTTATTCTGAAATTAACTGATTAAGAAAAATAGAGTACTTTCTAAAAGACAAAGTTGAAATCACTTACTTTCTGCTCAGCATTTTCCTGAAACAGAAGTCCAAAGTAGTCCTTCTCCAGGAGATTGAGGTGCTCACACACTCTGTCAAATAACACTTGTCCCTTAGCGCGTTTCTGCAGAAAAACAAAGCAAATCTTCACTTTTCTAAAGGAGATCACAAAAGGGAAACAGGAGATGTTGACTGGGAAAGGGAAAGAATGCCTGTGACCTGAAAGACAAAGGAAGACACTGGGGCTGGAAGAGCACAAGAGAATGAAGAGTGGGGCGGGGGGAACAAGAACAAATTTTGTAGGAAAAAAAGCCGTAATAAAATGTTTTTGTATAGTAATATATTAAAAAATTATCTTAAAAGCACAACTGATTTATTACAAATTCATATAAAGTATTTGTTTTCAAATGTTATAACAATGCAAAAGATTATTCTAAAATGAAGGCCTAACTAAATGCATTCTGTTTTATTGCTATTCTTATTAATTACTAAGAAGAGTAGAAAAACAAAATGCTGACTGTTCATCTACTCATATAAACCACAGTAAAGACATATGTTCAAAGTGTTTCCCTCAAAATCTGAAGATGACTCATGACATTTCCTAAAAGAATGCTGCCCTATGAAAACTGTCTGATGTAACTCATACAACTTACCCTATCAGCACTGAGGCTTTATTTGTTTATTTATTGTTGTTACTGTTTTTCCAAGATATTTGTAGAACACCAGGCTGTAAATTACACTTTTATTTTTATTTTTCTAGAGAATATAGTATTCATTCTTTGGAGATCTAAAAGCTCCAAGAAGCCACAGAAAAAGGGGTCATCATTTAGCCAGTGACAAAGCATACCCATTTCCAATTCAAAGGCATAAGCTTGGAATATCCCAACTGTGAGTTCAGTCAGACATGTCTCTCCTCCCCAAGGCATGTACAGATGCCACAACTAGATGGCCAGTGAGATTAGAACAGGGCCAATAAAAGGCTCAGTGAACACCCCAATATCAAAATATGCACCTGTCCATTCATGCCGTACATAGAAATTACACACACACACACACACAAAGACAGAGAGAGACAGAGGGAATCAATTGATCAATCTCGGGGAGTAGAATCTGGTACTTTTACTACTAAATATTTCATAATAACATTTCTAAAATATGGTTATTATGTCAGTAGTAAATGAAAGAAGGAGAAATTCACACCAATTACCACAGCAATGTACTACATCCATCACTGTGGATTCACAATCAGTGGATGATATTTAGTTAAGTTACTCAACTAGACATGTGCTTCTATTATTTACGTATTTACAGTATATAGAAACACTGGGAATACACCACTACCTCTAACAAGATGTATAACTGAAGTTTTCAGAATTGTGAGTGAGAATAATACAACATACCATAAGCATATGGCAAGCATGAAGTAAATTAAAATATGTAGCCACTGGTTATGGTACTTGAAATTAGGAATATTTGAAAGGATTATCTAAGACAATGTCTATAAATATATACATCACAGAGGAAAACATACTCCAACTTGGCTTAAAGTCCATTTTTATAAACTCGTATCTCTTCACTAGTTTCTACCTCAGAGACATGCTCTACTGGACAGTATTTATCCTAAAAGACTAGGAAGAACACACCCACAAAGCCAGCCCCCCAGTCTGGTGCTAATATGCTGAGCCCCAGCCTGGGCACTGGAGTCAGACCCAGTTCACCATCACTCAACATTTCGTGAACATCATTTCTGATACTCGACAGTGTGACAGTGGGAAAACTACACAGTCTCCTATCTGGAAAATGGAGACAGTGACTAACGACTCTCCATAAGAATCATATTAAAGCGACAGGACACATCAAACTGTCCGGATCAATCATAGCTGAATTCTACTTCCAGCTGTTCTTTGACTTAGCCCATGTCTCACAATTATCAAAACACTGTGTGATGTGCAGGCTGTTCCTCCTCCTAGGCTTCCATCCCTAAGACATAGACATTTTAGCAGCTACTAAGAAGCTGACTGAGTGCGCATAGTTGTAACCCAAACTCCCATTCAGAATCTCTACTCTCCAAGTGCTATGGGAGCACTAAGAACCAGTAACTGTACCTAAGAAAACACGGCTTTCTCAAGAATATGACATCTCATGTGAATCTTAAAGGAGGACACGACTTCAGGAAGTAGAGAATACAGACATATAAGAGGTATTATTTTTCACTTTGGGTGTTTATTAAAGGCCGGCAGGGTGAATTTCTGCTCAGAGATACTGCAGGACACAGTAAGATGGAAAAGGAAAACCATCTCACAATGAACAGGCCATTCGTTCTAACTGCTAGGTACCGCCCCACGGACAAATGACTGCAGAGCTTGCCGAGCTAGAAGGCGAACATATACCAATCCAGCAAGAGTAGATGTCAGATCCTGTGTTAAGACAGTAGAGAAACAATGATGACTAAAATATAAATGATCTCAAGAAATTTTATCCAACTGTCAAGGACAGAAAATAAATAGGAGAAGAAAAATACTGCCTTGCTGATAAGCACTTGAAGATGGTAATGAGAGAATTAAATTAAGTGTGTGACATGATTAATAAATGTTTGAGGTGTTTCATTTGAGGATTCACAGAAGACCTGTATAGGGCTTTTTGTGAGCTGTTCTAAAAAAAAAAAAAGGCTGGTGTTAAATATGATTTTAAAAAGGTTCAGTTATTTTATTCAACCTCCTTCGAAGTTACAGGAAGTTGAAATGATCCAGTTTTCCTGTCTGCTTAGAATTAATGCTATCTGTAAAGTGTAACACTTACACATCTGTCTAGGGAAGCAACTTATCTTCTCTGTTCAAGCTAGGGTTCTTAGAACGTAGGCCAGGTTGGCCTCAGTTTTGAGGTCCTCCTGCCTCAGCTTCCTGAGTGCTGGATTATATTCATGGAAACTATGTCCAGCCATCGGTTTGTTCTCTTATATACAATTATAGTTCTGTTACATGAAAGGACCACGAAGGAACATCTGCCAACCAAGCAAAATGAAAGACAGTTTCCTTTACAACTTGTATCTAAAATAGCCGTTTGTGTGTATGTATACAGAGATACATCTTCCGGAGTTGCTTGAACATATATGATTTCAGGGCTGACCACTTGGTACTGGACAACCAGTTAAGGGCTCATCCTCAGGAAAGACTAATTATCTCCTCCACACACCCCAGCAATAGTCAAAGAAAAAGAGGCCACAAATTTGAAAGGGGCTGTAGGTGGGGCTAAAGGGTATCAGAAAGGTTGGAGGATGACATGGGAAGCATTGCAGGAAGGAGATGGAAGTGAGAAAATTATTTAGTTGTATTTTAATTAATTTTTTTTTTCAAAATTAAAAAAAAAGTATATATAGTTGGTTCATGGGCTATTATTTCAGTTTGGGGTTATCGTCCCATATAAGGAAGATCCTCAAATCCATTATTTTCATTTTTTAAAACCATGTTTTTGTGCCACAGGGCACATACAGAGGTGGGAGGACAACTTGTAGCACCGGGTGGGTTTTGTAGGCGGAAATGGGGTAAGGGTTGGCAGCAGGTTCCCTAACCCATCTGAGCCAGTTCACCAGCCTCTTCGACTGATTTCCAAATGTCAACTCTGCCTCTGCTTCTCAACAAACCTCTACATCCTCATCTCCTATAAAATCTATTCCAGTCTCCCAACATTTCAACCTTCTTCCTCAAGAACTTTTGTTTGTTTGTTTGGTTTGGTTTTTGAGAGGGTTTCTCTGTGTCCCTGGCTGTCCTGGCGCTCACTCTGTAGACTTGAGAACTTTATTTTATACCTCTGGCACTCACTCTTCTCTTCCCTTCTAAATCACTTTAGCTTTTCAGTGCCTGGGTTCTTTAAGAAAGGCGTAACTTACCTCAATGCCTCCTACAGCAAGTAGCACTTCGCTGAACTCTAAACCAGTAGGGACAATATTGGACAGCACGGCTCACGTCATCAGTGCAGGCCAAAAGTCTGGCAGAGTGGAGTCTAGAAGGCAGGCTTTCTGGCTGGCAGTCATACACAGTCTCCTGGGGCCTCATTCATGACTATCGGCCCACAGATTCAAGGACGAAAGCAAACACACACTGCCAATAAGTTTGGGAGAAGACTGGCCACAAACCTACATAAGCTTCTCCTTAGTAAATGGGAGCATTTCCAGACACCTTTGGAGAACTACACAAGCAGAAAACCACTCCACATTTGTCCTACGAGCAGGCTACGCCCATATTTATACAAACAAGGCAACTGGATTTTTCACGCTTTGCACATTTCTTAAGACATTAGCTTCGCCGTTGTTTCATATTGCCAGCTGAAGCATCTCTTTACTCTATAACTGTTCTTATGTTAGCGCTTACATAAACTGTTTCGGTCTCTGTTCTAATGATGTAGCACTTAACACAACCATGTAATTAGGAACGGGGCACTACCTCAGGGGTAGAATCTTGTCTAGCATCTATGAGTTCCTTGGTTCAATCGTAAGTACTGTCACAAAAAGGGTTCATAAAACTTACCAAGCATACTCTGAAACAGGAATTTTAGTTTTAATCAATTCCAACAAGCTTAACAATCTGTTTCCCCCATACACCTAAGCAATACAGAACCAGGGAAGGGAAAGGTGCAGTGGGGGAGAACCCATCTACTTTCCAGGTGTCAATCAGACACTTTACGTATCTGCATAAGTGTGTGTGTGTGTGTGTGTGTGTGTGTGTGTGTGTGTGTGTGTGTGTGTGTGTGTCTGTGTGTCTGTGTGTCTGTATCTGTGTGTGTGCGCGCACACACACAGCAAGGAAATGCAGCTTTGGTAGGAGGGGTGCACACACGTGTGTCCCAGAGGTCAACTCTGGGTGCCTCCCTCATCATTCTCCACCTTATTTTTTGAGACGAGTCTCTGAATCCAAAGCTCACCGGTTCAGCTAAACTGCTGGCCAGCAGCAAGTCCCAGGGATCCCATCTCTGTTTCTCCACACACCACCTGCCACACGGGATTGTGTAAGTGGACACTAGGCGTTCAACTCCAGGTCCTCATGCTTGCACTGTACTGGCTGAGCCACCTCGCCAGGCCAGATCTTTTTGGTTCTGGTTTTGTTGTTTGTTTTAGAAGACACTGCATAATATATTAGACACAAGCAAAGGAGCTTGAAAAAGCAAGATAATTTAGATGTGTCTTCAAAAATATTTTACTTAAAAACTAGCAGACTAGCTTATGGGAAGCTTCTCTTAAAAGCAGACCCCAGCTGAAGAAAAGCAGACTGAAATCTGAGACATTGAGCAAAGTCTCCTGTGTCTGTGCTGTTATTTGTGGCATTCATTACTGAAGCCAAAATATGACATTTCTGGAGACCTCTCAATGTGGAGGAATTTGTGCAACTGCTTACCCAGCAGATTGTAGAGGACGCCACACACCACTGGCGTTTTATAAAACACCATCACTGTCTCCTTGTAGGCCTCTCCACACTGCCCTTATTGTGTGCCAAGAAGCCAATGATGGGAAGTACACAATGCAATCCATACATTACTGGTACAGAGCTATGCATTTTGTACTCACTCTAACTACACTGTGCAAATATCAAAGGCCAAGGAACAAAGGTATGCACAGAGCAAACCAAACTCACACATTGTTGTGGGGCAGAGGAAATCGACTTAAGCCATATGCAAGAGGAAAGAGCACGTCAGGCTAGGGGCATTATTGTCAGAATCCTTTCCTTACCAATCTGAATCACCTGTCCACAAAACTGTCTCCAAAGTTCATTCAAGTTCTGGCAAAAAAGAAACTAGAGCCAATGACCTCTTTGTAGATGATTAGAACATAATTCCACAAGTAAATCAGTCATTTATGTTTCCCTGACTGTGGGAGCCCACATAAGCTACCTGGTGAGATCTGGGCTTGCTTTACACAGCAGGGCTGCATCAGGGGATGGCTGGACCATGTGCACAGTCACCAGGTGTCTGAGATGGTCTGCACTTGGCTGTGCTGGGGGGAGGTCTTTGCTCCACCCCTTTCATTCCTTTAAAAGCCCTTTAGAAGACAGAAGGGGCCGGTGGGGCTGGACCCAGGCCCTTTCTAACTGTCTCTCTCCTCTGTACTGCTATCTACAAATTCCTTGTTTCTCCCTGCTCAAGAGTACCCTGGGGAATAAGAGGAATCTGGTCTCCCTCAGCTGACCATTGATTAAAAACTAAATTTGAAAGGTTATTCCAAGTACTCAAAATACTCCTCCAAGTTGAGGTGTCTCCAGTAATGTCCTATTTGGAGAAAAAAACCACATCTGACTGCCTATACACACACTTTGTTCCCTCGTCATCATTCTCAGAGCAACACAATGCAACAACTACTTAGACAATATCATCACTATATTATAACTCTAAGTGATCCGGCAATGAGTTAAAGTATACTGGAGGATATCCATCAGCTGCATATAAATACTAGGCCATTTTACAGAAAGGATTTTATGTTGTATAGCTCTAGGGGGCTCTGTGGAAGTTCTGGAAGCCAACCCCTTTTAGATGCCCAGGAACAACCAGATTTGCAAGAAAAAAATATATATATTTTAAACAGAGTAGCATTTCCATCTTTTCATTTCCTATGACAAACCTCCATTCTACCCAATTAAACATACTTGCAAAATAAAGTAATTATCCAGATACCTGTGAGAAGAAATAATGAAACGATATAAACACTTGTAAAACCATTTTAAGAATAGCATCAACACTGTCAAAGTAGAAGTCACTAAACTGCCAGAACTATTTCAAAGCCTTAAAAGATATTTATTACACTAACTTTTGTATGTGCTACATTCAAGGTAAGGATCCACAAGTTTATTTGAATCGTGTGATAAAACATAATCAGTATAGAAGAGTTGTTACATAAACTAAGACTTAGAACTGAAAACACGCATTTAGTGCTAATCCCTATAAAAACGATTATATTTAGTATGTGTGGCTATGAAAGTGTGCAAATGCGCACACACATTTTCTCACTCAACCACCACCAGGGCTGCCACCACAACCACACCCACCAGGAGAGACAATGGATTCACATCAGCAAAACTTCAGAAAATAGACTCAAAGGGTAGGAGGCGAGGCCTGCAATTCTTTTTCTCTCTCTGCAGCCTCTCCCCTAGATGGTGGTGCACCTCTGTAAGATCAGCACAGTGGAGAACTGAACTTATTAGTGACACACTTACTCAGTAGTGATCTATTCGGTGACTCTGAACGACAGGACTAGCCCTAGTTAAAGCCAGCCAAGAGAAGCAAGTCTAGCTCAAAAATGGCAACCCTGGCCTCATAAAGCTAGTAGACAAAAGCTGACAGTGTATGGTATAGGCTATCTTCTAAAAGAGCTTATGCTAAGAGATCTTAATACACCTTCCCTTTATATAAATAAGGGAAGCATATCTCCCTAACACATTTTGTTGTTTCGTGGAAGACTGCATCACACCACTTCATATGATAAACCTTGACAAAACTCTGGAGGTTTTAGTTGTGTTTTGTTTGTTGTTTGTTTGTGGTACCGTGATTGAAAGAAGGCTTTAGTATTTTTTTAAAATTCCTCTGTTTTAGAGATGAGAAAAATATGTCTATGCAGACTTTACAGATTGTATTCTGAACCTCAGCTTTCCCACTATAACTTAAATAGTTCTTCATTTTCTAAACAACCCAAAGACTAGTTCCTCCTGTTCTGCTACTTGTTAGGGTCTCAAACCAGGGACAAATGGCTAACTGAGATGCCTATTTAACATATCAAAGTGGACCTGGCCACCATTCATGTTCTCCCAGAATCCCTTAGTCCTTAACAGTAAGTTCCAGGGTATGGCTGGCATATCCTGCCCTCCCCCTGTGCCTCTTCCCTATATAATCCAGACATTTCGGTTGCTCAGCCCTTGTCTACCCTTTACTCTCCTGGCTTGCCCCCCTCCCCTCCCCTGGCTCCTTACAAGGTCAGGCTAAGGGTCATGTTCAATCTGGACTCTCCGATGTCTCTGCCTCTGGCTGTGCTCTCCCTCACATCCACAATAAACCTCCTCCGCCATACCTAGGAGCAGCCAAGTCCTCCTTTTCCATTTCTTTTTTTCACTCACTACCAGCAGGTGGGTACTGTCAAAAACTACTGAGTGCTAACTACAGAGGTCTCAGTGCCTGGGAGAAAGCATCAGTAAGGGTGAAAGCTGGTACTCACAGCTACAAGTTACTTTCAAATGGCAAGCTGATTGCTTTCAAAATACCACTGATTCAGAGGGAGAAAAACAATCCTAGTGTTTTGAAACCAAAAGTTGAAAGAATATTCTAGAATTTCAAGACTACTCAAAACTCAAAACCACCCTTTCAAGAGGAAACATTGTTGAAGAAAAGAAGTCAGAGTAAGGCATTATTGATGTTCACCTTTTCAGGCCCAACCCAGTCAGCAGTTTACTACTTCAAGAAAGCCAAGAGCTCCCAGCTACTGGAGTCCACATTTCTCTCCAAGCTGCCAACTCCTGGGGCTCATCTCTGCAGCATGCTTGTACTCCTAGATTTGGCCAACCTTTTCAGAAATATAATGAACTGTTTTTACTCATTAAGGCCCTGAAGAATTTCTACAAGTCAGCCAACTGTTCCTAAGCATTAAAAAACCCCGCCAGTGGGGAGACAGAAGCAAAAATTAGATTAGGAACACAGATAAGCAATGCTATCAAGGTATCTTAGGAAAGGAGGATAAAAAGTGTACATATGTAGCCAGGCATGGTGGCACATACCTTTAATCCCAGCACTCTAGAGGCAGAGGAAGGCAGATCTCTGAGTTCTAGGCCAGCCTGAGCCACAAACCCCGAGCAAGTTCCCAGACAGCCAGAGAGCCACACAGAAATCCTGTGTTGAATTTTTTTCTTTTTAGGTATACCAATGTACAAGAAAGTAAATGGAAATAATGGCTTTCTAGGAGAACTGACTTAGGCAAAGCCCCACATTGACGTTCTGAAGGGAAAAGGGAAACAGGTTTAGGTAAAAGGAGGAATGCAAGCACTTTAGAAAGCCAGTAAGAGTTGAACAGCACAGTTCAAAAACACAGGAGATTCCTTCCCAGGACAGTGCATGATTAATGAATAGACTAACAGCACAAGTAAGTTCAAAGGAAGGGAAAGCATTCTGAGAGCTGCACTTGAGTTAGACATTATAAGCCAAAGAGGAATCATGCTGATGAGGAACACAAAAGGCAGATTAAAGGACAGAAACTTTACAGGAGAACAGACAACTCTGACGTGCAGGATGAGCTGGATCACTGTGTATGGGCAGGGAAGGCAGGCAGCCTGTGGTCACACCTGACAGTGCTGAGGGTCCAGCAGAGAAGTGTCTTAAGTACAACGTCAGGCCAGCTCCCACCGGAAGAAGTTCTTTGTCTTCTTCAGGTGGGACTAAAAACTTCTGCTACTCCCATGGCATGACACCCTTTTCTCACTTTAAAAAACAAATCCTTGGGGGGCTGGAGAGATGGCTCAGAGGTCAAGAGCACTGCTTGCTCTTCCAAAGGTCCTGGGTTCAATTCCCAGCAACCACATGGTGGCTCACAACCATGTGTAATGAGATCTGGTGCCCTTTTCTGGCCTGCAGGGATATGTGCAAACAGAACACTGTATACATAATAAATAAGTAAATAAATAAACAGATAAATCCTTGGACAAAACTGTCATTTTAAACCCTTTTGTGAACCTAAAAGAATGGAGAGTTGGTCAGAGACACTGTATTTGGATCTAGTCACTGAAATTTTTAATTTGCACATAAATTATTCCCAGTTCCAAATACACCCTCCCCGACTTCTATGTGGTATTTTATGGAGTATCAAGTATCATAACTTCTAGATCCTCCAAAAGTATAAGGATAGCTGAAATGACTCAACTGTTTCACCTCTCAGGGTGATGGCTGTAGTCTGAAAACCAACCCGGGGAGACAGAAGTAGACACAGACACATACCACTTCAGAAAGCAAAGATACCAAATAGGGTTTTCTGAGACTCAAAATCAGTACCAAGAGGGCCTGGGGACCTTGACACATTCTCTGCTCTCTGATGAATACTTTTATCACCAGAACACTGCTGCTGAGAGCTTGCATTCTTATTGCCTTAGGAAAAATGGTTGTGACATTCCTGTGTGGGCTAAAACAATGCCTTCAATTCTCAGACAAAATCAACATGTGGGAAAAACTCGCAGCTGCCAGAGGAAAATGTGAGCCTTCGGTCAGAATGCACATGGACTCACGCTTCTCAAGTCTCTTCGACTTCCACACTTATTTTCCAACCTTAAAAAATATATACAGGTTTACAAACTCTAGAAAACCCAGCTCAATCTGAGAAATAAAAGGAAGCCAATATTTTCATTCTTACTTTGCAGTCTGAGAATAGAAGAAAAGACAGGAAGTCCCTTGTCCAAGACATACAAAGAGTCACCAGAAAACTAAACCGTCTCCTGGCTAGACCCATGACTTCAAATAAACCGTACTGTACTTTTCCTTAGAGGAAAGAGCCCCGCTGTTTTAACACACATAGTGTGTAAATGACTTCTACAGCAGCATCACAGAGAGTCCCACATCCAAGCATCTGGAGCCAACGTGCAGAATCCAGAGGACCCTAAAATTCCTCACAACTTAAGCTCTGGTACCAAACTAGGTTGCCATCTATCATTTAGATAACTTAATGAGATAAAAGTTGATATAACCTTCATTAAAAAATATAATAATCCTCATTGGATATGATGGTATACACCTTACTCTCAACACTCAGGAGGCAGAGGCAGGTAGATCTCTGTATGCTGATCTACATGGAGAGTTCCAGGCCAACCAGGGTTATTTACATCTTGAGTTCTTTCTCAAAAATAATAGTAATAATAATAGTCCTTCCTCAAGTAAAGTAAGTAAAGTAAGATTTAAAATATATGTATGTGATTAAATTTATCAACAAATGATAAAATTAAAATAAAACATAAATATCAACTTTCATGAACAATAGTGAAAAGGTACTTAACACTCTGAAACAAAATTATGAAAATATACTAGGCTTTGGATAAAAGGAAATGCATGACGTAGCAATGTATTGCTGCTTCATTAACCAGAAAGAGCATGACAATCAAGCCATTTCCATAGTATTTTTTTAGCTTAATTCCTACCAGCCCCTAACAATGCACCGCTATCCAATCTACTTGTCACCTCCACCTCTGGGGGGAGCTGGCAAATATCTGAGGCATTCTTTTAACCCGCACTCTCCCTCCTCAGAAGAACACCAACTTCAATGACGACAAAAAGGGCTTTGCTGTGGAATAATCCTTCTGTCCACTGTGAATATGTATTACTCTCACTGGTTAATAAGTTGATTGGCAGGACGATCAAACCAAGGATACTGGGATGAAGAAGGGCAGAGTGAGGGAGTCGCTGGCAGGTGCAGGGAGCAAGATGGGCATGCTGTACTGAGAAAAGACACCAAGCCACGCGGCAAAGCACAGAGAAGAAACACGGGGTTAATTTCAGTGAGAGAGTTAGCTAGGAACAGGTAAATGTTCGGCCAATTAATATTAAGACTCCGAGTGATTATTTGAGGGCGGCTGCAGAACAGGAAAACTCCACCACCGCCGCCTACAGGTTTTGAAAACCAGTTTACTTGGCAGTTGTCTTTATCTGGTTCCTGAGGCTCAAGAGCAGGAGGAACAGGTTCAGGGGTCTTTAGAAGAAAAAAGAATTTTGAAACAGAAAGCCAAAAAAAAAGTAAGGGGAAGTCACATGTGGGTCTACAGCCCCAGCTCCTCAGGAAGGCTAAGGGAGGAGGACATCTTCAGCTCAGGAGCTTGAGGCCAACTTTAGTAAGTTAAGCCCATCTTAAAAAGAAAAAAAAAATAGATTGTGTATGTGTAGGTACATGCATACCCATCAATACCCATCAATACCCATCACACATACACACACAGGAGAAGAATGGATATTGATGGGTATATAGAAATATACACACGTACAAGCCAGTAAAAACAATACATAATATACATGAACACATTATACATATCCTATATGTTAATTCTACCTATGTATAGAGTGATCTGAGTAGTAGAAATGATGTTTAGATAAGCCAAAAATATCTCTCAGAATTATGTTTCCTGGTATTAAAAAACATTCATTATATAGCAGCACTTTCTTTGTCAACAAAAACAGTGATAGGTAATTAACACAAACAGGAACTTGCCAAACTGATGCAGTATTTTAAACAAATCATATAAAATTATCACCTACAAAGACCATCTGCTAGCCAATGCAGTGAATTTTTAACACCCCCAATATACAGTTACCACAACAACACAACTAACATGTCCCAAATCTTAAGAGGCATCTTGGCCCTTGCTCTTGGAGTCCTTTTTAATCTTATACTGGTATTTGAGGTCTTCCAAAACTTCACTCTGTTCCATAAAGAGCCCATGAGTCCAGACATTCCACCTCCTCGTGACTTCTTGCAGTGGCCAGTTTTCTCTCTTCTTTTTGTTTTTTGAGACAGGGTTTCTCTGTGAAGCCCTGGCTGTTCTGGATGGAATTCACACTGTAGACCAGGCCTGCCAGAAAGTCAATCCACCTGCCTCTGCCTTCCAGAGTGCTGGTATTAAAGTGCGCACCACAACGCCTAGCTCGTGGTCAGTTTTCTATTGGCTCCCTCTACCACTGTGGATGCCCTAAGTTAAATTCATTAGGTCCTCTTTACTGGGCATGTTACATAAACCTAAGGGTGACTGAAAATTAACACGCGTACATACAGAAATGAAAGAGTAACTACATTCATCTGGAAAACCATGAGAGAAATACAACCTTTACTGACAGTTCTCCCAAGCCAAAGTCTGTGCCTCACATTGCATGTGCCTTTCTCAAATGCTCAAAAATTCAGTAAGAGCTCCAGTTTCCCACACATACTTCCCTCAAAGAGTAGTCAGACACTAGTTTCCGGTGTGATCTAGAGAAACACAGATAAGCACCATCAGCACATCACCGAGTGTCTAGGCCAGCACTAGACAGGAAAGCATGAGAGCATTCGACTGTGGCTCACCACCCTCTGGGCTCCACTCCTGAAGAGGGAACAGAGCAGGGTTGATGAGAAGCAGACCCAAATTAATGTTACCAAGCAACCAAAGAACCACAATGACAAGAAAATTTAGATGAAAGAGACATTAATCACGAAGGAACTTCTGCACTGCTCCAACATCTCCTAGGATGTGATGAATTACATACACCCTATGTTCAGATACAAAGTCCCTGCTCAGAACTCAAGTGAGCTGCTGGTGCATAGTATCTACTCAATTCTGTTTTGCTTTGCACTTGAAAGGAATAGGGTATTAACTCCTTGCAGCACATGAGGAATTAGTAGAAGGTTGTCATCTTGGAAACAGAAGGCAGCTTTTCCTCAGATACTGATCTACTGACACCTTGATCATGTATTTCTCAGTCTATTTCAGTGGTTCTCAACCTTCCAAATGCTGCAACCCTCTAATACCGTTCCTAGTGTTGTAGTGACCCCAACCATAACATTATTTCATTGCTACTTCTTAACTGTAATTTTGCT
This sequence comes from Peromyscus maniculatus bairdii, assembly GCF_049852395.1. Classification (NCBI taxonomy): domain Eukaryota; kingdom Metazoa; phylum Chordata; class Mammalia; order Rodentia; family Cricetidae; genus Peromyscus; species Peromyscus maniculatus. The sequence continues at coordinate 34,714,909 of NC_134867.1, forward strand.
ACTGTTATGAATCATAACATAAATATCTGATACAGGATATCTGGTATGTGACTCCCAAGGGGGTCATGACCTACGGGTTGAGAACCACTAGAATCTATTCTTTAAAAATTACCTTTCCTAAAGTATTTTGTTATAACACCAAGAACCAACTAAAACAAGGATTTTTAATTCTTTGCTAATGCAGTTTTGATGCCTCAAGTACCATAACAATTATACATACAGTGAATACAAAGAAAAGAACTATAAATGCTCACTGAGTATCCTCGCCTGGCAATATAATATATTCAAATATAATAAACTGTGGTTCAACTAGATAGCCACAGATGTTTTTATCAAGCTGCTAAAATATGAATGCCAGGAATTTGGTGCAATTTTTTTTAAACTGTTAACAGGAGACTAAAGGAAAGCTTAGTCCCTATTTTAAGTGAGTACGAAAGATAGATCATCTGTAGCACCCACAAAACTCCAAATCTGCAGACTTGTTCACAAGCTCTGGTACCGAGGTACCAAAGCTGCAAGCTGGCTCCACCTGGCAGTTACTGATGTAAACCCTTCCTCTGCGACCTGTCAAGTTACTGAATCTAAGCCTTTATATTCCACTGTAACATTGAGAATGGAGTCCTCATGAAACATGACGATCCATTCCAAGTACTGCATGTGAGAAAATGCCATGTGAGTAGATGTCACTGTGAAAAGAAATAAGTTAACACAAATCCTAAGAAGCTGGTGCTAATAAATTGCCTGTTTTACAAATGATAGGTACCTTTTTACTAAATGAAACAAAATTAATGATCTAGGATTATATCATTATCTTTCTCAGGATAAGAGTTTACTGCTAAAATTTCATTATTCTCAAAATCAGCTTACAACTATCATTTCCCAAGAAAGGCATCCTACAGAGGCAGCAGTCAGAGCCAACCACTCAGAACAGACACACCACACAAGCAGCGGGTGCGCACAGCACATCACCCCGCTCAACCCTGGTCAACAGTGCTGTTCGAAACGGAAACCATGACTCTTCTGCACCGTTGTTACTGTGTTTAGAGGCCAATCAATAAACTGGCCTATAGGAACTCGGTGCCACAAGAAACATGTTCGCTGTGCCACGCCGCCCACAGAGCAGAGTGCTTTCATTCTGCCCATGGAGAGGACTCTGCTCAGCCCCTGCCTCACCTCAAGGTCACAGCTGTACTCGGTGCCATCCAGGAGGGTCACTTTGGCCAGGACAGTCTTGGTCTTCTTGGCAGTTTTCTGGGAGGCCAGCTCTGCTTTCAGCTCACTGGTCTGCACTTCCTTGGTCTCCCTCTTTGCTGCCTCTCCTTCCAGTTTGTCTTCCTGCGTCTCCTTGATCTTCTCCTCTTCTCTGTCCTTCCTCACTTCTTCAGCAGGCTGCCAAGGAAACATTAAGTCCACGTTAAAGTTAACCTACTTGTAGAAGACAACACAGAAAAAAAAAAATTTTCACTTTTCCCTTCGGTGCTGATAACCAATCTATCCAGGGTTCTGAATGTGGTAGGCAAGAGCTCCAGCCACATCCTCAGCCCCAAGGAGACTCTTTCATGAGAATTATGGTCGTCAGTCTAAACACTTTAAATTTAAGCTTTTTAAGACTCAAAAGTTATGCAAGAAAGGGTATTTTCGTGAACTGGGCATTAAATGAATAAAAGAAACTATATCCCAGTAGCTATACTGAAAGTACTGAGATAACAAAATTTCTAAAAGCTTAAACCGCAGCAATACCTAGGCTTCCACAGGCAAACAAAACATACACAATCCACTACTTACTCTCAACTAAATCCATAAATAAAGCCAAGATAAATAAAGGGTAGGGGTTTAACAGAGGAGGTGGGAGGGTCTGGCAGACGGCTCAACCGAATCAGAAACACAGGTGCTTAAGGAGGGGTGTGTGTTCTGTTGCTGCCGTGCTGGTCCTTTGTTTTGCTGTTGGGGAATAATTTTAAAAGGACTCACAGGGAAGACTAACGCACAATACTCCAAGTTCTATACTGCAGACACATGAAGTCGAGGCAGCGTCTCGACACGGAATGAGAAACAAGTCAACCCCTTCCCCATGCGGCTCTGTTCTCCCTCGGTCTTCTCAAACGCACCTGGGTCTCAGCACTGCTTTTCAGGGAAGGCTTTTCTTCCTTGACCTCCACCTTAACCTCGAGGGGCTTCCTCTGGGCCATTTCTTCTGCATCGCCCTTGGCCCGACTCTCTTCTTCAGGAAGGGCGTCCTCTTTATCCAAGGTCTGTTCTTCTGCATCAGCCTGAGTGGGCTCTTTTTTATCTCCTCCATCTTTGGCTGCTACTAAGTTATAAGACTTCTGCTTCTTAAGCCATGGGGGTATGAATCGAGAAATGCCCCTGCTCTCAGACGGCTCCTTCTCTCTTTTCCGCCGGCGGAGACTACTTTGGCTTTCAACTGCAGGGCCTGGCTGGGAACCTTTTTCCTCCTCTGGCTCAGATAACTGATTCTGCTCATTTTCTGTGACTTCTTTAGCTTTCTCCTTAGGTGCATCTGCTCCTGCCTGGTCAGAGCCCTTCTTCACTTCAGACGCAGAGCCAACTTCAGTAGTCATGGTTACAGCTTATACTGCAACAAAATAAGAACCACAAAATAGTATTTTAGAAACGTTCCCACTTCCAATCTGGTGACAAAGGGACAAAAGGGGTGAGACAGGGTGGGAAGAGGAAAACAAAAAAAGGCAGAAGGCAGTGTTGAGGAGGAAGCGTCAGAGGCGCAGACAGACTGAGGGCTGCTCTGCTGGAACTCTCAAACCACACATCACAATGGGGAACTCTGGACAGCTGGAACTCAAACCACCCAGACTCAAGACACAGGGATTACTTCTGCTGGATCTGAACTAGCTGGACAACAACTAACACAATGATTAAGGATTCGTTTTACTCAGCCTTTATTCTTTATTTAAAAAATGTTGTCAGCAGTATTAGCAAGTATTGAGACACATTTCACTACAATTTCACACATTAAAACCAAAATCTATAGAAATGTTAAGTATTATAAGAACTAATTTTAAATGCTGGGTGTTTGGCAGCAACATATATATATTGAAACAAAATTGTATTACTGCTTTGCTGTTGATGTTAAATCCTGTAATTCACCAGCACTATTCCAAAAGTTAAGCTTCTAAGCAAATGATTAAAACCAAAAATCAAAACTCCAAGCCTCTACCCTACCCAATCTCAAATACTATATGTATACACATATGTGTCTGTGTGTCTGTCTGTGTATGTGTGTGTAAGAAAAATATTTTAATGTCCTAATACAAACTAAATAAAGGTATTATAGAACACAAAAAATATAGTAGATGATTTATTCCATCACAACTAATGAAAGAAAGTTTAGTTAAATCTAAAAACAACTGCTAGTTTCAACTGTACACAAGCCAAGCGGGACTTCTCAAGTACAGCAAACCTAGTCCACAAGGACAGCAGGCAGGGGATGGGGCCAGCTCACTCTGCTCCCTTTCCCAGCAGAGCTCTCCCGGAGATGTTCTCAGTGCTGGCAATGGGTGACGTCCCAGCTAGCCTTTTAAATGGTACAAACATGAACAGAGTCTTCAAAGGAGAACTAAAGTACACTTGTTTGAAGGCAGATTCACATACCACACAAGTGACGCTTTTAAAACACATCTTGTTGATAGAGTAGAATGCTGTTTAGTCATAAGAAGAGAGCCCTAATGCACGCTTTCACACGGACACAGACTGAAATGAGGTGGTTCTAGAGGTCAAGAACTTAACGGATAATGTGATCAGATTCCTGTTTCAACAGCCCAACCTGGATGTAATGTTTAAATGAGAAACAGAACAGGAAGCTACCTGGGAGATGGCTGCAGTAATCCAGGCATGGTTCTTTACTAAGGCCAAAGCAATCGGGAGGGGCTAAGAACTGAATCTTGTGGGAAAGGCAGAGGCCATCCTGAATACGGAAAAAGAGAAAACAGATCTCAGGACTTTATGGGAGACGGGGGAAGGTTATCCATGGAAATAGGATATCTAGGAAAAGAGGGTCTAGCTGAGCCATACAATTTGATTTTAAATTTGCTGTGATGACAGCCTTGTGGAGATGTCTAACTGGCCAACAGAGAAAACAGGCTTTGAAAGAGACTAAATGTGCACTCGAGACCCTATCTGGGAGTAGTGGTCACATGGACGGAGAGCTGCAAGCAAGAATACTAACAATATTACCATGGAAACCAGTTTTGTTCAATATTAGAGGATTCTGCAAAGAACCTTTCCTACCACCTCATGCAAGGAAGAGACAGGAAAAGGCATGTCAGCCAAAAGAAACACATAGTGAAATGGCAAGACCAAAGGACAGTATGTTTGAAAGCAGTACTACCAAAGAGGGAAGAGTTAACTACCAGACCCACACATGACTTCCTATCCTGAAGTATTTACAGTTCAAAATGCCTGCCAACAAGAACATCACTGCATCTATACGGCACAGAAAATATTGTTTCTTTCCCATGTCTTTTTCCAGAAAACCATTTAAAAATATTATGTTCATTATTCATGCAGAACCCAGAGATGATTTCTAGTATATACTTTCTAATTACATCCTGAGAGCTGAACAACTATCTAGGTAAAGTCAAAAGAAAAATGCCCCACACTTGGATAAGCCAACCAAGATAAATCAGCAGTTCTCTAATTACTCTGGCTGTAAGAAACAAGAACAATCAACTGAAGCTGATTTTTGGCCAAAATATTCAGAAAGCAATGAAACATAAAACTCAAGTTTCCATTGTTAGGCTAAGTGAATTAATAGCTGTTCATATTTTAATCATAGGAGAGACCACTGTCAGGTGGCATGCAATTTCTGTTCTTCAAAATATCCATGAAATACCTGACGAATCACAAAACTCCTGGTCTACTCCTAGAAAGATTCACGTCAGTTTGTGGAAGTGATTACAGGACATGTTACGGAACACATTCTGTGACTCACCATAAATAGCTCTGCCCCCACCCAAACCTATTATTACATACTATTTGAAAGTCATTACTTGGCCGTGTGATCACAAGCTAAAGGGCAGAAGTTGAAGACAAACTGCTACTATGGAAACAAAGAACACAGATGAACCAAGCATAGGGTGAGCCTCACAAACTATATCAATGACCACTGTACACAACCCCGGAGCTGACAAGTGTCACTCATTCAAATTGATGTTATGCGACAGAAAACAATGGAAACAGCTTATGGAGCTGTGAATAGTCAACAATAAAGGTAGGCATAACTCTATGTAAATAATCATATTCTTTTTTTTTTTTTTTTTTTTTTTTGGTTTTTCGAGACAGGGTTTCTCTGTGTAGCTTTGCGCCTTTCCTGGAACTCACTTGGTAGCCCAGGCTGGCCTCGAACTCACAGAGATCCGCCTGGCTCTGCCTCCCGAGTGCTGGGATTAAAGGCGTGCGCCACCACCGCCCGGCGAAATAATCATATTCTTAAAATAGCTCCAAGAGCTCAACTTAACACTATCTCTTTTATTTGTAAGACGGTTTCTTAAACAAATCACTGCCATCAAGAACAGGATTGCAACACATGCATTCGCCATAATTACCACACTTGGAACTCGAAGCATCTCAGATGTGGGTAGGCCTTTACTGCACCACCCAGAAAAGTGGAAACTCAGTGCTGTGTGGTGTAGTTCCAAAAAAATCAGGGTTACATTTTTCACTAAAATGAAAATCCACAGGGGCAGGGCTCTCTCTTTCATTTGTAGCAGTAACAGCTAGACTTGTCTTCAAAAGGTGGTGAACATTTATTCAGTAAATACTATTTTTTGGTTATTGTTAAATTATCTAGTCTAATACACTTATTCTATCAGTAAGGGAAAAGATTGAGCAAGCTGGATCTGCCTAAGGTAACAAAGTTAAATGGGCAAAGGCAAAACCAAAACTAATGTTTCTCAAACTATAGCAACGCTCATTAATCTTTCATCAGAATTGCCCAACTCCATCAGTAGCAGTAGAGTTATATAATATACTAAGTCAAGATTTTTCTGCTTATCAAGAACCAAAAACAAAAACAAAAAACAAAAACAAAAACAAAAAAAAACACTGCTGTTAACAACCAGCCTATTAAATAAGCATGTAGTTCTGACACAATTACCATGTTGGCATTCTTCAATTGGGGCTGATGAAAGTGTTTGCTATTGTGACTGCTCCAGGAGAAAAAGCATGCATCATTGAATAAGCAATCAAGCAGAAAACCATCAACAGAGAACCAGTCATGTTTAGCAGAATATGATACTAAATAAAACCACTCTTTATGTCCATCCTTGTATCTAAAAAAAAAATTAGGTAAATGCCAAGGTGCCATCACTACAGTGACCTACACCACCTACTGTACATTCTGCTGTTTAATACACAGGCGATTCATAAATCCTACACAAAAGAGACAGCCACACAGCTATACACATTCTGGAAGAACTTCAAGGAAAGAGTCTGTACTAATGGTAGATCCAGGTGTTTCCTTACAACCTTAAGGGTCTGTGCCCATCTGGTTCATGCAACCCTTAAGCAAGAAACTGAGTGAAAACTGTCAGCTGAGTAGCTCCCTTTCTGTGCTGAGATCACAAGCAACCATACTCCATTTCTCCTAGAAGAACATAAAGAAGTATTTAAGGAGCCAAGATTAACAAAAAGGGAAAGTATCCATTTTAAACTTCAAAACTATGGTAAGAGGATAACAGATTTTTCTTTCAACTCTGAAAAACATAGAAACTAAACTGTTCTACAAATAACAATGAACATAAAAATATATTGACAATGTGTGGATTGTTCTAATTCAGCTGTTTTCTAGATCTAACAAAATAAGTGCTCATTTGCCATGTTCGTGACAGGGTAAGAGCTAAGTAGAGGATCTTTCTGATACCCACAACTGCTCATCTTTTTCTTCTCTCCAAACAGCCCACAGCCAAAGGGAAGATTCTTTTAATACTCATTATCTTCCATTAAAGCATCAAATGTGAGAAAATCAAATACAGGGATGAGTCAGCAGCTACCTCATTCTACTGGGGAATTACAAGGTGATGCTTCTCAAATATATATAAAACATTAAAGAGGAAAATAGATGGGAGGAAAGGGGGTGGAGAGAGAAAGTGCCTGAAGAGAAGGAAGTAATAAAAACAAGCAGACAAAATGGACTGCAAGAACTGATGTCCACAGTTCAGTGGTGGAGAGCATGGAAGGGGGAGGAGGGGGAGTCGCTGTAGGTTTGTTTCCCTTAAAGATGAGATAGTCTAGAAATGCTACCCTCTCCACTCCCTGAGTGCAAATACATTTCAAAGAAAAGATTGGTTAGTGTATGTCATGTATTCAGTGAAGATAAGCAAATCATTTTTTAAATAATCAGTGCTTCCCACCCTACCTGCCATGTACCAGAGCACACTTGTTTATTTTTAAAGGATGATTTAAAAATGCATGGCATACTATTTCTAAAGATGTAACCTAACATCTGCTTGAAATTAAGCCCACACATCAAGAAGATATGAACTACAAAGCAGCCCTTTGCTAGTTCCAGGATAGGCAAGCTCATGTTTCACCCAGAGCATGTATTTCCTCTGCTTTTTCTCTTTTTTAACAAAACCCACATTTTGTTCAGTTCCCCCCACACACACTTGTGTATGCACAGAGAATACTTTCGGGATGGGTCACAATGTAGGTTCTGGTGGTCTAGAGCAATCTTGAGGTCTCCCTTTCTTTGTCAAGAAGACATGCATTCATCAGTTGATGAGTTTCCAGGAAAAGATTTCTCCCTCTACAAGAGTTCTTGGCTTGCCTGCCTCTTAACACTATGGAAATGTCATCATCATCGAGTCCACTGAAGGAGAAAGCCTATGGAACACTTGGCACAGGATACAGAGCACTGATACAAGTTATAGGAAAGAGGACCATCCCCTGACCAGGGCAGACCCAGTCGGGTCCCATTTCCTGTGATATAAAATAACATGCTCTCCTAGGCTGAAATGATTGCCAAGGGCATTCAAACAGCTTCTGAAGTCTAAGAAAACAAAGAAATGAAGCCTAAATAAACAGAAAAGGGCCAGTTTGGGAGATGGAGACAGAAGGATTGGGAAGGTGTTCAGGGTCATCTTTGGCTCACAGTGAGCTCAAGGCAAGCCTGGACTACATAAGCATGTCTCAAAACCACAATAAAGAACTTTTTTAGCCTAACAGTAGTGAAATATAGCATTAGTTGTTGAACAACTCTAAAGAAGAATGAAACACAAAAAAAAATGCATTATAATCCCTAGATTTTGCAGAGGGATGGAATATGAGTAAAGGCATAATCTTTTGCTACTTAGTTGAAATGAAATAGTTTGTGTAATAAGCCCAATAAAACACCTGACTCAACACAGAAAATCCAAACTACAATTCTGAACTGGCTAGGCTAACTTATGTCAGCCTAACATAACAGGAAGAAAAGGTGGCATGGCTAATGATGATGACGGAGCTGAAATGAAAAAGACGGTCCCTTGCATTCCTAGTAAAAGAAATGGACCCAAAGGCTAAGCAGGTGCGTGTCTGTGATCTCAGCAGTCAGGAAGCTCAGGCAAGAGGTCAGTTCAACTTTCATGGGCTAAAGAATGAAACTCTGTATTCCAAAAAAAAAAAAAAAAAAAAAGAGGAAATACAGCTACAAATTTAGAATGCAGACACCCCATCTTAATCACACAACCACCAATCAAGGCTACTGAGACAGAAGCATTCACATACAGTTGCTGCTGAAGAGTATCTGGTACAGTCACCATACTAGTCAATTTGTCAATAGCTATATCATGGGGCCAAACATGGTAGTACAGGCCCTTGATCCCAGCACTTGGGACGTAGATGGAGTAATGTTTCTGTGAATATGAGACCAGCCCGGTCTACACAATGCATTCCAGGACAGCCAGAGTTACACAGTGAGACCCTATCTTAAAAAACAGAAAGCTATCACAATCCCAAATATATATTTTAAACTAACAGTTCTACTTGTAGTAAAGAATCCTGCTGACATATATGCACATGTACGAAATAATTACAAACAAGATGATTCAACTAGGAAGACAAGGAAAAACACAATGGTTATGAAAACTGTTAAGTACAAAAAGTGAGATCCACATGTTATATATGATGTGCTATTAGGTTGAAAGTGTGGTATATGAAAGAAAGAAAAGGTTATGTGCACATATACATCTACTGTATACTAGGGGAAAAACTAGGGTGATTCTAGAAGAGCAGCAGATTGTAGGAAAAGGTGGCTGGCACTCAGTAAGATATACGGATGGAATGAGGAGCCAAGAGTTCTCCTTGAGCCAAAGCTTTGGTGAGATGCTTTGATGCTTCAGCGATGCACTGGAATACATTTACACACTGAGTGAGAACAGCAGTGCCATCTTGCCCTGTCACAGAACTCCAGCCACAAATGAACAACGTGAGCTCAGAAACCTTCCCGGCTACTCCAATTCAGAAGCATGAAATTGATTTCCTAGAGAATCAAGTTTAATACTATCTCTATACAAAGTAACTGAGTTTTGCTAGTCTCTGAAATATTCCACACACCAACCTCCTGCCACAGACTGCTTACCTAGTCTAAGCATAAAACCCATGTGTTTAGAATAGAGGTACTTCTAAAGTATTTTCATGGGCCTTCAAGAACGCTCAGTGGGTAAAAGACCCTGCTGCCCCAAGCCTGCAATGTGAGCTTGATCTTAGGACTCACGTGGTGAAAGGAGAGAACTGACTCTAACCTCCAGGCATGCGCCTCGGCACACCATCTGCGTGTGTGCACGCACACTTAAGTAAATGCACTAAGAATTAAAAAGTATTTTCAGCTGTGTATTTAGAGGGAAAGAACGCTAGCGCTCCTGAGAAAGCCTTGCAGTGCAAGACTGCTGCTATTATCTGCGGAAGGAAGGAAACGTGGCACGTACCAGTTCTCTGAAGGTTGAGAACGTTTTTTAAAGGAAAGAGAAAATGGAAAGGGAAGGTAAGTGTGTACGATGGCCACGTATAAACACTCCAATCACTTCCAGCAGCTTCCTCTTCACTTACAGGGAAAAGCAGCAGCAAACTGCATGAGATGTCCTGTGCTTCCTGTCCACACCTCCTCCCTGGCCCACAGCTGCTACTACGCTCCCATAAAGAGGGACATTTTTGAGAGATGAGTAAAACTTCATGTTCCCAGCGCAATGTCACACATCCGGTGGCTTCTCAATAATACGTTTATGTTGTTCCTGGTGTCTAGGGAGCATTTCTTAGGTCATCATCATGTAACACGCTATAGAACATACCAACGGTTTCTCAGAGTGACATCAAAAGCATGCTCAGGCAGAACAGGGCCCAAACCATCGCCCCTCTTGATCCTAACAGTTATCATGAACTCGACTTTTTCTGAGCTCATCCCAGCTACTCTCTGCACAGGAGGCTCACCCAACCCTAACAGGCATACCTACTTGTTATGAGTGGTAACCAATAACCAGTTATCTATTTCTGTATAAATAAACTCTAAGTCCTGAGGCTACAACATACAACAGTATTTCCAGCGGCTCTTCTGAAATAAGCTAAAGACAAATCCACCAAGGTTAACTGCATGGGATAAACACACAGGCTGCAAACGCTGCATTTTAATGGGTCATAAGACAAAAGCTTGTCAAAGTCAATCAATGCCCCAGACTATGACAAGTCCACCAAGCTGGGGCCCGCTTTCAAATCCTCTTCTCTGTAAGCTTGGGAATGCTGCAGCGTAAACACACTGCACTCTGTCTGCCCCCCAAATACCCTCATTACAGCAGGGTAGTCCCTGTACCGTTAACCAGTTATAGAGATCAGTACTACTTTTTATTTTGTTAAGTAGCAATAAAACCAGTTTAGGTTTTTCTACTTATTTTTAAAGAAAGATTACTTGATGAGTAAATTGTATAAAGAAAGACCACGAATTTTTTAATGTCATATGCATATCAGAATGTAAGCAACAGAATGAATTTTCACATTTCCTCAGTATGACAAAATTAGATATTTAGAAATAAAAGAGCACATTATGAAAACAGCATACAGTTCTTGACAACTGCATACCTCAGACTCTGTAGATGCTCAAACAGTGGGAATTTGCATCTCTAAAAGCTACAGAACAACTCCTATTAATCTGATACATTAGAGTGAAAATAAAGTCTATAAATCTACATTGAGATTTTCACCCTTTAATGTGCTAAAAAGTTAACTATGCTACAGACACTGGCTTCATAGTGCATTAGAAAATAATTCACTTTTGAGGACTGGAGAAATGGCTCAGTGGTTAAAAAGCACTGGCTACTCTCTTCCAGAGGACCTGGGTTCAATTCCCAGCACCCACACTGCAGCTCATAACTGCCTGTAACTCCAGTTTCAGGGGACCTGCCACCTTCACACAGATATACATGCAGGCAAAACATGAATGCACATGAAATAAAAGTGAATAAATTATTGGTTTTTTAATAATTTACTTTTCATATGGTTTCTCAGACTGGAAGGGTGAGAGTCAATGGTGAGGCAGCTGGTCAAGTGTATAAAATAGAGTAGCTCCACTGCTCTTACAGGCCATAACTGAAAAGGCTATTTGTGTTCAAGATAACCCACTCAAGTTCCACATTGGCCTGGAAAATGCAAATAACTAGTCTAAAACAAAAATTTGGCCACTAAAATACACACATGAATGCATGCAGTCACACACATATACAGATACACATTCACACATCTTTTTAACAGGGCTTACAGCAAATACAACACAACATTCCTTTCCCAACGAGTATACATATCCAGATTCCATCTACTCGGTACACTAACATAATCCACATTTTCAGCTCCCTCAACTCTTAACACATTCTTAACAACAAACTTATTTCACAAGCAGAAACAAGCAAGCATGTACCACAAGACGCTCCAACAGAACTCCCTCCTGGATGTACATACGCAGGCAGCATCTAGACACATCCAGCCAGCTGTCTCCTGTTTCCTCTCATTGGGAGACTGTGGAAAGCTGATGGAAATCCAGCTCCAAATCCTGCTTAATGAGCAAACGGGGCCCCACCCAAGCTGGACCCTGCTGGAGAAGAGCATGCTCAGTAGAAAAGTCCAGCTTGCTTCCAAGTCACTTCATTCCTCAGCTCGAAATTTCATGTGGGTCAAAGAGAGCTTCCTGCTGCCTATTCTATGCAGCAACTACATAAAGACTGTTTCAGTGACAAAGCTCCAATTCTGTATTTGCAAATTTTATGATTCAACCACTGTTAAAAATGCCTTTCTCATTTAGGTTTTTTTACGTGTGTGTGTGTGTGTGTGTGTGTGTGTGTGTGTGTGTGTGTGTGTGTTCGTTCTCTGACACTGATCAGAAAACATCTTCGAAGTCAATTCTCTTCCTTCACTATGTGGGTCTGAAGATTAAACTCAGGTCATCAGGCTTGGCAACAGGCATTGTTATCCACTGAGTCACCTCAGAGGTCCTATCAGTTCTTAGGATAATAATGTTTGATACATCCCCTCAAGAGCCAAAGACTAACAGCAGACCATGAGACACTCTCTTTTGAGCTGTTAATAACTAGGGCCATCCAAAAAACTCCCAAAACATTACAGGCTATTGTTATTGCCTTTGGCTGTCCCCCAAAAGTGGAAGGCAAATCTATATAGAAGAAGATGCCATGTGCTTTAGACATGGGTCCCAGAGGACTTGGGCTCGATATAGCAAGGTCTCAAACGGTTGGAAAGAGTATTTTCCAACCATAAGGGAAACACTTTAGGTATCTCCATAAACATGATGTCACCTGTACCAAATGGTTGGGAAAGGGTAAGGTTTTCTCCATGAAAAGACTTACTGAAGGTAAGTTTTTGTAACAGGTCCAAAAAGGTACCTCTGTCAATTATGCAAATGCAAAACTTTAAAATTGCTCTATGATAATGAGAACAGGCTATTCTCAGAGTTCTTACTGCACCATGAAAGAGCAATTTGGGGAGATTTTCAGTAGAACCCATTTTACTTATTTAAAGTACCATCCTTTATTCACATTAAGTTTGTGCTATTTTTAATTACAAATGTATTTTAAACTTTTTTACATTCATTTATTTGTAAGTTAGATGAATGCACAAGTGTGCACACCATGTTGAATGAGTGAAGGTCAGAGACATCTTACAGAAGTGAGTTCGCTCTCTCCACTTTATGAGTTCTGCATACTGAACTCAGGTGTCAGACTTGCCAAAAAGCACCTTACACACTGAGCATCTCACAAGCCCTTCAAACATATTTTTTTTTTTTTTTTTTTTTTTTTTTGGTTTTTTCGAGACAGGGTTTCTCTGTGTAGCTTTGCGCCTTTCCTGGAACTCACTTGGTAGCCCAGGCTGGCCTCGAACTCACAGAAATCCGCCTGCCTCTGCCTCCCGAGTGCTGGGATTAAAGGCGTGCGCCACCAACGCCCGGCTCAAACATATTTTTAACAAATATTGGTGTTGTGGTTACAAATTTATTACATATATCAGTTTCAAACATTTCGGAAACATACTACTCTGTGGAATGCAGAAATCTGGCAGCCACTGACCTATAGCACTGATGCCAGTGAACTAAGTTTGAGCAGGCAGGTCTCCAAGCTCTAGCTCAGACATCTCCTACCATGCCTGCGTGTCTTTTTCTTTACCCATATCCTACTTGTAGGGACAGAAATGTGTCTCCCTAAAATCGGTATTTTGTCCATGGAGATGGAGGGCTTAGGAGATAATAAATTTAGAATGAGGCCAGGGAGGGGAGGTCCTAATAATAAAAATCAATGCCCCTGTGAGAAAAAAAAAAAAAAAAAAAAAAACACCAGATAGCTTACCCTACAGCCATCTAACTAAATCCAAGAAGAGGCCTTACCGGAAATGATACTGACAATTCCAATTCGGACTTCTAACCTCCAGACTGTGAGAAAATAAATTTCTGTTGTTTCAGCCACCCAGTCTGTGCTGTTTTATCATGGCAGCCTGATTCCTCATAGCCACTACTCAGCTCTTGCTGGCTTCAAAACTGAAGGCCCCACCCATCAGGCACATGAACCTCATTGTTTGGAGAGACTGAGAGAATTGAGTAGCACAGCAACTTTTGTGGTATTATGATTTGGAAATACTACCCAAAGATATTAAATGTGTTCCTTCACTCATACATGTAGTAAGACAATAAGGCCAAAATTTATACTTCAGTCTGCTTCAAAACAGTCAATTTTCTATCTCTATTATCTCTAATTTAACACCCTTGCTTTCTAGATTAGTAAACTAAATCTAGAAGTGAAATAACTTTGGAAGCTTACCCAATACGTTATCAGCAGAGAAGTCTACAAATACATTTAGCTGCATTCAAACTTCTCATTTCCAAAAAGATGTGAAACAATTCAAAGTATATAAGCTGAAACACAGCTTGCATTTTGTTCACAGGGACTTGTATATGTTACATGCATCTTGGGAAAAATATTTTTAAACTCTACTTTTATGTTGTATCATTATCATAAAACTGAACATAAGAAAGTTTATCCTTAAAATGTGGTCTGTATAGTCAAGAGAGAGTGGAAAACATTTTCACTTATTTGTGGACAAGAGTTTATGTAGATTTTAATCTTAAACCCAGGGTAACTTGACTTTTCTGTCTCCCACCAAAAAAAAGGAAAGGAGGGAGGAAGGGAGGAAGGGAAGGGGAAGGGAGGGAGGGGGAAAAAGTAAAATAAGATGTAGATGTAGATGTAGAGGCCAAGTACTGTGGTAATGCCTATAATCCCAGCAGTCCTGAGGGGGGCAACAAGACTGCTGTGAATCTAGGACCAGCCAGGGCTTGTAGCAAGACTGTCTCAAAAGAGTAACAGGGGACTAATAACCTGACTGTGGCGGTCAGCTCATGGCTCCAAACCATGAAGACCACAAACTCCATGTAAAAACAGTTCTCAGGGTCACAGAAAAGACAGAAAGCCAAGTTCTTTAGCTGTCACATCTCTACTTTGTCAACCTTCCTCCAAGAAGTGATCATCACCTGCCATAGAGGAGGAATTCAGACATCACAATTTCCTAGCGGGAGTCCTAAAACCACATGGAAAGTTTCAGAAATAAATAAGCCTCTTTCCCTTTTCTAATACAATCGATCTGACTGGGATCCAATATTCCCATCCACCAATCCATCACACAAGATTGTACACCCCATCACCACCACTGTGGGGAAGTTTCTGGACTCTTCAAACTGATGTTAATTTTCTAAAACCCTGTACGTCTTAGAATAACTGCTATTGATCCATCCATCTGTGGTCAACAGGTGGTGGACACAGAAGGGAGATGACCAGTGCTCCACGAGTACCTGGGCTCTAATATACAAGTTGTCTTTGGACCACACACCATCATTTAATTTCTTTCAGGCTCTAAATGCAGACTAATCTGTAGATGAGTCATCTGCAAAATTTCTTCCTTAACCAGACATCTTGGTAATATTATATTCACATGTTCAATTACATTTCTTAAAATGTAGCATTTTACAGATCTGTAGGACTCTGGAAAATACATAGTAAGACTTACATCTTTTTACAAGGTGTGACAGTTTGAATAATTGACCCACAAAAGCTCATAAGGAGTGGCACTATTAGGAGGTGGAGCCTTGCTGAAGGAATTGTGTCACTGCAGAGGCAGGTTTTGAGGTCTCTATGCTCAAGCTACCACCACTGTGGACATGGACTCCTGCTGCTGCCTGCAGATCAAGATAGAGACCTCCCAATTCCTTCTCCAGCACCACGTCTGCCTGCATGTCACCATGTCCCACCATGATGATAATGGACTAAATCTATGAAACTGTAAATTGCCCCAATTAAATGTTTTCCTTTTAAGAGCTGTTGTGCTCATGGGAGACTCTTCCCAGCAATAGAAACTCTAAGACACAGGGGACATGGAGACAAAGTGGGAGCAAGTACATGGACGAGAAAAACAGTAACTGGCTGAGGATCCAGCTCAGTGGAAGAAAGCGTTCTTAACCTTCATTAGGTAGCTACATTCCACTCCCAAACACTGACACCACAGAGAGAGAGAGAGAGAGAGAGAGAGAGAGAGAGAGAGAGAGAGAGAGAGAGAGAGAGTGTGTTAGTTTTCTATTCTACATTGTGACTATCAGAAGCCAAAAGATCTTAACCTGCTTTGTTGAGGGCAGTGTGAGAAGAATCTAGAATGAGACACCTCGGCTATAGAATGAAGGTGATCGTGAGCTGAGAGAGGAGGCTGGGGAAAGCAGAGACCAAGGCAGGCCCATGCTCTCGAAGCTGGTTAAAGAAGGGAGACACTCGGGTAAACCTATCAGTTACTATAAATGTCCTGGGGGACTGTGGTTTCCTGTTTGCTTTGACTTTGAACTCTGGCCCTTTTGAGAGTTCAACTTGACTACATGGCACGTAGCAAAGCTCCACTCAGCTTTACTCTGGGGTCCGCAGCAGCCTAGTGGTAAGAAGCTCTCCAAACCAACCGTGCACAAGAAGCACCTGCTGTGGTCCTCCAGTGTCAGACAAGGGTCTTCCATGGGGAATTCAGAGTCCAGCAGGGATGACAGACACATGAGCAAGTCATCAGGCCACGTGGGATAAGAGATGCAAGAGAGGTACAGGAAGGATGCAGCAGAAGGGTATTGTGGAATATTATTTTAAGGTGTGCTACTTTGTTTATGTTGCATTTGTTTAACTCTGTGAAGCTGTGTTACTGTGCCTGTCTAAAACACCTGATGGTCTAATAAAGAACTAAACGGACAATAGCGGGGCAGGAAAAAGGACAGGTGGGCCTGGCAAGCAAAGAGAATATATAGAAGGAGAAATCTGGTAGAAGAAGGAAAAGAAGTAGCTGGAGAAGAAGGAAGCCTCCAGGGGCCAGCTACTCAGCTACATAGCAAGCCACAAAGTAAGAGTAAGATTTACAGAAGTAAGAGATGGGGGAAAGCCCAGAGGCAAAAGACAGAGTAGTTAATTTAAGTTAAGGAAAGCTGGTTAGAAACAAGTCAAGCTAAGCCCAGGTATTCAAAATTAAGAATAAGCCTCCGTGTGTGATTTATTTCGGAGCTAGGCAGCGGGCCCCACAAAAGAGCCAAAATAAACAACAATAGAAGGGGTCATTCCCTTAGGAAGTCAAGAAAGGGGTTATAAGCTTATAATGTCAAGTCAAGGCTCATTCTTCACACTCTACAGCAAACAGATGCTACTGTGGGACAGTAACAATACCCATGTTGAACTAAAGATGAACCAGTGAAATAAAATTAAACTATCACTAAGACTACCAAAAAGAGCAAAAGAAAAGACTGCTAAGCCACTGTACAATACTCTGGTGTGATGCTGCAAAGTGGGATTTTATAGAATCAAAATGAAAACAAGAAATGGTCTCGGTGTTCATGTACCCGCCATGGCCTCTAACAGACAAGAATGCTGAAGCCCTCACACTGGAGTAACCGTCTGGAGCACACAGTCAACAACGGCAGATCTAACCAAGCTAGGTTCTGATCCTGATTCATCCTCCCAATTCTTTGCCCTCCAGCATGCCCTGGCTGGCTGAGGAAGGAAAGAAAGTGGAAATGAGTCTTTACTATAACCTAATGCCAGAAACAACAAACAAAACAAAACCCAGCTGCAATATGAGAAGTGCAAATCTCAAGCACTTCCTATCCTGCGCCAACTTCTGTACCTGTGAAAAAGCCAATACCTTCCCAAGGACATCCCATCACTGAAAAGTTATCTACTCAGGCTGAAGAGATGGCAGAGGACTGGGGTTCCATTCCCAGGACCTACAAGGCAGCTCACAGTTGTAACTTCAGTTCCCGGGGACCCAGCAACCTTTTCTGCTGCACTAACATACATACAGACAAAATGCTCATAAGCATAAAACACATTTTTTTAAATTATCTACTCTTTCAATCTGAAAGAGCATTAAACATATACTCAGTTTAATATTCTCATGCTGCCATTTACCTAAGTCTATAAAATGAAGGTATCAGCCACTAAAATCTTAACAGGATTGTGGTTGGGATCAATAGAAAATTATTATGATAGCTGCCAGTCAAGTACAAACACTAAAGGAATGCAGAACACTATTAAACAAAATTTTCAATGATCAGAATCTTCGGCTAGCCTTTTTTTTCTCTAAAATGGTTGAATGCACCCTACATTAACTTCATTTTTAAAGTAAAGATAATAAAATACAATAATCTCCCTACCAATCTGATATATCTACTCCTTTCTCAACATGAAAAATGAAAACTATTTCTCCAACCTAACACCCCTCCTGAAATCTCTCTTCAATCTTTTCTCATCCCACTTTGAAAATAGACGCCCCTGGGGGCTGAGGAGAGGACTGAGTCAATGACATGTCTGCCTTGCAAACAGGAGGATCTGAGAGCTCTGACCCACAGCAGTGTAGTGCATCTGTAACCCTAGCAACGTGGGGACGGGGCAAAGGGAAGATGGGCAGCTCACTGACACACAGCTTACCCAATCAATGAGCTCTAGGTTCAAAGAGAGACCCTGTCTTGAAAAAGAAGGTAGAGAGCAACTGAGAAACACACTCCATGTCAACCTCTAGCCTCAACAGGCATACACATGCACAGACACCCACATGCACATGTTCACACATTCACACAAAGCACGTAGAATATTCCTTTACACACAACACACAAAACTAGCTAATAAAGAGGCCATATGGTTCAATGGGTAACAGTACTTGCTCCCAAGCCTGACAACCTAAATTCAATGCCTGGGACTCACTTGGGGGAAGGGGAAGAAGAGAGAGAGAACCAGGTCCCAAAAGTTGTTCTCTGACCCTCAAACTCATGCCTCCGCCATGCATACACAATGTAAACAAGTTATAAAATAAAAAGCAAATTATTCTTTTAAATTTAGTTTTGATTTGGGGGGGGGATGCAAGGGCAGAGGGCAGATGCAAGGAGACAGAGAGATAGTGGGATCAGAATGCATGACATGAAATCCACAAGAGTCAATAAAAGTTGAAAAAAGAAACACACACACACACACACACACACACACACACACACACACACACACACACACACAGCCTGAGCATTTATTGCTTCTGTTGAGGAACTATGAAGCTGCAACATAATGGGCAGTGCCAAGCTTTCAGTCCAGCACAGCCTGGGGAGTGCAGCCCCATGAGCGACTCAGTCTACCCCCACCCCACCCCACCCCACCCCACCCCACCCCGGGCACTTCCGCTGACATCTGCTCTGGAAACCTGGCCTACTCCCAGGCATGGCTTTACTAGCATCCTAACGGGGGGCTGCAGTTCTGCTCATGTGTTTCTGTAACTTCAGCACTCAAACTTCAACTGAGGGAGACAATCCTAACCATGAGGCCTAATGCATTCAATCCAAATGCCTTTCTGTCCAGCACAAGACACAACTATGCACCATCACACCTGCACACAGCTCCTTACTTTTGCCTGTGAGATCTTGATTTGAGTTTTCTGTATTGGGGTTGGCTACAATCTGTCCATCCCAGGAGGAACTGCTTGTGTGCTGAAAGCATCTGAGGCTACAGACCTTTGCAAAAGAACTGTCAGCAGGGAGAGGAGGGTGCTTGGTATGCAACTGCGCTAAGAGAGAAGAAGCTATAACAGAGGCACAAACAACTTACAGTAACCGACTTAGGAGGGAAGAATGATTTCCAAAGTGACCTTGAAGGATAAGGAGCTAGCTAGCTTCCTGGACCAACGATAAGTGGGCGTAAGTACATTCCAGACTGTGGGAACAGCAGGGAAGGGCAGAGGACCATTAAAGATAAACGCGCTGTGGAGAATGGCGAGTACCTCATCTGCCTGGAACACAGGGTGGGGAGCAGAGATGGGGAAACGGAAGCAACAGCCAAACAATGTGTGATCAGTACTGAACTCAGATGGTTTCACTCAACCCTGCAGGCAATGGAAAATAACATTAACTCTGTATCTCTGGAAGACTACTTTGGCAGCCATTTGAGAACAAATGATACAATGAAAGGAAGCTGGATAAAATTATTCTCCAATGATCCAAGAGACTAAGACAGGAGCAACGAAAGAACACATAAAGAGGCGGAGTCCACAGCTGTTTAAAACGGACAGGACTCACTAGTAAGCTAGACTGTGGGAGTAAAGGAGAGCAGGGTTCCTAGGCTGCTGAAGTCAGAAGAAAATAAGAGCACCGCTGGCCTAGAGACTTTCATAAAGACCAAGAAAATAAGGACAAAGGAGTCAAAAGCTACTTGGATGGGATGTGGACTGAAGTGTCTACCTGATACCCAGCTGGAAAATGGAAAGACTGACTGATGGTGGAATGACAGAGGCTGGGTTTCCGTATGAAGATCTGGCACTAGGTCATTTGGTGTCAGAGTGGATGGAGATCCTGGGCCATAGAAGGCAAGGAAAATACTCATGATGGATTTCCAGGCAGCAACCGCAGGGAACCTCAAGGGAACTGCACGAGAGGGATGCCGAGAGGGATGCTGGGGAAGTGTCCAGACACACACAGGGACCTACAAGGGTTAAGAAGTGCTAGGAGACCGTGGTGTGGGAGATCCCACTCACCTCTGAAGGCTAACAATGAAGAAAAGGGAGGGAAAGAGGAACTAGCAAACACTTCATTGCTGGGGGAAGACGATGACACACTCCACTTTAACTTTAAAAGCACTTAGAGAAAAGAAAACCTCTAAGTTTTGGAAAAGGGGGGATTTGGGGGAAAATACTGTCCATGTCTTCTAATCAATGACAATTCCATCAGAATGTATGTAAATAAACAGGAAGCTCAAAACCACTCAAGTTAAACAATTTTCCACTGAGAAGACATTGTTTTGTTCTGTTTTTGACATTTTCAATAACTTCCTGTGTAATCTTCATCTTCTGATATATCAACTTGATTTGTAAATCAGTACTTAATAAACTACAAAGAGGAATATAAGCAATTCAGTGTCAATGTGCTTATCTGGATAAAGGCAGAGAACTTAAAACTGTAAAGTTTGAGGAGGGGAGATTTGTTTTTATCCCAGTGTGTGCCAAAGGCTTGACTGTACTTTTTTTTTTTTTTTTTCAAAACAGAAAAACTCCAACTGTAATTCCTATTCTGAAACTGTGAGGCCTGTGTCTAATTAAAGGTCAGTTCAAAAGACAAACCAGTGAAGACCACCACCACCAGCAGCACCCCAGAAGAACATGGAAGGATATAAAACAACACTCCTTTTATAGAGCTGAACCCTGTCCAGGGTGGGCTTTAAGACATTCTGACAGTGCACACAAATACTATCTCTGGAATGGGACCAAACGGCACAGCTGCAAGACATCCTCCACTACCGCTGTAACGCCTCAGTCGCAGCTCTGCCTTTCAGAAGACCATCTAGGAAAGGCAGAAGCAGGGCTATTTTCCCCTACAAACTGCTTAGTGGAACTGTGCTCTTCTGACCCAAACTTCAGGGGAAAAACTAACATACACTGTACATTTATTTTAACTTATAATGAAACATGTGAAAACTGGAGAAAAGTCCTCATCTGAACCAAATCTAAGCTTAAATACACAAACATACATTTGCAAACTACAGCCCACCACCATCATCATCATCATGACAAACAGGAAATTTGGATCTACAGTGGCAGAACTTTTTCAAACTTCTATGTAGTAATGATAATAAATAACCAAGTAAATTGTATTCATATTAAGGATATTTATTGTGAACTTCATATGCTATGTGGCTAGTTCATGATGGCTAGAATGAGAAAAGGCATCTTAGAGTCACTGTAGCAACCCCAACGCTGGAGAACCTGCTCAGGCAGCCCAATGAACGCCTCGGGACGTGACACCTTCACTCCCACATCAACAGCTTTCTCCTACTGGACTATCTCATCCACAGGCAACAGGAAGACCAACACCTGCATCTCAACAACCAACAGTAAACGAAAACAAAAACACAAAGAAATCAGCCTTCCCAAACTTCACTGCACAGACTTCCAAACCTACCATTTAAATACGCACCAGGTGCAGTTAACCGCAAGTGTGAGAGTCCCTCGCTTCAGGAAGTTATAGAGAACACAAAACTGCCGACCTTCTCTGACAAGAACCATTCTGAACAACAAGAAAACCCACAATAGAAGGAAAGAAGCAATTATCAATAAACCGGCTTGGAATGCTACCTACCACTATCAAAACACTGAAGTAAAGCCCGTGCCAAAACACACTCACACACACACACACACACACACACACACACACACACACACACACACACACATTCTGGTTCTAAAGCCAAAGGAAAAGGGTGTCTTAGCCTCCCTTTCAGCTACACTGCTATTGTTTTACAGTACATCAAACCGTTTTCACATCGTAGTAACCCTGTCAACGTTGGAACAAACTCCTCCAAATTACAAGCACTCCCATTTCTACTTCAAAATCTCTCCAAGTATTATAAAATTCTTTTTATATTACAATAAAATGAGGCTCGGCGAAATTAAATAACTTCCCTTAACAGCACAGAATTCAAATCCCTCATCAGTCCTGGATTCCCACAGCTCGGCTTCCGGCTTTAGTTCAGCATCCTGACAACTGTGTGCTAAGATGAACCTTAGTCTGTTTCGAGTACGGCACTTTAACACTGCACTGGGATCCTTGTGTAACTCCAGCAGACCTTAAACTCCAACAGTCTAACCATACACAGCTCCTCATCCCTACCATTCACATTTGCATACACAAGTTTCCACACCTAGAAGGACTGACTGAATTATTTCTACTCTAATAAATTTTCTCAAAAACATTTTTAAATATATAAAATAAGTTACAAAACATGGAGGAAAAAACCACCACCTGGATCTTCCTATCTTCCAGACGCACACATACATGATGGACACTCGTGGCATTTCATGTTAAAGCAGTGACAATGACTTGGTGACACCACAAATTAAACACAAGGCTTTCCCTGTCCACCTGCACAACAACTCTAAAATCATTTCAAGAAAGCATGTCCACGTGCCAGGCATGGCAGCACGTAGTCTGAATCCCAACACTGGGTTACAGAGGCACACAGATCTCTGTGACTTCCAAGCCAGTCTGGTCTACATAACACATTCCAGGCCAGCCAGGGCTACACAGTCAGACACTGGCTAAGGTGGGGAGAAAAAGTAGAACCCATGATACTGCTGAGACACAGTCTGTTGTATCCAGTGATAACAACCCTTGTGCTAGCTGCTTTCCATGCCTGACGGTCTGAGCCACAGGGGGCCTCTTCAGGCACACATCACTGCGGGTGCTGCTGCTGAGACTATGCTGGCCCATGCTGATCCTGTGCACAGTGTGAGAGAGCCCTCCAGCCCCAGGAGTGGATCCAGTGTTTTCAAAGTACAGCTCGCAAGCAGATGGGAAGGGAGATGTTGCAGGAACTACAGGACATTCTTACTGAGCACTACCGGGACGTACAGAGAAAGAAAGCCCTTCTACTCAGCCTTATGGAGCATATGAGCTCTGGACCTGTGG
This sequence comes from Peromyscus maniculatus bairdii, assembly GCF_049852395.1. Lineage (NCBI taxonomy): Eukaryota > Metazoa > Chordata > Mammalia > Rodentia > Cricetidae > Peromyscus > Peromyscus maniculatus. The sequence continues at coordinate 34,738,409 of NC_134867.1, forward strand.
TGCCCATCACCAGGAAAGGATACAGAGGGGTCCACATCTCTACAGCCATGACAGGACACACTGACTCAACTGAGACAACCCTGGTGGGGTGGGGGTGGGGGTGGGGGGGAATGAAGATGAAGAAGACTTCGGTGTTTACATCATCCTTGCCAGCCAGTGGACAGGACCAGAAGATTCACTGTGGCTCTAAAGCAGCAAGATGGTGAAATGGGCAACCAGTGGGGACCACACTCCCCAGCCTAAGGATTTGAACTGCAGTGTCCACCCGAGACAAACTACCTCTGTCAACAAGAACACAAGCCCACACCCTTTCCATCACCCAAACCACCCTTTTCTCCACTCTAACCCCAGTGAGTTTAAGCGCCAATTTTATGTCTTTCTGTATCCTAAGCCAGCACAAGATTGGATCATACCCTGTTATACAAAAGTCGGACACTGTAAAAGCAACCTCACCTGCCCTAAAGGAAACACATTAAAATCCTCAGCTTAGGAAGAACAAAAGTTTCATCTACAAACACATACACCAGACACCCCAAACAATTCTGAGTTCCATTAGTCTACCTACTGTCTCCTAGAGTAAACTCACAGTCCAGATCCCATTTTCCAATTGACAAAATCACCAGATTTTAAGAATTTGAGGAGAAAAAGTACTGCAGATTAGAATTGTGAATGGAAGAAATTTGAATGCAACTCTGAAAAACAAAGGTTGGGTTGTCACAGTAGCATCCAAGAACTATGGGAATGGCCTTGCAAAGTGAAAAGCAAGATGCACAAGATGTTCCGGGAGAGCTGGGGAGTGGACGGTGACAAGCAAAGCCGTGACTTGAACGGTCGCTGGATCTGAGTTACACATAAAGATAAGTCAGCAGTAACACTGTATGCAAGGCTGGTTCAACAAAGGACAACCGATAAATAAATCATATTAATAAAAACGAGGGGAGAGGAACATGCAGGATCATTTCAAGACAGGAAAAAAACAAACCAAGACTTGAAAAGTCCAAAAGACTTGTGCCAGGCTTGGTGGTTCATGTCTTTAAGTCCAGCACTCGGGAGGCAGAGGCAGGCAGAAGATCTCTGAGTTTGAGGCCAGCCTGGTCTATATGTGAGTCCCAGGACAAGGACAGCCAGTGCTATAGACAGAGACCCTAACTGAAAAAAAGAAAGAGGAGAAGAGGAAGAAGAGGAAGAGAAGGAGAGGAGGAAAGAAGAAAGAGAGACAGAGAGGTAGGGAAGCAGACAGGCAGGCAGGCGAGTAAGCAACAAGCAAGCAGAGAAAAGTCAACACCTTTCCATCATAAACAGAGAACAAAATAGGCACATCAAGTCACCTCAGCACAGTGAGGAACATCAACCAGACTCTACCCTTCGACATGTACTCAGTGGAAAGATAGAAAGCCTTTCTGTCAGTGTCAGGAGGAAGAGGGTTTGTCTAGCCACTTTCTACTCAACGCTGTCCCAAAGTTCAAGCCAGAGGAATCAGACAAGAAAAAGGGGAGGCACTAGGCTTTGAAGAACAATAAAAATCACCTAATAGGAAAGGAGTTAAATTATCTCTATTGACAGATGATACAATCTCATACTTTAGAAAACTCTAAAGAACATTTTTAGGATAATGAACGAGCCAGTTCAGCAATGATTAATAAATAATATCAGTTGTACTTCTACACAATGAACAACCCAAAATGAAAATGTTTCCACTCAGTTTCAAAAATAATAAAATGTAGAGGAATAACCTTAACTGAGGAAGTAGAAGATTCATATACTAAAAACTGAAAAACACTGGAAGACGACGTGTCAGCAGATTCAAAGAATCAGTGGTTCTGAAATGGTGGCCAGTACCCTCCACACTGATCTATAGATACCATAATACATCAAAAAGCAAGCTGGTTTTTGTCAAAATGACAAGATAATCCTAAAATTCCTGTAGAATTGTAAGAGAACGAAATAGCTAAACTAATATTGAACCAGAAAACAAAAGTGAGTCCCATTTTAAAATTTTAACACTATGTTAATCAAACTATTATAGCCCTGGAATAGAAAAGGCATACAGAACAATGGAAGAGAACGGATAATCCAGAAGCAAGAAGGACAAGTCTACTGATGAGGAACAAATTCTTGAAACAAATGGTATGGGGACACTGGATATTTACATGACAAAAAATAAACTGGAACTCTTATCTCACACTATGAACAATTAAATATATAAACACCTAATGTAGGAGTAAATCTATACAGCTTTTAGAAAGAGACAAGTGTAAATCTTCATTATTTTTCTGACTTAAATATGAAATATTGCCTTTTCCAAAGGCAACATATGAAAAGAAAGAAAAGCAAAAGCAAACAGATGAATTGGACCTCACCAAAAATATGTAAGTAACTGTAACTAAAAAAAAAATCACTAGGAACGAAATACAATAAACGACTCAATAATCGGAAATATTTGCAAACCTTGTATGTGATATGGGTCTTCTATAAAGAACACATAAAGCAACTTGAAAATGAACTCAGAAGCTGGTAAAGTCTTGAAGAGACATTTCTCAGAATATTTACAAATGACCAATCATGACATGAAAGAACATTTGACATCACTCATTATAAAACCAAAATCACGTCATGATAGTTCTTCACACCCACTGGGATGACTGTTTTAAGAAAGAAGGAAAATGAAAAATCGTGTGACAAGATAGGTATGATCACATAATCCTAGCCCCTGGAGCTGAAGACCTGCCTGGAGTATACAGTAAAACTACGTCTGAAACACAAACCTGCGTGTGTGTGTGTGTGTGTGTGTGTGTGTGTGTGTGTGTACAAGAACACACATACAAAGTGTTCGTAAGGATCTGGAGAAGTAAGAGCCTGAATTCTCTGCTGATGGAAAGTGGTAAAGCAGGCTCAGGGACATTAGGAAGAGTGGGAATGACTGTTTTAAAATGTACAGGGTTTCTTCTGGGGAAGAGGAAAATGTTTGAAGGTCCCACAACATCTTGGCTATAGTATAAAATACAGTGTAGAAACAATCGGAAGGAAACATTACGGTGATATTGTGTTCCCCAAAATATTGTGCACCCTAATAAACTTATCTGGGGTCAAAGAACAGAACAGCCACTAGATATGGAGGCCAGAAAATGGTGGCACACACACACACACACCTTTAATCCTAGCATTCCAGAGGCAGAGATCCATCCAGATCTCTGTGAGTTCAAAGCCACACTGGAAACAGCCAGACATGGTGACACAAGCCTTTAATCCCAGGAAGTGATGGCAGAAAGCAGAAAGGTATATAAGGCATGAAAACCAGGAACTAGAGCTGGTTAAGCTTTTAGGCTTTTAGCAGCAGTTCAGCTGAGATCCATTCGGATGAGGACTCAGAGGCTTCCAGTCTGAGGAAACAGGATCAGCTGAGGAATTGGCGAGGTGAGGTGGCTGTGGCTTGTTCTGCTTCTCTGATCTTTCAGCGTTCAACGCAATATCTGACTCCCGATTTGTTTTTAATTAATAAGACCTGTTAAGATTCATGTTACAAACCAGGATTGAAGTGGACAGGCAGTAGATGCAAGGGAAACACAAATGAAAAGCCATGGACCAGGCACAAACAGAAAAGGCAGTTATACTATGGAGTTGAGATTGGATTTTTTAAAAACTTCTGAGAAATTAATCCTTAGAACTTTAAATTCATCTACTGATGTTTTAAATAGAGGACAGAGAAGTAACTATAAACTAATCCACGCCAAGAACAGGATAGAAAACATGACATTAGTACTTTTTAGAGAGGAAATCAAGAATATAAATGGTAATTTAGGAATCATCTCAAATGTAAAAACTATTTCTTCTATCTGCGACTACTATTAATTAATTTTGCACCTGATAGCCAAACAGATGACTATTCCAAAAAAGCCTCTTTCAAGCAGGCTTTGGGAAGATGTTCCATGACTGGGGTGGCACGGGGAGACATTCTAGGAGCTAGAAAGATGGAAGTGTAACAACAACGGAGTTCAGAGCTCTAAAGAACTAAACATCACAGATGGAGTCTACTTTCTCAAGTAGTCACAAATTATCTACAGGCGTCTGATGAGAAAATATCACAAGAAACCTCAATAGCAAAGTTAATGTAACAAAAAACACTGACTACAAACAACCGAAAAGTTTAAGGATAAAAAAATGACAAGTGGGGGGCCCAATATCAGAGCATCCATTAAGCATTTATTTATTCACCAAATATTGACTGTGAGCTCAGTTCACTTGGGACAACTGTGAACCCGGATGTAGACGTACTGACTATCTCTTCTGAACCACTGCTTACTCTCTTCCACTGACTCCACCATTCTTCCCCCCACCCCCATGGAGTTACAGACGCCACAAAGCTGTGTGTTTAAAGTTTTTAGGAAAGATTAGTGTGAGTAGCTGGAACTTTTGTTCCCTCTCCCTCAAAGAGAATGATGCCTTTGTAATTTCACGTAGATCCCAAATAAATCAGACATGGAGGCTTACTTACTTATAAATGTCCAGCCTTAGCTTGGCTTGTTGCTTGCCAGCTTTCCTTAACAACTTATCTTGTCTACCTTTTTTTTTTTTTTTTTTTTTTGCCTCTGGGCTTTTCCTTTTCTATTCCTGTATACCATTCTTTGTTTCTGACTCCCTGGCTTGCTATGTAGCTGGGTGGCTGGCCCCTGGAGTCCTCCTCCTTCTCTGGCTACCTCCTTTTTTTTTTCTTCCAGATTTCTCCTTCTATTTATTCTCTCTGCCTGCCAGCCTCACCTATCCTTTCTCCTGCCTTGCTGTTGACCGTTCCGTTCTTTATTAGACTTCAGGTGTTTTAGACAAAGTAATACAGCTCCACAGAGTTAAACAAATGAAACATAAACAAAAGTAACAGACCTTGAAAATATTCTACAACAATGTTCACATGTACAACAGTGAAATTATACCCCCATCTATCACCTTGCTTTTACAAAAACTACTCCAAAGGGATCAAAGACCTAAATGTGAAACACTGAACGTGCTAGAAGAAAATATAGGTAGTATCCTCCATGATATAGGTGTAGAAAAGGACTTTCTGAGTAAGACTCCATTTGCCCAAGAACTAAGGTCAACAACTTACAAGTGAGGCTTCATGAAACTAAATACTTCTGCACAACCAAAAAAACAATTAGCCAGCCGGGCGTGGTGGCGCACGCCTTTAATCCCAGCACTCGGGAGGCAGAGGCAGGCGGATCTTTGTGAGTTCGAGGCCAGCCTGGGCTACCAAGTGAGCTCCAGGAAAGGCGCAAAGCTACACAGAGAAATCCTGTCTCGAAAAAAAAAAAAAAAAAAACCAAAAAAACAATTAGCCAAGCGATGAGGAAGCCCACAGAATGGGAGAGAATCTTTGCCAGCTACACACCTGACAGGAAGTTAATGAATGAATATATATGTACATATATACATATATACATACATACATACGTACATACATACACATAAACATACCAAAAAGACAATTGACTGACCCATTCAAAAACAGACTTGGGAACTGAGCAAAGTGTCGCAGGATATTTTATCACAATGTGAATCCTAAGATTGCATTATTTACTGGAAAAACCTGTTTTGGTGTGGCTCAGCATTAGCACACACCTTTAATCCAAGAGCTTTCTGCTAGTATATTATAAACAGGATTAAATAAAATCAACCACAGGTCAAGAGGCGGAGCAAACAACCAGTTGATAGGAAGTGAACATAGGATTATTAAGAAAAAATAGGGAGACTCACAGGAAGTAGGAGGGATGACACTGAGTTTGAGGAGTTGAGACAATAGGAGACGGGAGAGGCTTCTGGAATGTTGGCAGAAGAGGAAGGTCAGCTAGATGCTTTCTCTGCCTCTCCAAGCTAGCAAGCTTTCACCCAAGTATCTTTACTGGTAAAAACAAATGATCGAGATTTTGTTAAAAGCAACAACAGAGTCTGCAAACATAATCAAAATAATAAAAAATGGCTAAGAAATAACGCAAAAAAAAAATGTTCATCCCTAACAATTACAGAAAGGCAAATATAAACAACTTTGAGATTTTACCTTACCCTGGTCAGAACGGCAAAAGATCAACAAAACTAACAACAAATGCTAGAGAAGACGTGCAAAAAGGGAGCCCTCATCCACTATTGATGGGGCTGCAAACTACCCCAGGCACTCTGAAAATCAGTGTGAAGAATCCCAAAGGCTAAAAATAAATTACCATATGACCCAGACATACCACTCCTTGGCAAAGGATTCAACATCTTACTCTGCTGGGGTCCAGCCTCAGCTCAGATTCAGGTCCTGAGATCTGGAACCGGCGTTGGTGCAAGGAAGAAATCTGACCACCTCAAGAAATCAGGACTGCACTCAAGTGTCCCTGAATAGCTCAAGCCATCTTTATACCTTAACAGGATTTTTTTCTACCAGGCTTACATGGACAGCTTTATTATTGGCTCCTTTTTTTTTTACTTTTAAGAAATACAATGTATTTTAAGAAACACATCATAATCATTATAAAATCTCCCATTGTTCCCCTTTATGCTTCCCCAAATACACTTTCCCACCCCTGCATAACCTTGTTCTAGACACAGAGGTCAGCATTTTTGCAGCTTAACGGAACATGGAGCCAGACACATCCTGCTCTGCAGCACTTATGTCAGCTGGCAGTTACTGTGGTTACAAAGTTAAAAAGTAATGGACAGGGGCACACTGCTTTAAGGACAATATTCAAACCCAATTCTTTTATGTCTGCAAGATACGCTTTTATACAGTTCCCTCTTCCACAAGAGGCTCCCATGTCTCAGTCTCTCTATAAAAGGCAGACTTTGATAAGGCACTCTTTCCGCATCCTACTGTATCATATGTCTTCTACCAATATGAGCTCCTGTGTATGGTAAGGATGGATCTCTCCATCCCATACTTTACACGGCATTTTCCCCCCACTGGATCATACTAGATCCTATCATTGATTCTCTATGCTTGGTGTCCAGGGAACTTACTCTCAACAGTCGGCACTAAGTATATTCCTGAGGCATTTTTTTTTTCTATTCTGTGTTTGCACACCTTACTCTCCTTTCCAGAACTGTGAGAAACAGTTAATGTTCCAAGTGTTGTTTTCTCATATGTACCTAACTGTCTCTATTGGGTCAGAAAAGTTCCCAGGATTAGTTAGGAGTTGCAGTTGGTAATTCTAAATAAGAGAATTGAGAAACATTAGCCCCCTTTTTTTCTTAGGAGAAAATATTTAAGAAAAGAATTTCTCAGGAAAATTACAGCTACTGCAAGTGACTGACAAAAACAAAAACAAAACCTGCCCAAAGAATCAACAACAGAATGAGAGAGAAAAGAGCCCACAAGCTGCACAAACTTTGCAGATTCCTACGCTGTCCCACAGTCTACTGGTCCTTGCCAAGTGAGACTCTGTTTCCACGAGTTCCTTGCCCCAAGGAAACCCGCTGGACAGGTAGTCATGTGCTGATCTGAGACTAAGCTGCACGGCTCCCAACACTAACCCACAGATACCTGCTCAGCTACGTCCAATACAGCTCTGTTCGCAATAGCTAGAATATGGAAATAACCCAAATGCCCTTCAACTGGCAAATGGTTAATGAAGATGTGGATATGGTGATGGAGCACCATTAGGGTTATGGTTCAGGTATAAAGAAAATGAAATCTGTAGTTATGTGTAGTTTTCACCCTTAATCAAAAAAATTGTCTTTGTAATAGACAAGAGGCTGAGAAAAACAGAACTGACCAAAATGCTGAGTTGTGGACCCCAGACCAAGTGATCCATCTACAACACAGCTCCTGCCCCTAAGGCTCAGGGATCACTGAAGAAAAGAAGAGGAAAGACTGTCAAAGGAACAGGAAGTTTGTTGTAAGTCTGTGTCTCAAGAAATGTCAGAGATGCTACACTCATGAAGTCTCACCAACATGGCTGCTAAACATGACCCGAACAGGGAAAACACCAATAGACATGCTATCACTGTGGAAAAGCGCAGCAGGCCTCAACCCTGGACTAAGAGCTACTGGCAACTAAGGAATACTGAGAGCAGAAGAAACAGTCTTCCCCAGGGAAGAACACACCAATATTGATTACCAATATGATTACCCAATACCAAATGGTCAGCCCTGAAAACACCCATACAAATGACATTTTATGGACTAAGCAGGGTGTATTTATGAATATACATGTATGTGTACATACACATTATCAATTAAGGAAAAGGAAGTGATGAATTTAAAATAGGGAGAAGGTACATGGGAGAGGTTGGAGGGGATGGGGAAAATGATAAATCATAATCTCAAAGTACTTTAAAATTGTAATTAAAAAACACAGGGAATATTCAACCTTAAGCTGTTAGTACTGATTTTTGGAGGAAATCAGCTTAGGAAAAATTATGAGGTCTGCTCCATATTTCCTGAAGAAGAACTAGAAAAGAGAATAATGAAGAAATCTGTTCAGAGTTTCACCGTTCTAATAAAACCTATTCTTTTGGTTTTTCAAGAGACCAGAATTAAAAACAAAATAACTTTCCAATACTGGGACTAGTGTTTCATTGAATACCAACACTAAAAGTCAACCATAAAAAAACTCACCTTTGCGTCAGTTCTGAAGTAGATAAACTCAACAAATATTCAATTAGCAGAATGGTAAGAAGAATGTGATCAAACAGATGCAAGAGGGGAAAAAAGATAATGATCAAATAACTGAGCAGTAAAGCCATTCATGAAACCGTTATCAAAGGAGGAAGGGTAAGGGAGTTGGAGGCAAGTAAATACATTCATATTTAGATTGGATACCAATAAAATAGAGATAGACCGTAAGTGGGGGTAGACTGAAATCAAACAAATATTCAATTAGTCTATACTGACAGGAAAGGAGGAAAAAATAGATGAGAAATAGAGAATAAATGTCAAGATAGTACCCACCCACATTAATAATTAAACATAAATTCTCTAAAGGCACCAATGAAAAGGCAGAGAGTGTTGGGCTGAATGAAAGACAAGACTCAACTTTGTTATGTACTTTAAATACAGAGGCCAAGGCACCACTGACCCAGGGCAAAGCCGAAGCGGTGGCTCCAGGTAACGGAAGCTGCCAGCTGCTGAGCCACAGAAATCAGCACCAAGATCAGCCACGAGGTCCAGAGAGTCATCAGGAGGAAGTTGCGCAATAGGACCTTACTTCAAGGCAAAACGTTCTGATTACATTATCGAGATGGTAGCCAAGAAACAAAGTCAGAAGCAAATGACCAAAAAAAAAAAAGTTTCTAGAGAATGCCACAATTCAGTTCACCAGATGGCTTCGTGGAGTATTAGCTAGGCTCAGCTCTGCTGCAACAGAACACTCTAACGTCTTCTGACAGCAGCATCTCTGTAGCTACGTGCCTTCCAGGGGATGAGAGAAAACCCGAGGCTGTAGCTCCTTCCCTAGCCATTTCTAGCACTAGACCTGAAAAAAGATCCCAGGGTTTCTGCAAGTCAAAGGAGCAGAAATGTCAACAATGACACCTCTGAGGGAGCCAGCACTCTATGAAGAAGCTACAGATATTAAGTCAGAACCAGATGTTCTCACTGAGGAAGACCTCAGCTTTGTGTAGGAGAATCCCTTATGTCGGAGAAAACCCCTACAGTGACCCTTACATAGATTTCTTCTTGCCCCTCTACTGAGAAATTTATCAACGACCTGCACATTCTGGTACTCATTCAATTCAATAGCAGCCAGACAGGATTCACAGCCAAGCAACTGGATGCACAGAGGGCCGGTATATGAACAGGACATCTATGACCACTTTGTGCCTTTTCCACCCTTATTTCCACCTCCTTCATCTACCACATGGTTCTAACATGTTGTCTTCAACACAGACACAAAATGCAATGGAAATCATAGGGAGGGCTAAGATTACCTGGATATATCAACTGGATATATACTAATTTAATAACTTAAGGCAAAGCCTTTATGTCTAGTTCATGTCTCACACAGTAGGAGGCTCTTCTAACTAAGCACCTCTGGATCTTTTGCTTTCCTTTATAAACCTGATTCTAACAGTACAGTGTTTCTTTCCCCTGACTTCTAAACTATCTGCATTCTGAAAACAATAGCATCCCGTGTTATCTGAACTTTCAAGCCATCCTAAAAATGTCTATGTATGTACTTCTCTCTGCAAGACTTTTAAACCTTAAAATCATGGCCCAAACACTTAATGACACTTTATGTGTTCTGTAAATTACTAGAAAGTAAAAACAATATGAAGATACATATATGCTTAATGTGTTCTCTTTCCTTTACTCTTCTTTGGAAAGATCTATTCTTTGTAAAAGAAAAGCATGAAAAATTTTATGCTTTAAAATTTTAATTTATATTTTAATACTTTGAGAAAACTGTGAAAAGTTCACAACCATGGCTATAATTTGTTTCTCTTAGATCTAAACACACACACACACACACACACACACACACACACACACACACACACACACACGAGAGAGAGAAAGAGAGAGGGGGGGTGCTTCAGAAAACAACTTGAGCAGAAGAAATCTGAGGCAACCCTAAGTGATACATACTTCCTGGAAGTTCCAATGAGGGAGAAAGATCATAAACCCCTTTAGCCTAACTAGCCTGGACCTGGTATGGAATGGGTAGGTGAAGGAACATTGGATGGATTTATAAGCACACAACTCATGAAGTAACGGCTACTACTAAGCCCCCACTCTAAAGAAAGCAAAGGCAGGCGCAGCACAGACTCCATTCCTGCCTCTCCATGAGGCTGTGTCGTGCTTCCTCTGGATGTCTACCACAGACATTACCACTCCCCAAGGCTTATTACCAGGCTCTTGTGAACTCAGCAGCTCAGACTTCTTCCCCACGGTGAGTGTCCTCAGCCTGGCATATGGTAAAACTGGACACAAATGTGTCATAATAGAGAGCAACAAATACCGAAGTCAACTCCCCAATTTAGTGTTCCCAAACTTCCTATCATTTCTCTGTAGGAATTTACTACTAGGGTTTGACTGTTGTCATCTTTAAAGTAAGTAACATGAAAACAAAAGAATCAGTGAAAATTCAAATAACACCAAGGCTACTTGATAAAAACTTCAAGGAATATTATTTTTATATTTATCTAAAATTATACACAAGTCATGTATGTACTGGTATGTGTCTGGCTGGTTGTGTATGCGCATATGTATGTGCCTTACAGGAAATTTAAGTCACTTGAACTGATAATGCACCCCACAAGAACCATAAACTAAGAAAAAACTCCAGCAAGAGAAACCTATTTCAAATGGTTGGTCAGGGTAGTCCAAGTGACTTCCAAGAGTACACAGATTGTGGATGTAGCTATCGGTTGTCTCCCAGGGGTTGAGGGTGGGCCCCTATTACTGAAAACACCACACACTAGGACACCAGACTAGGATGATTCCAACTACATCTGACCTACAAGCCTCCTTCCTGAAGTGTGGCTATGCAAGCTGCCAAGGGAAGAAGCAATAATACTCCCTCTGTAGCCCTCAGACACTCCAACTCCAGCCACACCAACTTCTTCAACACAAAATGCATCTCCATGCTTCCATGTCTATGAATGCAGACCTTCATTTTAGGTCTAAACTGTCCACTTCCCATGTCTACTCTTAAAAGCAAACAAACCAACAAAAATCCAACATAACCTTCCAGATCTAATTTTAAAAACAGGCAGTACTATGACTAAATCCAGCAACACCTCTGTTACTGATTTTTTAAGTCACAGAATATCCAGAATGACACTTGGGCCTGAGGGGAACCCAATACTTAATTGTGAGTTTATGGTACATATACAAATAACGAAAGCCATGAAAAAGAGATCTAGATGACAAGCCACGCCAGCCAAACCAACCACTAGCAGAATAAAATCAGGATGTCAGAATGTGATCTAAAATGGGTGAAGAAGTATAGCATGACTCCTTTTCACAGTGACCCTGAGATCCAGCACGGCACTTCAAGCCAATCCTCGGACAGAAGCAGACAGGACTCAGCCGAAGTTGAGTGCTGCTCTCACTCACCTCCTCATCCATCCTATGAACCACACAACCAATGGCCTACGTACTGGGATGGGGCCATGAAAAGGGGCAGGGCAGAATGGCAGACCTAACAATGGTACTCACTGCTGGCCTGGGCTAGAAGGCAAAAGAACCAGAAGAACGCACAGCCCTGGGTTCTGTGAGGCAAGATATTCCCTCCAGATGCAGCAGATCAAATGAGACTGCAAGAGTTGTCCTGGACAAAGTAAGGGCTAGTATGTGTGTACACAGGTGTACGTGTATGTACGTATGTACACGCGCACGCGCGCGCGCATACACGGTGGGGAGCACTCATAATAAACAACATAATCAACTCAGCAACTTCACCTAACTTCCCCTTTGTCCTACTTGCCTGAACCGTTCCTCCCTCCATGGTCAAGCCTAATCTGATGATTACATATTCCAGTAGTATAGGTACAGTAATAATCTGGAACCATCTCACATCTCCCTACCCAATCTTTTCCTGTTCCCCTCTATTCTCCTTGGTAACTTCAGTTTAACTATACTAGAATATACTAAACTGCAGTTTTAACTGGATAAGGCAATCTGCTCTTTCGGTTCTGTATTCTTGCTGTAACCTATGGAAAATAAGGAAGTTCAGGTCACTTTTTCTCTTCCATGGACCACTGGCCTCAGAATCTATAAATTCCCTTAAGTGATTGACTTTCACTTAGACCCCAAGTTAGAGAAGAACACCCATATAAAGAAAAAGTGGGGTTTGTCATGGAGTTGATTCTAACAGGACCTGCCTATACCAACTACCTATTACCTTTAAGAGAAACAGATGGAATATCATGGCACAGGGCTCGAAATCACATCAAATCTGCATAGCTGCTGCCCAGACAGACACACACTGCTAACCCCCAGGACCTCTTGTCCAGATAACGAGAGTCAGGTCACAAATAGAATCAGCAAATCAACACTCCAGGCCCAGTGAAGGCTGTGTGACCAGACCTCTATTTCAATGGTTCCTTAACAGCTATAATGGACCTACCATATATACTTTCTATGATCTCAGAAAACATCCAGATTGATAGCCTATCCCTTTCTGGCCACACGTGTAATCAATTAACATACATACTTGCTACTAAATACAAACTTTCAAATGAGGTTAATATTTCCAAATATGAGCTCTACCACTATAACAATCTGCAGAGCACAAACTGTTTTTTTTACTGCCCTGTTCTGCTAAAAGGACAGCAAGTTTAAAAAGAAAATGCTGTTGCGTTAATCCATATATGCATACCTACAAACAAAAGACTAGAAATGCTTAACCAAACTGCTAACTGCTAATTCCAGAAATATGGGCACTGGGAAATCTTGTTTTATTTGTATTTTTCTGTTCAAGTTTTCTATACATAGTATGTGTTGTTACTGCAATAAGAAAAAATGTAGGACCAGATCCACAGATCCGGGTACTTGTCACTAAATCTGGTGACCCGAGTTCAATACCCAGGTCGAATGTGGTGGAAGAGATCCAACTCCCACAAACTGTCCTCTGACCTACAGACACACACACAAATAAATAAATTAAATGTAATAAAAATATAAAGTCCTTGAAGATATACAGGGGTTTCTCCCTTTATTTTCCCCCGACTAAGAGTTTTAGAGGCAGTAAAAATAGTAAATCCCAGCAAGTTATACTAAACTGGCACTGTACTGTGTGCAGGTTTACCTCAGCACAGAGGTACATTCACAATGTGCTTCCTGAGCTGGCAGGCAAGCAATCTGTGGGACTCTGAAGACCCAAGGCTTTCAGATACTGTTACACCAGGGGACTTTTAAAAGGTCTGATTTCAACTGGATTCAAAAGAATGAAAGGAATTTCCTGCATTTTATCAGGGCAATTTCCCAACAGATTTTTGCTTCCAATTCTTCTGAATACAAGGTTAAGACCACTTAGCAAATTAGAGTGTATTTTCCACTTAAAATTCTGTAAAGAGCACATAATTTCAGATATTTAAAGAGCAACACATATCAACATGAGGCTTAGAGTCCTTCTCCAAAGTCATTTTAACTATGAAGTTGGTTACAGTGCATCAACCATCTATGGGCACATTTAAGTGCAGGAGGGATCATCTGCTTTGGGACCACACAGGAACATGTAGCATACATCTCCCTAAGATCAAGCGAGAGCCGTTCTTTGTTTTGTTAGTGTATGACAAGTGTTATTATCTAGTTTTCTCTATAACTTCATTCCAATACGAGTCACAATACATGCACAATTTAACGTACACAGAAGGACCACAAAATGGCATCTGTAGAATGTCTCAAAGAGTCACAAAGGCACTTTATCCTAACAAAGAACAATGTTCCCACTAACATACAACAGCGCTGTTGCCTTTGGGAAGGGAAAATGGTAAAAATTTACAAAGCAGAACTAAAAATGCAGAACAACAGTCTATAGAGAAAAATTAAAACTATTAGGGCACAAATTTCCCTCATTGCAACATGGAACAGAGCTTAATTAAAAAAAAAAACTGAGTAACTGCGAATAAGAAATTTAAAATGAAAAACTGTAACAAAAACTTCAAAACAGAACAGTTCTCAGTGGAACTATTTTTCCTCATAAGCAGTGTGTGAGGAATCCACTGTGGAGAAGGAAGCTAAAGTCGCTTCTTTGGGCAGCTACTACACTAGACCCCTCCCCCGTCCCCCACCCCCACCCCGTCCCAATGAGCATGACTTCCCAGTGCCTACTTCAGGAGCATTCCAGCAAAGCCTCTTTTTACAGATAAGGACACTGAGGCTCAGAGATGTAAAACATCTCAGCCAGCATCAAGGAGACCAGGTTTTTTAATTCCAAAATCCTTCACTTCCCAGTCAGTACACTGACTTTCCAAGACTATGAGGGAGCAATGTTCACATGGATTGAACACAAGCCATCTTCAAAAACGGCACAAGGGCTTTCCTAAAACAGCGCGTAAGAATGGAGCTCGAGCATTGCTCAGCTGCGGAAAACAATGGCAGCATGAGGTTTGCAGGCAAACGGATGGAACTAGAGAATGTCATCCTGAGTGAGGGAGCCCAGACTCAGAAAGACAAGCATGGTATGTACTCACTCTTAAGTGGATACTGGAGGTAAAGCAGGGGATGATTAGACTACGGCCCACAGCTCCAGAGAGGCTGGGAAACAGGGGGGACCCTAGGAGGGATGCATGGATCACCTTGGGAAGGGGAAACAGAGGAGATCCCCATGAGTAAACTGGTGATGAAGGAGGGCAATAGAGGGGAGGGGATGGGGGATGGTTGAGCTGAGGGAGGGATGGAGTGGGAGAGCAATGAGGGGGATGTCTTGATAGAGGGAAACAGTATGGAGTAGGGGAGAAATCTGGAGCTGGGGAAAGTCCCAGGAACCCACAAGGATGACCCCAGACTAGACTGCTGGCAATATTAGTGAGGGTGCCTGAACTGGCCTATCCTGGTAGTCAGATTGGTGAATACTCTTAGCTGTCACCATAGGGCCTTCATCCAGTAACTGATGGAGGCAGATGCAGAGATCCACAGCCATGCACCAGGCTGAGCCCTGGGAGTCCAATCGAGGAGATGGAAGAGGGATTGTATCAGCAAGGGGAGTCAAGATTATGATGGAGAAATCTACAGAGACAACTGAACCTGACTGCTACAGGACATTGGTGGGGCTCTGTGGAAACATATCAGAAAGCTGTGTTTCTGGCTGGTAGAGACCAAATGGTGTAAGCTACTCAAAAAATAAAAGTGAATCACTTTGGGCCTGCCAATCACCTAGACATGGAACCCCTTCAAGAAAGCGGATTCACCTTAAGCCATGCTAAAGAGATGGAGGAATAATTAGTCCTTCACCAAGATGGTATACTTTTCCTTCCCAGCACTCCCAGCACCCCAGCACTCCCAGGGTGTTTAGAGCCCCATAGGCATAAAGCTTGGCAAGTTGGCCTGCTTCTCTGTATTACTCCAAAAAGCCAACCTTTCACTTTTCTTCTGGATGGCTCTTCTAAGCATGCTTCCCTAGCACTGGGCTTCAATCCTTCTCTAGGCTCCCTCCCTAGTGTGGCTCTTTGTCTGCCATGTGACTGACCCCCATGCCAGCCTAACTCAAACAGCATGGCACAGCTTCCTCTTCTCCATCTTCTCCTCCTGGCAGCTGCCCAAGTTTACAGTTTGCTGCCCTGGAGTTTTTCTTTCAAACCCTATTAAAGTTGTCCCCAAACTGCATAGTCTGTTCTTAAACTATTTGACTAACATGACTAAAAGCCCACAGAAGAGACCCTAATTTCACTGATAACAAAGTCATATCAAAGGTCATCAAGTACCTGGGGTACTTGTTCTGAAAAGAAACAGCTACAGCTATTACAACTGAGCCATAAGACAAGATGTACTTCAAGATGTCCATCATGTGCTTCTTCCGGATTCCCTCAAATATAATGTGCAATGGCAACACACAGCCTCTAGGATAATGCTAAATAATACAGCTTGTCTTCTAGCAACCTAGTCAGTCTAAGGACCAGAGAACACAACTGGCATGGTGCCTCCACCAGCTGCACAGCTGGCTCCTCACTAGCTAGACACCTTCTTATGCTGCACCACAACAGAACCTTTGAGACCAAATTCAGACATGTACTCTGTTCTAGAAGAATAACACCATCCAAACAAATGCTACTACCCACCAAGCCATCAAAACACGGCCTCCCGGGGAGAACACAACTCACATTTACCAGCAATGGAGTAGAAAGAGCTCTCAGGACCCACGCCTGCCGTCCAGGTCTGCAATCACTGCTACCACCTTGCTCACTAGCACCGCACACTCCAAGGACGCCTGGATTAGGATAAACCCCTTAAGTAGCAGTGCTGACACAATTCAGTCCTAGCGCTTAAGTCAGAGGTGGCCCAGCTCCAGGTCAGGAAATAATGCTACTGATGCTAGGACCCAAAGGTAAACACCAACTGCTCTAAGGGGCAGTTTCTTCCCAGTCACAAAGTTAACTCCTGAGTTCTCTTACCCAAGAAGCAGTGGTGTTTCTTCCCAATCACAAAATTAATTCCTGAATTATATGACCTAAGAAGCAGTATTTTTTCCCACAAAATTAACTCCTAAATTATCTTACCTTTTTTCCAGCCAGTCAGAAAATACTTCCAACTGTCTTAGAGAGTATGTACAACTATTAAATATAATGAATTGAGGGCTGGATAGATGGCTCAGTTAAGAGCACTAACTGCTCTTCCAGAGGACCAGGGTTCAATTCCCAGCACCCACATGGCCGCTTACAATTGTAACTCCAGTTCCAGGAAATCCAACACCCTCACACAGGCATGTATGCAGGCAAAACACCAAGAGACATAAAAAATAATAATAAAATAATTATAATAGTAGTAATAGTAGTAATAATAAGCAAAAGCTAGTCAAGAGACGAGATCACCCTAGCAACAGAATAAGCATTTTGCACAAAAAACATCAAAACTCTTCTTTCCCTTTTTTTGGAAGAGAGCATACATGCATGCTTATACACACATCACACAAATGGCCCTAGCCATGACGTGACAGAGCTGCTTATGGAATCTGTCAAACCTTCTACACGTCCTGACACCTCATGGTGAACAAGTGGGGTATGGATGGCTCCAATATCTACTCTAACAAGAAGCAATGTGTGGGTGTCACAGTCAATTCAAAGGAAGATTCTTTTATGTTACACTGGAAAAAAAAAAAAACTTTTAGCTTACAGGACATACACATCTATTATCACATAAATATAATGAATTTGTAAGCAAAAAGAAAAAAAGAAAAGAAGCAAAAACTCATTTCTCAAGAGAAACGGGGTAACTGAAGTACATTATAAGAAGCATAGAGTGCTGCCAGAGGGAAAAATAATTCTTTTTAGTTGTTTTTTCCTAGCCTATCTCGCCACTTGGCCAATTTCTGTTCTATTTCTCTAATACTTAAGCTGTAGAGTTTCACCACCCATCCCAATCACTTTTTAAATCTTGTGGGGGGAAAAAAAAATATCAACTTTGCCAAGTGACATTTGGACTTAGACTCCACCTCAGTATCTGGCTGACTTGCCTAGCTTTCCATCTCTTTCTGCTCCTTTCTCTCCCCACCTACAAATGGAGGCGGCGACTCCCCTTCCTCACTCCCTACTGCTGAAGAGTTTCAGAAGCGAGCATCTCCACCCTCCCCGTCTCTCTGCAATCTCTGAGAGAATGCCAGCCATGCCCGATGGCTCCTTCCTGCAGGACAGTACTCAGGAGGCCGAGGCCTGATGACAGCCCAGGATCAAGCTAGTCTTCGCCACCTGAGTTCCAGGCCACCGTGATACTGGCTCCAAGACCAAAGCAAGCAACTGGAAGCTTCTCCATCTATTTTCAGATATTCCTTCACATCTGACCATGTCACTCAGCTCATATATAGTTCCTTCAGATTTACACTGAGTTCAGAGACATCAGGGAGTTTGAAACCATAGCGTGTGCCAAACATGCCAGACTGGTTTATTCCACAGAGATGCTCCTTAGATGAGCAAGGCCGGCATGACTATAAACCCACGAGACCATGTTTCCTCATGTGCTCCCAAAGCGCTCAGAACATCTTTAATAAGCCATGGAAAGGTGACTGTGGACCTGTGAGGTCCTCTGCTAAGAAGAAGGGAGAGGAATAAAGAGAAAAAGAGTACAAGAGAACATCCTTGTTCTTAAGGACAACAAAACCGTGTGTGGTAACAGTTATGGGTCAAATTTCAAGGTAAGAGCAGAATAAATGCCGTAAGACTATGTGTGAACAACTGCCGAAAGAATTAGAAAGCTACAAACTCTTTTAGGAATTCGGCAAAATAAGGGCAAATATATTCCGTAGTAAAACATAAGTGAGATATGAATTACTTATCAAAATCTTTTGGAAAAGCTCTAGAATGTGCTGGGGAGATGGCTGTCAGTAACGGGCTTCTGTGCCAGGCCCTGAGTGGATCCCCAGTACCCACACTGGGGGGAGGGCAGGGGGAGGGGAAGGGAAAATAACCGGGAGAGGAAAGTAACAGTGCAGAGTCTTCACCTGTAATCCCAGTGCACACAAAGCTTTCAAGGGACTTACAGGCTTTAACAGGGTTGAGAAGAAAAACTTCCAGTACTCACATGCTAAAGGGGAACCACATTTTAACTCCATCTCCTTTCAAGTCTGTATCAAATAACTCAAAAGAGCAACAAACCAACCATATCATAATGTTTCTCAAACTTGTCCCAATCACTTGGGCCAAATTCCTGAATACTTGTGTTTGGGTGGTCTCAAGTTTTCATACACAAATTTATAGTCAGATGGATTGAACTCTCTGAGGTAGGTCGATGATCTCTAATTTATTCTAGAACACATAAATACTTCACAAATTCTCATGTACAATGAAGCAAACCAGAACGCTGTAGTATGTGGGAAAAAGCATACTGACTACGTGGGGCTGACTGTAAACCCAGCTCTGAAAATGACAGGAGTCAGGAGCGAGTTATTTAACTTTAGTCTACCTTCTTAATCTACAAAAGGAAGAGAATTACTCATGACTAAAGCATGCCTTAATTCCAAAAGTGTATGATTTTTTTAAAAGAATCTGGCATGACAAGCTATACACTAAGAGTGAAGAAAGATATCAAAAACCAAACACACAGTTTGAGACCCCACTTCATTAAATGTACACAACTCTGTATTTTAGAGTGTTTATTCCATAAGCTACGACTGCAGAGCACATGTTATTAAGAGTGATTACATCTGAAGGTAAGAATAAGACTGGCCTATTATTTACAATCCTTGCATTACAAGGTCTATCTGATACACATGTGGATTCTCTAGTAAATAGATCCAATCTCTTTAATCCAAGCTTGACATTTAACAAACTTCTTCAACCTTTACAAAACAGGCTGGAAATCAAGAGTTCTCAAAAAAAAAAAAAAACAATCATCAGGTAAGGGGAAGAAACCTTCAACTTTGTTTTCCTGGTTTCTTTTCTCTTAAGAGTCTGAAATCCGGCTGGAGAGATGGCTCCGTGATTAAGAATACTGGCTGCTATTCCAGGAGACCCAGGTTCAATTCCCAGTGCCCACAAGGCAGCTCACAACTGTCTGTAACTCCAGTTCCATGAGATCTGACACCCTCACACCAATGCACATAAAATAAAGTTAAAATATTATTTAAAAAAAAAGTCTGAAATCCTAGAAGACCTCCACCTCTCCTCACAAACCCTCTTGCAAGTGGCTGAACTTGAGTACCTAAAACTGGGGTTTCTGACACTGTGAAGTTTCCAAAAGCCACTGTATTGTCCTCTCACTACCCCGTACACACCCAGAACTGGATTCCACACAACGTCTCACAGTAGTTCTTAAACACACTGCTTGCTCTTTCTTTTTCTTTCAAACAAGGACCGACCACAGAGGGAGGAGGAACAAGCTGGCACCTGTGGAGATGATGTCACTCTGAGCCATGGCTCTGACCATCTCCAGAGCGCAGCTGCAGCTTGACTCTCAAGCCCACCCAGTGCTGCTGAACATGTGGGCGGGCTCCTCTCCAAGCCCCAGAGGACCTACCTCATGGTTACGGACTGCACCGGGCCTGGGAAGCCCTGCGCTTCCAACTTGGCAGTTTTAAACTTTTTGTAGAACATGGCATCAACCCCTGTCAAGATAATCTTAGGAGGACCAACGCTTCACAGCTCTTTTTATTGGGTGGCAGGTCTGAAAAGGCGTGGTTTCTGCATTCCTGTCTACAGGCAGTTCCTGAGTCTAAAAACTAATTTGGGGACCTTTGAGTATTAAACACACACACACACACACACACACACACACACACACACAGACACACACACACACACACACAAAACTTATGCATATCCTTAATCCTCATCTCACCAAAACCAGACAGTAAGGGGTTGTTAGGTAGCACCTTGGTGAACACATAGGATATGAGCCTCAATCTGTTAAAGGAGACTAAGGAAATACATACGTCTCTCTAATTGTTTATTTTCATCGTCAATTCAACTGGATTTAAATTACCCGAGACACCTCTGGGTATGTCTGTATGTCTGCGATGGTGTTTCCAGAGAGGTTGAACTGAACCCCAAACCTCACCATGCAAAGTATCTTAAATGTAAACACCGTTTATTCACTACCCACACTCTTGCTCTTTCTCCAAAGCTCAGGACAACCATGTGTTCCTACTCAGAAATCAAACCTCCACTCATCTGGTTCTTCTCACCATCTCCATTTTCCATTCCCATAGTCACACCTCACCTTCCAAGTTTTTCCAACTGTGACCCAGTAATATTTACTGCCTACGCAACTCACAAAAACATAGCGAATACCCCAGTTTTAAAGGAAATTGTGTTTTCGAATGAATGACCTTGTATAACTCTGATCAAGTCTAAACCTGGACAGTCCAGCAAGTCCAGCCCCCACCTTGCTCCTCAACAAATGCCACTGCCGTCCGACAGACTCGGTCACAAAAGGTCTCCCCTTCCCTCCTCTCCCTCACTCATCTAAGTTTCTCACACGTGATGTGAAGCTCACATTATTTATTGTTTCCCTCTTAAATGCCGCTCATGACCCTCTCAAATAACTCTCTTCAAGGCCCAGTCTAACACCTACAACCTTACCACAACCTCAACTTCTAATTATCATCTATCTTTTCAACTCACAACCTCATCATCACAAATTCCAACACTTACTTGACCATAAGGAGCCTATGTCCCTACCCTTCCCCCTGAAGCAGCCTGGATCCCTGAAGTCACCAGTCAACTCCTTCGCCCACTCTTCCTGCACCCCGCTTTAGGGCTGCTCGCACCCAGCTAGTTTAACAAAACCCACTTGTATTCATGTATGAAATTCTCAAAGAATGAAAAATGTGTTTCTTACTAACTTTTTAAGCCATCGTAGTAACATTTCTCAACCTCAGTTTTCAGGCATGGTAATTCATACATTAGTCTCAGCACTCAGGAGGCTGAGACTGGACTGTCATGAGTTCAAGGCCAGCCTGAGCTACAAAGGGAGAATCTGTCTCAAAGAAAAATAAAATAAAAATAAAATCTATCCAACAGTTACAAACCTTAAGAGGACCTTTAATAATCCCAAAAATTCTACTAAGTTTTTTAGTCAATACACATTTCCACAATCATAGATATCAGTTTTCCATCTGTATATGTACAGAAGAAAAATGTTAGAACCTCCAAATACATACAATTAGAGAATGGAAACTAGATGCTCTTTTGTTCTCAGCCAAAAATCAAACACAGCTGTCCTTCAATGGAGAAAACCTAATATTCTGTTTAGCAAATTGGACTACCAAAAACAAAGCCGGACACTTGAGGAGAGAAGAGGAGGATAGCCGGTAAGGGGAAAAGGAAGATGTGCTCATCAGTAGAAGGCGGAATTCTAATGCTATCAAGTTCAACGACGTATGCCTGCTTAGCAAAAGGGAATCTTTTACTCTCAAAAGTGGTTCTGTCTTCTCCTCCACAGTAAAAATGTAATATTTACCGTAATTCTCTTCCAAAGCTGTCGGTGTGCAACCATGCCTTGCTTCTCCAATCACTCCGGGCATAACGGTTTATTGTCCAAGGACAATCTGTCTAACCATGCAAACACTGTGCAATCAGGCGTGGTCAATTTGCAAGAGTCAAGACCAATAGCATGGCCACAAGTGATAAGGGCACGGCCCTACTAGTGGGCCTCTCAATGAAAGGAACAATCTTCCCACAATTATCTCTCATTGGAATCCCAAGGTCTGATAAATGCTTTCCCGTAACTTCAAAATAGAATCGAAATAACACGCATGCTTGCTATTTCCTCTAACCGGTAACATTAATACACATAGGAGACTAAACCCTGAAGAGAAATGAAGTCGTCTCTCGGAAATTCAAGACAGTACAAGTGAAGGCTGAGGAGGTACACCCACCCAGAGTGACGAGAAACAGGCCAGCTCAGAACTCAGGGCTGCACAAGCTCCGTGAGTCCATCTGCACAGGACCTCAAGGGCTAGTTCTGTCCCCTCGAGACCCAGTTCTTCCTGACAGAGGGAAAGATGGGGGAGGGGGAGGGGAGGGGGTCGTCCAGGATTTCAATCCATTGTGAGAAGTATCTACCTAAAAGAGAACCGTGGAAAGCAACAAAAGTACAACAGTAGAAAGAAGAGCAGGCCAAAACAGAGGCCGTAACTAGAGTAAGAAGGGAGCAAGGAAAGACAGAAGTTAAAAAGTTAACTCATCAAGGAAACTTCGCATCACAACAGGCAGAGGCCATTACAAAAGCCACAACCAACTAAACTGCAACACTGTGGAGCCCTGTCGCTATGGATACATGTAGAAAACAAGTCCTACACCCAAGTTCAGGGAACACTGCATGCAGATGGGTGTCAGAAAGATTTGAAGAACCAGAGGATCAGGGAGTTTACAGTGAGATCGTGTCTCCTAGCAATGTCAGAAGCTACATCCATAAAGGCTCACCAACATGGCTGCCTAAACATCACCTGAACAAGAACAACAACAGACATGCCAAAATGGACAAGGGAAAGCCCAGGAGTCCTCAACCCTACACAAAGAACTAAGGCAACTAAGGAATGGTAAGTGGGAGTGGCCAAAATCGTCTCCCCCAGGGAAGAGCGCACTGTTGAGCTATCCAGTACCAAATGGGCGGCTCTGAGTAACACTATACAGGCTGAGCAGGTTATATTTAGGAATATCAAAGTATATACCTATAAATACATGCAATTCACAACAATTAATGAAAAAGGGTCGTGAACATGAAAGCTAGCACAAGGGTTGTTTATACGGGAGGGTTTGAGGGAAAGGGAAGGTAGAATTGATGGGATCGTAATCTCAAAAAGAAAAGAAAAAATTCATAACTATTGACTGCCCACTTCATCTTTTTAAACATGACAAAAATCATGAATGTTAGGCTACAAAACACCCAAGGTGATAATAAAACACCAAAAAGGATCAATTTCTATTAACAGAACACATGCGTGATAGGTAAAGGTATCAGTTGAAGATAGGAAACAGGTAAGAGAGAATCCAACACAAGGTCAACTTGAGTCATTTGGCTTAGAGCTGGGCAAGCAAATAAATAGATAGCCTCTTCCTCCACCTCCAAAACAAGAAACAAATGTGCCCAGAACTGGACCATTTTGTTATGAGAAAACTGCTTGCTAGACCTGGGTTGCTCAACCTCTACAGTTTTAACATTTTGCTACAAGGAGCAGCCCTTCCTGTTACAGAAGGCAGCCTCTCTGCCCCGCATACCAACAGATTGCCCTCCAGTGGGGCTGAAAACCACTGTGCTAGAATAAGAGCGAAAGACTGCTTAGCAGGAATACGATTATGAAAAACAATATTACTAAATATCACAAAACATTAAGAGAAAAAGTTTGCTGTAACCAGCTACTTCTCTACCTTAAGTGTTTAAAAAGCTTAGATGCCCTCAACAAAGAATAATGCTGAAAGGTCAAGAAAGTACAGCAACATCAGAGCTTTTAAGTAACACTGTGACTGACGTGCCTGCCCCTTCAGACCAGAAAAGTTTAAGAAATGTTCAATGCATACAGGTATAGCAACAGCTAACCTAAGTCAGAACTTGGTGAAACACTAACTGACCCAAGACTACCCCTCCACATGTCCAAGCACATCCTACAAGAATAATCCTTACAAGATTCTCAATCTAAAAGATGAGTTTCTGGAATAGCAACTACCTGAAATAATTAGAACCATTCAGATGGGTTCCACATCCCATCTCCAACCACTGTTAGCTACAAGACACCCTCTTCCCTCATCAGGAGCCATTGAGGCGACACAGCCAACGTAAAGACATCAGCACTGTGCTTGCTACACTAAGTACAAGCAGGTGGCAAGTTCCAATACATGTTTTATATGTGATTCTAATGCAGAATGAAACATACTTAATAAGGGAACTTGTGGACGAGGTAGTTCTAATGAGTTAACTGGGGGGAAAAAAGACAAAACCTATTCCTATAACATGCATGCCAGGATTTTACCCTCACATATGGGGAAAAAAATGGATTATCTCTGATACATAATAGTAGAGTAAAAACAAAATAGAAATGTCACTTTTAATATTGCATCGCTTTCCACTTTGGCTAAAACAAATATTTCTCCAGATTTCTGTCTAAAATCAGTCAAGGCATCATTTCTAGTCATTGAGATTAAAAATTCCCTTTATAAAATAAATCCTGTAAAAGGTCTACTAACTGAGTAGGGAGAGCGTTTTCTCCCAAAGGCAGTCTGGACTTGCTGGCTTGCCTCATGGCTGTTTTCTAGCCACAAGCTACGACAAATTGTTCAGACCCTTTGGCAGCCACACAAGAAACTGCCCTTTTCATCCATTCTCCCACAAAAATGTAGTCAATTTCCAAGAGAACACTTCTCCCAAGGGTACTGTGCTTTGTGAAGCCAAATGTACACAACTTTTCATTTAGCAATGAGTGCCCCAAATATTTTGCATTTTGTGAAGAAAATTGAAAGCAAGTCACCAAAGACATATGGGCAAAGTTCTTTATTGAATCAGCTCAAAAGTGTGCTATGCCAACATTTGAAATTTATGGGGCATTTGGAATCACAGCTGTTTCTATTTTCTACAAATCATCAAGTATGTGATAGGCAGTATGTGAAGCCATTTCCTGTACTTAATTATCCTTAGAGCCCCACTATTCTCAATCTGTAATGTTTTATATTATTAAAATAAGTGGAGTGGACTTTTTTTTAAAGTCAGGCAACCTACACACTGTACCTTCTATTTTGATCTCAAGCTTTGCTACAATCATATAAAGGCATTTAGACAAGTCACAAGATGAAACTGAAGGTCCTTGTCAGCTTTTTATCCCAAGACACAAACAACTTACAGATCCCTCCATTTATTTAAGGAGAGGTGAAAGTAGGAGGTGGTAAATTACTCACGAGCTTTAAAATATTTAATTTCTAAAAATAAAGCCCACATTGCCTCTTTAATAGAAAATTAAAGACTCCCCCTTGAAACCCAGGAATTCCTTTGTTCCCCATTTGGCTTACAATTTCACAGACTAATTATTTATTAAAAAGGAAAGGAAGCCAAAATAGTAAAAAACACTAAAAAATAAAGTTCAATAGGACTGAATCAAGGGCCCAAATGCAGTCTGTGAACAAAATTTATGACTCAGAGAAAAACAGTATCATCCAAGCAATGTCTTCTATGTCCAAAGATGACTTATAACTGCAAACCACTCCCAACAATAACACAAAGACAGCTTCTCCAAAAGTGCATACAATCAAATGTACACACACACACACAATTAAGTAACTGATTTGGTTATACAAGATCCACTGTACCTTTTTTTTTTTTTTAGACTGACCTTGAGCTATGTAGCCAATGACAATCTTAACTCCTGATCCTCCTGCCTCCACCTTCCAAGCACTGGGCTTACAAGACAAGCATTGCCACGCCCAGTTTTATGCTACCCTGGATAGTGAGGCCAGGGTTTCAAGCATACTAGGCAAGCACTCTACCAACTGAACTACAGCCCTAGCCTGAAACATGGGGCTCTCGATCTAATAAAGGACAATCAAAAAAACTTTCAAAGTTCAATATAGGTGTGAATTAAGTTAGGCTGACATTCAAAACTCCTTGTCAAGGAAACTTTCAATTATAAAAAAAAATTAGATATACATTTATATATACATATATATATATGAATGACACATAAGGAAAGCATACCATAAAAACTTCCAACTAGAAACTCCAAGAAAAATAGACAGCAAGCAGGTGAAGAGACTGTTCTGGCATTTTAGGCAATTGTTCTAATTTTAACAGCTACACTTCACAGCGGAGCAAAGGATAATTCTATGTGAACTCACAGCCTGCCTACTGACACTAAGTCAGGCTCTCATGAACAGCAGGTGACTTTACCCTACTGTTTCCTAGCTTAGCAGCCTCTATACTGTCTGTGTTTACGAAAAAGTGCACGTGGAAAAGAGGAATCACCCTGCGGTGGACTTACTCCGCTGGCTCTAAATCCTTCTGTGTGCTGGTCTACACCAGCACAGTTGGAAAAAAAAAAAATCACTAAAAACAGCCAAACATACAATTCTTCATCTGACTGCCCATATTCTTCCACATCTACTTTCAAGTGAGTAACTGAAGAGCAACTGCCCAAGGTCATGCAGAGGTCTGGCCTAAGAAAACAAAGCACTAAGTTCAATTTTCAAACACATGGGTTTTCTGGCCCATGTTGGAAAACTTCAGCCTGGGAAAAATGTACTTCAGATTTGAGCTAAATGGACAATTAGGGACTCTTTTCCACTGTTACATTTTTCAATCTCTCACATTAAAAGATGTTTTCTGGGCAGTAAGATAAATCACTTATTGGCAAAATCTCAGCCTCCTTTTACCCTAAATCCAGTTAACATTTATTGTAGCTACATTAAAAGTCCACAGCTAACCATGACAAGCAATGCGGTGAAGCAGCGAGATGGAGTTAGTTCCAAATGCACTGTGTTTACATCCGTCTTTACACCCGGAAGTTAGGGTGCTGTGCATGCTTCTTTCTGTGCCTTGTTTATTAAGAACCCCAGTCCGGCTTCCTTTATTTACAGCAAAAGCACTGAGTTCCCGTCATGTACCTGGAAAGCAAACTAGGAACATTTGGCTTTCAGAGGGCCAGCACTTTCTTGAAGATGGCTTCCAGTAGATACCGTCTACATTTGTGTACTGGAAAGACAAAAGGGGCAGTTTTCTGTGTTGCTGCCAGTGGCTCCACAATTTACAGTAGCTAGTGCTGGAGAACTTCCCCGAGAAGAAAACTGCGGGTCCCACGCTGCTCTGCTGTAGTTGGTACAGAAAGTGGGTGTTTTCTTCTTTTTCTTCTGTTCCCCTCCTGCCCTCCTCCTCTTCCTCCTCACTTACTCATCTTTTCTGTTATAATTTTCCTGTAAAATCCATGTAATTTTATAATCCTGTTTATGAATGATTCCAAAGGACTGATGACAATGAATTCAGCAGATGTGTAACTTCTGCGCATCTGATTCTCTCTAGTGTTGTCCACAGCATCGATACAGAGGATAGCCAATTCATCTGGGTATACTCCCAGATCTGACAAGTTCATCCTAAATTCATCCTGAAAATGCTTAGTAAAGCACTTAACTTGAGAGGGAAGAAAAAAACTGAAACCAAATATAAATCCGAACACCACACAAAGTTATGCACTCCTGAATAACAATGCCCACTTGGTCTACATAGTGGAGTCCAGGCTCACCTAGGCTATCTAGTGAAACTGTCTGAAGAAAGCAGAAGGGGAAACAAAACTCCTGAAGAGACCACATCAAGTCCTGGGGAAAAAACAGGAAGAAAAGACTTCTGAGGGTAAGCCTAAGCTCAGCCCATAGTTCTTGTGCTGTCCTTGGTGAGAAAACTCATGCCTGGGTCTTTTCCATAAAACCCACTGCAGGTATACCAGCACACACTGCTTCTAAAACTCACATCATGTACGGAGGAGTGAGTCTGCCATATAAACAAAGTGTGCCTTACTCCTGCTTGTGGGAAAAAACAAAATTCCTATAAACAGAACTAAACTGACAGCCAGAACGGGACTCACCACAGATGAAAACACATTTACAAAATGTTCTAGAACTTCAACATCGTATCCGTGGCCTCAGCAGTTCAGCAGTTATAATCAGCAGACAACCCCATGCAGGCATAAGACAGGCACTGAGTCACGCTGGCTGTGTTCTAACTTGGGGCTGCTTAGGCTCTCAAAGACTCACTGGGCAGCAGAACCTCCTTCTTTCCTACCCTTTTCAGCTCTCCTCACTGACCCTTCCCAGCCCCCACCCTTGTATTCCTTTAGAACCTCAATACCCCTTACATATAGGCCCTAAGTTACTCCCTCCGAATCTTCATCTATCACACTGGGTACTCTAACTTTACAAATAGCTTAGTTATAGCGTTCCATGTCCCTCGCGCCAACACCCACTATGTAGGAGGCTATGCAGGTAAAAACGCTAATCACGTTGTTTTCTGTCTATTCACAGTTGGATTTCCAGCTGATTCAAGGCTTATTTTCCCCACTACCTGCAAGTCGGAATCATTAGATATAATGACTGACTGCAAATCTTAAATACACTGATCATGATAGGAAGGCTACAATTTAGTCTCATGCTTAGGGTTCATCACTCATACACAAGTACGGATTGTAATCCAACAAAGGATGACAGGCCACAAGCTTTCTCTCCGTAGGGCCATGTCCCTATATACCTGTTTAGTTCCCCATGGAACACAACTGACTGGGTCTCAGCAGGCCGTTGCCTAGGAAGCCAAACAACTAACCATTACTTCACAAGCCTAC
The DNA here is from genome assembly GCF_049852395.1 of Peromyscus maniculatus bairdii. Classification (NCBI taxonomy): domain Eukaryota; kingdom Metazoa; phylum Chordata; class Mammalia; order Rodentia; family Cricetidae; genus Peromyscus; species Peromyscus maniculatus. The sequence goes on from NC_134867.1 coordinate 34,767,778, forward strand.
AATGATTCAAATGTTTTCCAAAAAGATTCAAGGCCAATACTGAAGAGAGCCAATGATTACCAATCACTCCGTAAGCCAAACGGTGACAGCATTAGGACCAACTCTAAAAAGTTAGACATTAAATTCCTGTATGGCTTTATGTTCTTGCTCTGGTGTTTACTGCAGCCTAATATTTAGGGAGAGCAGCCTACTTCTCTTTTTGAATAAAATGTAGTGTAATCAAGAGGAGCACATACCGTTACTCAGCTATAAGGCCCAACAGTGACCAAACCTTCCCAAGTCACATCAGAAAAACATTCCAAACAATTATGACTATACCATTATAACAGTTTATAAATACTATATTCTGCAACTCCTTAGATAAGTATGCTAAAAACCAGTAATGCCTTATTCCAAAATTGTAAAAACAATTTACTAATGGAAAAAATGATTTGTTCATTCAACAAGTGTATTGAACTATTAATCTAAATGTTAAAATTTTTATAGTTTGAGTTTGACATCTCCAAAAAAGTTTATAAATCATTTAAAACTGACTCAAGTTGCCATGAGTCTTTCTTACAATATTCCAAAGTCAATTAACATTTTTCTGGTAACTAATTTTAAACAACTTATTAAAAAACTTCCACGATTAAAAATACTTCTAAGGAAAACAAAGTGAACTTTTTTCTTCATAACTTCAATGTAAGTGCCTACTCAAAATTCACATACATCACATATGGTATATTTGACAACTGCCAAGATCCTTTCAAAAGATCTGACATAAAGAAAGGGGCATCAGCAGACTGGCCGTAGAAAGGCTAGCACTACAACAGTTTAGAAGTAGACACTAACAAGAGGAGCAGGTGTAATTCATGAAGTACATTTGCCCTTCATTACTGCTCTACAGTACAAAAAGACCATGGAAAACCAATTAACACTACCAATCACCTAAATATCAGAATTGCCGACACCTTCTAAGAATTAATACCTACTTAAATCTGGGAGGTACCCCAAACAGACCTTTCATGACATGGCACACAAAGCAGTTTTGTTCCTTCTGAGACTACCTGGTTGGGTGCTGCCTTGGTCACTAATGGATTAGGTCACACTGTGGTGTGAGGACTTTACCCCCAAGAACTAAAGCAATAAAGTAAAAACACTCCACTGTCTTTATGCTCGGGACATACCACACTTCATTAAAAGCCGATTCTAACTGGTTCAATATTTTAAAGGGGAAAATGTTAATACAAATTCATAACCAAACCATTAAACAGGTTCAGACTTTAAACAGTAATGTGCTATAATGCTTAAATATGTCTCTCATAAATCTTTATGTCTCATATTTGTAAGAAAACGTCTAAGTGCTCTGAATCATATCCCAAATTACATATAACAGATTACCTAACTATATGCTAATACAGACTAGTTCTATGGGATGCCACTTAGGGTACACCAGTAACTATAAATAACTACACATTATATATTTGTTTCATCACTGACCTCCTCCAATTAAACTTATGACTCAATTGCTGCAAATAACTACTTAAAGCAATATTTCTCAGTATGTAATGTCTGAATTTGATATATTTTAGGGCTTGGTTAGCAAACATTTCAACCTCTCATCTCCCAATCAGTTCAACACATTGCTGATCCCAACAGAAAACCAATACTTAACACTGCATTTCCCTCCCTAATACCTCTTCCTTGTTTCCAAAATTCTGAAAACACAAGACATTTTCATTAATTTCCTCCTTTCACATCTAGCAAAATGAGAAGACTTTTATTCAGCTTAAGATTAAACATAAAAGTTTAGTGTTTGTTTTGTTTTTAAAAAAATCAAAAATGGCATTCCCCATCCCACTTAAGAATTTATGAACGATCAACTAAAGTAAACTCAACTGGTCCAATTCTGACGAATCATATGGGTAAATAATACATCAGTCAGTCTAGCAAAGGTTAAATTTACATTTTGCAGTCTGATTCTATGGAAGTGAATCTTTAAAGCATGAATGAAAGATTGAGTTCTTACTGCTCTAGTTTAAAAACTGCCAAATTACAGAAACTAAAAGTCCACTTTCCCTCCACAGGGCTCTGAATAGGATTCAAATGCCACAGAATGAATTAGACTTATACATTTACTTTGGAAATTTAGAGACACCTGCCAAATTAGAAAGCAACTGCGTAAGCATTCCAGTGACAGTTAACGGCTACCAAACAGCAGAAAAGTGACCTTTAGTAGTCCACAGTCATCGGTGCCACAAGATGTCAAAGTCTAAGCCAAGATCTGATGGTTGAGTGATGTATCCATCAATCAAATCAGAAGGTTGGACTCTGGTTTTCGGGGGCTGCTGTTGTTTTCCCATGAAACCCTCACAGCCACACCCGGAATGTCTTGATGAGGACGACAAGAGCAGTCATCCACAAAGACCCAGGCACTCAGGTATAACTGTTTGGAGCCTTTTGCTTCCTGTTAACTATAGTAATAAAAGGTTCGGGGCTTTGCTAAGAAAAGTGACCTACTGCTAACTGCTTCCTTCCAAGACTTGAGGTTTCTAGACCTACAGCCACTATGGGAAGCTGGAGATCCAATGAAGCAGAGTGACCAACTCAAAAGCAAGAGAAGAAGCAAAGGCTATACAACCTGCATATAACCTACAGGGTCTGCCCCCTTCCCGCCCCACCCTTCCCACCCTCCCCACCCCACCCCCGCCACCCCATTTAACCAGATGACAGTCCAGTCCCAGCCATGTATGCCATGGCCTTCCCTGAAGTCTATACCTCCTGTTCTCAAAACAGCCTCTCTGACCTTCAAATCTAAAATGTTTAAATTAAGGGCTTACACAGGCACTCCATAAACCACCTCAATTTTATCAATAGGCTTTCTGAAAGTTATTTCTCAACTGACTAAATGACTAGGACGTGGCTGATAGTCTGCTACATCTTCAGAAAGCAGGAAGTTAGTAACAACCACGTTTACATATCCTTTCCTTCAGATGGCAATAAGATCAACTACCATGTGCAGCCTTCCCCACACATTTCAGATCCTCAAAATGTATCTCTTTAACATGCACCGTCTTAGTTTGCTTTCTGTTGTGATAACCACCATGACCAAAACCGACCTGGAAAGGAAAGCGTCCCTCCACCTTACAGTTTACAGACCATCATCAAAGAAAGCTAAGGCAGGAACTCAGGACAGGAACCTGGAGGCAGGACCTGAAGCAGGGACTGTGGAGGAGTGCTGCTTATTGGCTTGCTCTTCAGTTTGCTCAGCTTGCTTTCTCATAAAAACCAGGACTACCTGCCTAGGGAGGGCATCACTCACAGTGGGCTAGATCCTCCACATCAACCACCAATCAAGAAAATGCCCCACAGGTAGGCCCAAGGACTGGTCTGATGGAGGAAATTCCTCGGAAGAGGTCCCCTCTTCCCAGGTGACAATAGTTTGTGTCAGGTTGATACAAAGTAGCCAGCACACACTCCATTTCTAAATAGGCAATTTCCCCAGCACTTACCTCACTATTGAGCTATTCTTAACCCAAACATTTATTTAACAACTCCACTAAGGTCACTATTTAAAAATCTATTTGTACTCAAATAAAACTGCCTAGTATTCAAATCATCAACAAATTGAGATCCTCTGCCTAGGGATTCCAAAGGCTCTAAGATAAATACATACAGAAAACGTCCAGGCATGTTGTCACATGCCCATAATCACAACACATAAAAGGCTGAAGCAGGAGGCCCATGACAAGACCCTGTCTCAAGAAAATAAAATAAAAAAGTTTATAAAGCATAGTAAAGAATATTAAAATACAGTTCAGGTTGGTCCCAGGAGCACAGACTTGTACTCCAAATACTCTGACAACTGAGGCATGAGAGTTGCGAGTTCAAGGCCAGCCTGAACTACAGAGTAAGTTCAATACCAGCTTATGTCAGCTTATCAGTGAGACTACTGTCTCAAAATGAAAAATAAAAACCGGTCTGGAGATGGTTCAGTCGGTAGAGCATAAGACTCTTAATCTCAGGGTCGTGGGTTCAAGCCCCACGTTGGGCGCCAGATGTTGATGTAACCAACAGTCTTATTAAATAAGAAACACAGAACCAATGTAAAAGAGAAAGCCGAGAGGTCAGAGCTCAGAGCTAAAATCTCACCCTTCCTCCTGCGGTGTCCCAGCTTCCCAAAAGAGAGCTATATCCTGTCTGTCCGTCTTTTTATAGTATTTTGTTCTGCCTTCCCATTGGTTGTAAACCCAAACACGTGACTGCCTCATCACTGTCTGTATGTACAGCCCCCCAGGTCTTAAAGGCATATGTCTCCAATGCTGGTTGTATCCCTGAACACACAGAGATCTATGGGATTAAAGGTGTGTGCCGCTGCTGCTGCTGCTGCTGCTGCCGCCGCCGCCGCCGCCGCCGCCGCCGCCGCCGCCGCCGCCGCCACCACCACCACCACCACCACCACACTCTTGCTATGGCTCTAATAGCTCTGACCCCGGGGTAACTTTATTTATTAACATACAATCAAAATCACATTTCAGTACAATTAGAATACCACCACAAACAGCTGTCTTTCTGAAAACAGAAAAGAAAGTGTTTATGGTAGTTAAAATATTCCCTAATGTTTTAACACCCCTGGTGTTAGCCCATGCCTTTAATCCCACCACTCAGGAGGCAGAGGCAGGTGGATCTCTGAGAGTTTGAGGCCAGCCTGGTCTATAAGAGCAAGTTCCAGGACAGCCAAGAACAGCCACACAGAGAAACCCTGTCTTTGGGGGAGGGGGAAATCTCTAAACATGATGAGCGACAAGTCAGCAACCCAGTTTCCAGAAACATTCTGAACTAGAGACCTGTCTCCCCGACAGCGGGGAATGGCTGCATTTCCATCACAAATAAACTGTGAATGTGGTATCTGATACCAGCACACACTGGAAGGTAAGCTCAAGGATAACAAAATCCGACCCACTAAAAGTTGAGAATGAAGCGAGTTCACCTCATTTTCCCAAGGCCATCACCTAGTTAACGATGACATAAGGGTGAGAATAGCCCACGTCTCTGTTCTCCAAACACTTAGTTTAGCGAGAACATATCACTTATCCTCACTCTTAAGCTATACACAGCATTTATTTCAAAATGGCTATTCGAATATCTTGAAAATTATACTTCTAAGACCACCCTCCAAATGTGCTCTTGAATCTCCTAAGTGCATTCTCACACTCCTAATCACTAAAGACTTAAGACTGGCACAATATTCTATGAGTTATTTCGGAGGAACAAAGAAAACTGAACACAAATCCTTAAAAAGAAAAAAATCCAGGAAATCAATATGCTTAACCAGCTTAAGGGTTTTGGTTTCTCCTTCCCAACAAGCAAAAGAGACAAAAGATTCTTTACACCTAACTGCATGACTACAACAGACACACACTGTCCACTTAACCCACACCAGCCCAGAAGGCACTTGCCCAGCAGGCACCCAGTTGGAAGCCCTCAGTATAGCAGACAAGTTGAAAATGCGGCTGAAGAAAGCATCCTTCTACAGAGCTACCCATTAGTCTCAGTACCACTGAACTAAGGACACACCAGACGCAACAGCGAACAAGGCCAGACACAGCACTGTGCCTCTGGGATGCTACCACAAACTCTCCAGGTAACGAACTTGTTTCAAGCACAAAAACCATGCTGCTCATCTCCTCCAGTGAGATGCATGTCTCCTGGAGGTTGTCTCTAATGTGGTGCTAGACTGGCACTCCATTTCTCACCCTCTGCTGCCTCCACCACTCCACAATGTTTGACACTCAAAATGTGATCCGAGTCAGACATCCTTCCAATGAGGAAGAAAATATGTCCTGAGCTCTTCAGTGAAAGGTGCTAAAATAGGCCCACCAGTGACCTAGGCACTGTTATCAAGAGCCAAGACACCAGGATGTAAGCAATTAAAAAAAGCTAAATGTGCCTGCCTCTAAAGATCTACATTCAAATCTAAGCTTGGTATTTTAAGACTTTATCTCTATAGACCTTTGTTTTCTTATTTCTAAAATGTGAGTAACAGTGCCTTCCATTAAGGAACAATGGGGTGACCAGCCACAAAGGAAGCTCTTAAAGACAGCTTTGTTCATTACCACTGCAACAAAAAGTATGATGCTATCACAGTACAGTAAATGTCATTAAAATTTGGTGCTACATACACTAGAGCCGATGCTGAAGAGAATGAATGCAGAAGGTATGAGAGAAATGGAGAATGCCATCTACATCTTAAAAGAAAGAAACCATATGAAAAATGAACAGAGACATTAGCTATAAACTGGGTCTGGGGCTACTTTTCTTTGACATAGGTGGAGGGCTCTTTGAAATCATTTAAAATTTCAACATTTTGTTTTCCATTTATAAGTTAAAAGATTGTTAAAGAATGGCCATAATTCTACAGCTCAAAATTCTGTAATTGGTATGAGAACTACATAAAAGAGAAATTAAAACATAGCTTACAGTCGAGGCTGGAGAGATAGCTCAGCAGCTAAGAGCATTTGCTGGTCTTCCCGAGAACACAAGTTCAATTCCCAGCTCCCAATCTGGTGGTTCACAGCCACTTCCAACTCCAGCTCCAGGGGAATCTAATAACCTCCTGTGGACTCAAGGGTACATGCACATACCCATACAGAACACATACCCACAAAGATCCACACATGTACAAGTAATTAAAAATAAAAATAAATCTTTTTAAAAATAAAATAAAAAAGTTGGGTGATAGTGGCACACTCCTCTAATTCCAGCACTTGGGAGGCAGAGGCAGGTGGATCTCTGTGAGTTCAAGGCCAGCCTGGTGTACAGAGCAGGTTCCAGGGCAGGGTTATTACATACAGACACCCTGTCTCAAAAAAACCTAATTAATTAATTCAAATAAAATAAAAAGATACTGCTTACAGAATGTCTTCAAATCTAAAAACCCTAGCTGTCCAGAGCCATGGAAAGTCCTATGGCTGGAGCAGGACATCCAGTGAGTAAGGAGAGAGGATGGCAACTGTTAGCTTTGAATTCTCTCCCATTCTCTCCAAAGGGGGTGCTCAACAGCTCTTCAGTGGGAATGTGACATCATCAAACATGAAGAGCATCTCAAAAAACATGACATGAAGGAACGTCAAAGTGAGCAGAGTGAACTGGAAAATGGAGACTAAGGAGTGGGGATAAACAAAGGACTAAGAGGTGGGACTCAATGATGCCGAGTGTGGCATGGGAAATGGGATCCGTAGAGAGGACTTTTAAGTATCCGAGTTCTTGACCCAAGTGTTTAGAGTAAATAGATTCATTCTCTTGGGAAAGCCCTTAGATCTCACTTTCTTCACAAAGCTTTCCTGTCTTGCCAGTCTACTATCCTCTAATCCTAGACTCTGATACTTCTTTTCTTTAAAATTCCCAGGTGACTCTAACATCTCCAGGACTGAGGACCACTGAGAAGCAAAGCAGGCAGGAAACACTAACAAGCTGCAATCAACTAATATGACATCTGATTAGGCCAGAAGTGATAGGAGAGGACTCTGGGGTGCCAGTGAGATGAACCAAAGGAAAGGCTAAAGAAGGCCACCTTTTCATGGACTGACAGGAAAGAGGTAGGTATGGCTAAGTCAGTACTGAGTAGAAAAAGTACCTACTCAGCTCCACTTCCCCACTTAAGAACCTGACTCCAATTCAATGACAAGTCAATCCACACTGCCACCAGCACTCAAAAGTTTCCACACAGTGAAAGGACCATCCAAGTCACTTCACGTATTCACTTATTCCTAGCAAGGAAATAAAATTAACAGTACATGTTGGACTTTTCATCATCGTGACAAACACCACACAAACAAAACACAGCTCAGCTTCTGAGGTTTGATCCACTATGGCTAGGAAAGCATGCCCGACAAGGAGCTCACATCACGGTACCCAGGAATCAGAGAAGGAATAGACGAGGCAGTAGGCTTCAACAGTGTATCCCAGTGACCTACCCTCCAACTGAGCCCCATTTCCTAAGTTTCCATCACTTCTCAAAACTGTACCTCCAGCTGGAGGCCAAGTATTCGTTTGACTCACAAACCTGCAGGGGACATTTTATATTCACACCGTAACAAAAATCTGACCTTCATTACAACTTGTTTCATTTACTAGTTTTCATTCTTGCCATAAACACCGAGAGAGTGTTTCACCACATGCCAGTCACTGGGGACATGCACAGTACGGCTGCTGCTCTGGAAGAAGCCGGTAACTGGGAACGCGGGCACACTTGGCATTTTAAAATCAAATCTGATAGATGCTGTTAAAATCCGGGAGTGATAAAAGAGACAGCAGTATCAAACCTTTTTGTAGGAATGAGAGACTACTCACTTTCACCAGAACCAGAGGTGGGGGTGGCTTTACCCATAAAAATCATTCAAGGAATAGAACTTAGAAAGTCTCAACTACTAATCTTTTTTATAACAGGTCTCACACTATAGTTCAGGCTGGCCTCAAGGCCCCAGCACCTGGACTGCTGAGATTAATGAGCCTCCAGCCTTAATGATGATGATGATGATGATGATGATGATGATGATGATGATGATGATAATGAGCTGAGTTCAATCCCCAGAACCTACATCTTCAAAGGAAAAAAGCCAGCCGTGGTGTTCACTTACAATCTCAGCACAGAGGAGGTAAAAACCCTAGATTTTCTGAGGCTTGCTGGTCAGCCTGTCTAACCTTCCAGGACAGTGAGAGAGCTTGTCTCGTTTCCAAAAATAAATAAATAAATAAATAAGTAGACAATAGTTAAGGAACAACACCCAAGGCCTCCAGAGACACGTGCATACACATCCATGTGTACCTGTATACACACACACACACACACACACACACAAGAAAATTTCAGGACTTAAGAGAGCAAATGCTTTCAATAACTGTTACCAAAAATTTCCAAAGAATAATAGTTAACATCAAGAATAATCGAATATTCTGAAAAAGTTTTTTTTATAAAAATAACAAAACAAATATATACATAAACAGAATATCTACAAAATATATGCTGGCTCACAGTCATAGCTGTATGTGGTATATCCTCATTTGGATACTTTCCTTTAATTATTAATTTACCTGACCCTAACTGATTTTTATCTAAGAAATTTTATCATAAATATTCTCTGTAAAATGGCTTAAATCCATTGTATGGTGATGTACAAAATAACTGCCATTCAACCTACATACACTTGTATTTACATGTAAGAAAGAAAGTGTTCTTATAAAGGCAATCCTGCACAAACTTAAATTGTACTTATTCACAATTCATTAATACTATGAATGTGAAAGAAATAACCAAGTATTCAGATTATTCTAGCTGCTGTCACATCTGGAATAGTCATAGAAGATCTTTATCTGCTAGAAATGACAGTATTCAGTTTCTGCAGTTGGTGCAATTTTAGGTATTTTTTAAGTGCTGGGTCTTTACAGTTACAAAAATAATGTTATATTTTACAAAGCTGTCATAACTTAAAGGCATAAAGATGAGTATTTCTAACTAAAAGGTAGAATATAGTATGGGTTTTTTAATTTACTCTAAAACTTAACACACTGGAGAATACACACAGGATTCCACTAGAGTACTTTCTATTCTGGAGAAGAACTGGCTTTTCAAAGTATCCCATTTGGTTTGTGTTAGTGTGGTATGCAGCTGTATTATCTTACTGCTGCCCAACATGCAGGACATGTTCAAAGTATTTAGAAGGTGGAGGTTCCCATTTAATACTCAACAAGAGAGCCGTGATGGCGACCATGGTGAGAACAAGGACAAACTAGACGACTTACTCTGAAAAAGAAAGCTTACCAAACTAAAAGGACTGCTGCTTCCACGATGAACGCAATGTGCACTACAGAAGGGGGCGTTCACAAGCTAGCGCGTGTCTTACAAGGCAGATCCTGTTTTCCCAGAGCTTTGGAAACATGATGCGCCCATGAAGACTTTATTCAATTCCTGATCAGTCCCTCATAAGCTCACTTACACATTTCAGCTCCTAACGCGACCTGTTTACTCAAATCAGAGGAAACAGAGCTGTCTGCAGGAAACTCTCAGCAGTCTATTCATCCAGCATGACAAGGCTAGTGTCCAGGCACAGTGCTTAGCTACGCTTTAGGATGGAAAGAGAGGCAGAGGTGAGCATGCAAATCCTCTGAGGATGGGGCTGTAACTCTGGAGGATGCTGCAACTCTCACGTCTCCAAATGGAACCCATGGCCTGGCAAGCTAATGGGATAGGGAACAAATTCTAACCATGTCTACATCAAAAATCTAACAATGCACAAACTCTTGAGCTCTTCTGTTCCAATAATGATTGAATAGCAAAACAACATTTGAAGTGTAAAGAGATCACAAACCATACAGAGGGGCCTTGGAACTGGCCTTTCACTCCAGTTCTTAAATGCTAATGAATTAGTGTCAGGCACTAAGCTCTCATTCCATTTCACAGCATTTTCTTTGTATTACACATCATTTTGTGTTACAGCTAATGGGGATTTGATGCTATTCTCAAAAAATAAATAAATAAACTTATTGACTTGAAATAAACTCCTTGTTTTCAAAACTTGATGGGATTAAGTTAGAGACAGAGCCAGTTTGAAAGGACTGAGGAAATGCGAACCTCGAACAAAAAGAATGACTGGCCAAGCATGGTGGTGCAACCTGTAATCCAGCAAGTAGCAAGCCCCTGAGTCAGGTTTAAGAAGAACAAAAAAATGTGAGTGTAACTCCTTGAAATCCATTGAACATACAAAAACTCTTATATCAGTGAAGATACTCAAAAAAGAAAAACACTGCTTCCGTTAGCCTTCCACTGCTGTGACAAATATCCTTAGACAAATCTACCTGTAAGGACCGAAGGTTTATTTCGGCTCAGTTTCTAAAGTTTCAGCCCACGGCGAGTTGGCACCATCATTCTAAGGCTTATGGCAGTGGAACACATCATGGTGGGAAGAGCAAGGTAGAGCAGAGCTGCTTACCTCCTGGCAGCCAGGAAGCAAAGAGAGAAGAAGATGAGATCCCAAAACACCTTCAAGTGCAAGCCCTCCATAACCTAACTTGCTTCCACCAGGTCCCACATCCTGACCACTCACTCTCCTCCCCACATGCCACAGGCTGTAGACCAAATCTTTATACGTGGGCAGTTGGGGATATTTAAGGACCAAAACTTTTTTCTGTTAACACAGAAGGAAAAAAGAAAAAGAAAAGAAACAAGCATAACTATTAAGCTTTCTTCTGAACTGTGGTAAACGAAGTATTTATCCTGCATTTCACATTTTAAAACTATTTTATATTAACCAAGGAACCCACACTGATAAAAGAAAGCTCGAGAGTTGGCTCAGTTGAAGAGCAGCACTTGTGTCTCTTGCACAGGACTGGGGTTCAGTTCCCAGTGCCACAACAGCAGCTCAGAACCACCTGTAACTCCAGTGCCAGGGGATCTGACATCTTCTGACCTGCACTCACCACAGACACAAGGTGGGCGCACTTACATACAAGCAGGCAGAACACTCACACTTACATACATGCAGGCAGAACACTCGCACACAAAATAAATCTTTGGTTAAAAGCATTTAAATACCATGTCAGGATGCACAGTTTCAGTGCTGTGAACACGAGCACATCACCAAAAAAAAACAACAAAAAAAAAAAAAACGTAATACTGAACTACATGCTTAAAAATGATCAAGACAGTAAGCTTGTGTATTTTGACTCATTTTTTAAAAATTCTGTGTTATAACCTTTTGCTAATTCCAGTAAGATATGATTCTGATTAAAAAAGAAGAAAAAAACTACCAAAGAGTACTATATTAGGTAGAAGTTGGATAAAGAACTAGACCACTTATGTATTGCCAAAATTTCACTCTTCCCAGATGACACACTGATATCAAAAGGAAAAACATGATTTCACAATGGGAAAATCTATCATCACCTAAATCAATCCTAGCTTTGTTAATAAGGATTGGCACGGCTCCTACTATGATGCACTGTGTCTGGTTATTAAACACTCTACTAAAATGTTTATTCTGAATTCAATCAATTCTTCAGATAGACTTTTACTTGACAAAAATATAGGCTATAGAAGAATGACTTAAATACAACATAAAAACAATAAAACCAATTCAGAAAAAGGAAGTTTTAGAAGAGGTTGGATGACATCACATCTTTCTAACAAGTCCCCGTCATGAAGAGGTAATGAACTAGAGGGGGGCTAAACTACTGCAAACTAAAGATACTAGATGGCAAAGGCATGTCTAAATGAGGGAGGCGCTCCTTTGTGGAATCCTGGTTTAATAATACACTCTAAAAGACATCACGGGAATGGCTGGAGATATTTAAATATACCATAAACTTGATAATATTAGAGGATTTCTGCCAATTAATGGCTATAAAAATAGCAGTGCTCTGATGAAATGTAAAATTCCCTTTTTCACAAATACATAATGTCAGGATGAAGGGCTCTCAGTTCCGTAATTTAAATTACTTGAGTGAAAAATACACATGAAAGTAATGTAATCACATAATGTATCCAGGCAATTAGTAATCTATCCATGGCTGCTAAAAACCATCAAGTAAAAGCCTGATGGAAATTCTCAAATATCTGGTTGAATCCCTGATCCATCCTCATCCCAAAGACAGCCAGCCACAAGATCATCTTTTGTTTTCACAATGATTTGTGCATAGGTGCTGTGTTGTGTGACTGCACATACCACAGTCCATGTGTGAGGGGCAAAGGAAAACTCCCACCAAATAGATCCCAGGCACTGAACTCAGGTCATCAGGCTTGGGGACAAACCACATCACTAGCCCTACTACAGTATCTCCTAATGAGAAGCAATAAAAAATAAATGCAAGAATGAAGGACTCTAACACACAGACACACACAGACACAGACACACACACACACACACACACACACACACTCCCCCCCCACAAACCAACCTTGAATCTTACTAAGTCTCTGCCACTCTTTATAGGAAAGCAAAAGACACAAACATACTAAACCATTGCCACAGGCATTGATGCAATCAAGAAAATAGAAGAGACAGAAATTGCCATAGAACAAAGGAGTTCCAACAAACAAACTGAAGAAAAAAGAAATAAGCCACATATTAAAATATTCCAAGGCCATCCAGGCATGGTGGCGCACACCTTTAATCCCAGCAGTTGCGAGGCAGAGGCAGGCAGATCGCTCCGGGTTTGAGGCCAGCCTGGTCTACAGAGTAAGTTCCAGGATAGCCAGGAATACACAGAGAAACCTTGTCTCAAAAAAAAAAAAAAAAAAAAGGCCACAGCAATCAATATAAATGTTACTCAGAGGCCAATTTGAATAACAACAAGACTTAAGAAGAAAGCAACTAGAAACTAGACAAATATGAATCCTAAATATCTGATAACATTAAAGAAAGCTTTTTAGATGTAGGGGTTGGTTTTTGTTTTGAGTTTGAGTGGTTTAGGGCTTTGTGCTGCCTCTTTGCTTTGCTTTCTGAGCTAGGCTCTCTCTCATCTCACTAAGTAGCTCTGCTGGCCTGAAACTCACTGTGTAGTCCACACTGGCCTAACACCCACGGAGATCAGTCTGCCTCTGCCTCCCAAGTGTTGGGATTAAAGTCAAGCTTTTTAGATGGAATCATGGAATTGTGTTTTGATTTTCTTTTTTTTAGGTGTTTATCTATCACAGATGAAAAAAAAAAAAGGAAAGAAAAGAAAAGCCATACAGTGGTAGAGCACACCTTTAATCCCAGTACTCAGGAGGCAGAGGCCGGTGGATCTCTGTGAGTTCAAGGCCAGGCTGGTCTACCAAGCGAGTTCCAGAACAGCCAGAACTGTTACAGAGAAACCCTGTCCTGAGCGTGCAGGGAGGGGGGGGGGCTGGTATTGGCTTTAAGATAATCCAGCACAGGGCTGGAGAAGTGACACAGCGGTTAAAATCCCTTGCTGCTCTTTGAGTTTCATTTCCAGCAGCCACATCAGGTAGCTCACAACTGCCTGTAACTCCAGAAGACACCTTCTGGCATCTGAGAACATCCATACACATTTAAACACACGAGTAAATAAAAAGAAATATTGGTTTATTTGGGGTTTTTTTATTTTCTGTTTTGGGGTGGGGGGGTGTGGGAGTGGGGGGGTGTGGGTGTATGTGTGTTAAGATAATCTGGTACAGAACTAGGGAAAGACACATGGGTTTAGATGCTACACAAAAGAAACTAGATTATTCATTATATTGACAATCAGATGAAAAATGGTATGTGAGATTCATTCTTCAACGCTTGTATACGATTCTATTATTAAAAAGTACTTGTTTGAAAATGAAATACAGTAGAAAGCATAGTTACATCATCTTCGTCTATCATATAATTCCCTTCACCTGCTACCTAAAATGAGACAACCAAATAAATAATAGAACTAGCAAAAAATATCAGATGCCTTGATAAAAGAGAGAAGAAGGAAGTACTCTGTGCCACAAGTCTGACAACAAACAGGGAGATTCATGGAGAGCAGTAGAGTCCCATCCCCAACTCAGAAACGGACTAAGCCTCAGGAGACAGTGAGGGATGAAGGCACGGATCTCCATTACTTTACTGTCTTCTCTACTTCTGTATCTGCAACGTTCCGGTAAAAGAAACAGGGTTGGGGAGGAAGGAAGGGAGGAAAGGAAGAGGGGGGAGGGGGGAAGGGGAGGGAGGGGGGGGAGGGAGGTTGGTTGGTTACGAACGCCCTTCAGAGGCTCACTGCAGAGCACATTTATTGGATTTCCTCACACATCTCGGTTGCTCTCTAACTTGTCACCTTCCCACTTTAATCCTTTTCCTTCCCACTGGCAAGAAAGAAGAGGGGAAAAGTAATTAAGGACACTTCCTTTGTGGGTGGGAAATGTAAGCAACAAAACTAGACCGTTCCTGTCATCATGGGAGAAAAACCAAGACTGCAGGCCAGGTTTGTGGTCCACAGGACTATTAAGGCAGCTGTGTTTCTCCTGTTTTTCGAAAGCAAAGCTAGACTAGAAACTCTTACATAATCTGTATCTCGATGTGGTTCTTCAGATTACCTTCTCAAACCTGTAAGTGGTTCCATCTGTTTCTATAGGAAGTTTGGGTTAGGCTGACTTCAGAAAATGAGAGAAGGAACCTCAGCATCCCTACAACTGGTTTTGGTACACTGCCAGAGTGATATTAGAAAATAACAACCAGAGGGCTGGAGAGAGGGCTCGGCAATTGAGAGGACCGGCTGCTCTTCCAGCGGACCCCGATTTGAGTCACGGCGCCCACGCTGCAGCTCGCAACTGTCTTTAACTCCAGTCCCGGGGTTTCAACACCATCTTCTGGCCTCCACAGACACCGACTGCACGGGACATTCAGATACACATGCAGTCAAAACACCCACACACATAAAAGTTTAAAAAAAAAAAAAAAACTGGGACTGGAGAGAGCTCAACATGGAAGAAACTGCTCTTCCCCAGGACCTGGGTTCCATCCCCAGCACCCACGCAGCAGCTAACAACCTGCTCTAACTACAGTTCCAGAGGATCTGCCGCCCTCTTCTGGCCTCCACAGGCATCAACCATGTATGTGGTGCAGAAACATACATGCAGGCAAAACACTCATACTCCAATCATCACCATCATCATCACCATCATCTCAAATTTTTAAATAAAATATAAAACAAAATATTGATGAGAAAAAGGGACCTGGAAACTGTTTTTTTTTTTCCAAGCTTCTGCTTGTTCCTACCAACCCCAGAGGGACAGAGGGACAGAGCACCCCGCAGGGGTGAGAATGGCACCGTCACTTCAAACAGGCAACTGGAAGGAAAGGGAACCAACCTGTAAGTTAGAGGAAGTCTGAGAGAACCCTGTGGGCCTAATGTGGATTCTAATTCAAACGCACACAATAAAAACAGCCAGGCGTGGTGGCACACCTGTAATCCCAGCTCTCAGGCTCGATATCTCAAGGTATCTCACTTTCAGCATAGCTGGCAATACTTTCTGAATAACATACTGCTCAAGACCACTAACTCTGTGATGTGACTGAGATGTTTCCTCTGCTGACAGCTACTCCTAGCCCTGCCACACAGTGCCCAGTCTCAGTTGCTATCCACATCTTCATACCTTCAAAATCAGTAACACCTGGTGACTCTTACACTACCAAATTTGGCTGCCAGCATGAGATGCAGCCTTGGTTCCTTCTGTATGGCTGGCCGTAAGGAAATACTCCCAGGTTTATGATCCCCAATGATGATGCTGGTCTTTTGTTTTTGTTTATTTATTTTTGTTTTTCAAGACAGGGTTTGTGTGGCCCTGGCTGTCCTGGAACTTGCCGTGTAGACCAGGCTGGCCTTGAACTCAGATATTTGCCTGCCTCTGCCTCTTGAGTGCTGGGATTAAAGGTGTGCACCACAACTGCCTGGCATGATGCTGGTCTCTTCTTAATCACTGCTATTTTCTCAGCTCCACTAACCAGCATCACATGTCCCAGTAAAACCAACGTTTCACAAATCTTTGTCACCCGCCAGTCCCACAGCCGCTCAGACCCAACCAAGTAAACACAGAGACTTACATTGCTTACAAACTGTATGGCTGTGGCAGGCTTCTTGCTAACTGTTCTTGTAGCTTAAATTAATCCATTTCCACAAATCTATACCCTGCCATGCGGCTCGTGGCTTACCGGCATCTTTTCATGCTGCTTGTCCTGGCAGCGGCTGGCTGTGATGCCTTCTGCCTTCCTGTTCTTTCTTTTCTCCTCTCTGTTAGTCCCACCTATACTTCCTGCCTAGCCACTGGCCAATCAGTGTTTTATTTATTGACCAATCAGAGCAACACATTTGCCATACAGACCATCCCACAGCAATCACTAATCAAGAAAATGTCCCACAGGCCAATCTGGTGGGGGGCATTTTCTCAATTGATGTTCTCTCTTCCCAAATGACTCTAGCCTGTGTCAAGTTCACATAAAAACTAGTCAACACAGCAAGGAAAGCCCCTTCATTTGTCCTTGCTGGGGATTGGTGGACAGCTGACACATATCTATCCAATGAGAACTGGGAAAACTCCATTGGCAACGTTAGGGAGAGAATTTTTCTGTATGATCAACACCAAAGACAATGCATTTCCTTCTTTTAAATGTCAGCATGTAATGCGCAATGCATGTAAAGTGACTAACACCTGGGAGTTAAGGAAGCATTTTTTGCTTACCAGCCTATGGACAAAAAGCCTATATACTGATGATTGTGTATATATATATATTATGACAGGATCTAGAATCAGCTAGAAGATGAACATGTGTGCAAAGGAAATTCTAAATAGTTCATAGAGATGAGAAGATCCATCCTCGATGTGGGCAGCATCAATCTACAGGCTGAGATCTTAGACCGCACAGAAAGGAGAAAGTAAGCTAAGCAGAAGCATGCATCGCTCTCAAAATGCACCTTTCCTTTCTTAATAAAAACTTTAAGAATTTTAAATGACTTCAGGAGTTGAGAGCACTGCTGCCTTCCAGGGGGCCCACGTTCAATTCTCAAAACCCACAAGGCAGCTCACAACCATCTAATTCATTCCATGCGGTCTGGTGCCTTCTTCTGACTTCTACAGATACCAAGTATGCATGTAGTGTATGGGAATACATGCAGGCAAAACACCCATATACATAATAAAATAAAAATTTTAAAAACTAAAGAATTTTGAAAGGAAGAGGGAGAACCTTGTTTTAAAAAAGAGAGAGAGTAGAAGAGCCAGTGAGGTAGCCCTGGTAAAAAGCCCTTTCCATGAGCCTGACAATGCACACTCAAGCCTCTGAACTGAAGGGGGAAGGAAAGGCCTCCTGAAAGCTGTCCTCAGATCCTCAAATGCATGCTGTGACACCTGAGTGTCTATTTTGTCTGTCTGTCTGTCTCTGTCTCTCTCTTACACACAAACACACCACTAATAATAATAATAATGGTAATAATAAATTTTAAATCAGGAGAGAAATGGGGGAGGAGCAAACATGGTACAGATAGCACAAACTTTTGTGGAAGTCACTCCAGGATAGTGTTTATATTGAAGTGTTTTCAAGGAAATTTTAATCAGAGAAACTCAACAACTCATTTCTAACAAAGTCTGTCTTGTTCATCTACTTTCAAACACTGCAATGTACACAACTTATGAGGTTTCCCTACAGACTTCTACGAAATCTACATAGCCAAAGGAAATTAAATCAGTACCTCAACCTGACATCTGTGGGCCAGGCAGGAGATGGCTCAGCGGGTAAAGGCACCTGCTGCCAAGCCTAAGCAACTGAGTTTAACCCCTGGAGCCCCAGTGGTGGAGGAGGGACTGACCTTTACATACACGCTGCAGTCCACACGTACAGAAAACAAAACCACTATTCCCAACAACCAAGAGTAAGTAAGGAAACTACCGGGAATAATATGCTGTATTATTTTCAAAAGCTTAAAGAACAGAACTTAAATGCTTCACTATAAAGAAATGTTTGGGACAGATATACCGAACACAACTCCAATATTACACAATGTACACATATCAAAACAGCACAGGAAAACTCACAATGTGTACAATCCTTACAGAACTTTCTGAGGTTGGTTTTGTTTTGTCATGAGACAGAATCCCATGTCTGGAATTCACGATCCTCCTGTCTCCACAGGATGTGGGATGTGCAACCACCACTTGGTTCATGTAGTGCTGAGGACTGAACCCAGAACAACATACATGTTAGGCAGACACTACCAACACAGCTACATACACAGCCCAATTCTTATGTTCTTATGTGTCCATTAAAAAATAAACTCTAATGCTGGGCATGGTGGTACACACTTTTAACCTTAGCACTGAGGGAAGTTCAAGCCCAGCATGGTCTACACAGCAAGCTTCAGGGTAAAGGATGTATGTTTATCTCAAAAGTAATTATAATAATACATTTTAAAATAAAAACTTCAGTGGGAGCCAGGCAGTAGTGCCACATGCCTTTAATCCAAGCATTTGGGAAGCAGCAGCAGGTGGACTTCTGTGAGTCTGAGGCTAGCCTGGTCTATAGAAAGAGTTCCAGTGTAGCCAGGGCTACCCAGTGAAACCCTGTCTCGAAGAAAAAAAAAAAACAGGAGGAGGAAGAGAAGGAGGAGGAACAGAGGAGAAGAAAACCTTTATATAGGAAAAGAGATGGTCAATGTTAAGATTCCAGTCAACACCAAACTGTTTCCCACTCAACTATTTTTCCAAAGTTGCTATAATGATGCCATGAAAACTTTATCAAATATTGTACCAAAATCTTTCGTCTATTTTTTTTTATAAGAAAGGACATTTTCAAATCACCTTTACTACAAAGATAAATTAACAATTCACAAATATGAGTTAGGACTATCTTCACCACCTCCAAGCCACTGCTGAGAAAGCAGACCCTAGAAGCAATGCCCTAACCCAGTGCTGTCCTCAGGATTCAGTGCACTGAGACTGGACCGTGGGGCTACAGTCACCTCCTACCTTCTTCTTTCCCGAGACAGCAGGAGACAGCATCTAATGACCTGGTGTATGGAAACTCTAAAGACTCCGGACAAACTTCTGTGCAAGTCTGCAGCACTGGCCAACCACAGCCAATGCTCCAGTAATGCACTTGCCACTCCAAGGCACTCAACTGAAAACCAGTTCTCATCATCCGCTGGTACCTTTAACTACTGCCCTCGCCAGGCAGGGTCTTTGTGACTTTCCAACATTCCAGATGGACTCCACATTCCATTCCAGAGGCGGGGGTGGGGACAAGAGAGGGCAAAGGGGGAGGGGACAAAGATGTATATCATGTTTCTCTTGAATACAGAATTTTGATTTGAAAATTATATGTAACTAGGTCATAATTACACACACACACACACACACACACACACACACACACACACACAGAAAGGTAGAAGGGAAAATAGTTGAGAAACAGAAAGGCCTAGGTTGGGGAGAGGAAGAGAGAGGGAAGGAAGGTAGTAGGAAGTCCAAGTACGTGATGTATTGAATGCAGACAATATATGGTCAAGGTGCTTGAACAGAAGTGTCTACAAAATCCATGACACTGCACAATCAATGCAGCTAACTATTTTCTACAGCGGAAGATGAAGGGAAGTGGGAAGAAGAACAATATACGATGATGATATATGTGTATGAAATCTATTACCTTATATGTGAACTAAAAACAATCTACTCTAAAGGTTGGGTCCATGTAATCGCAGCATTTATGAGGCCGAGGCAGAAGAATTATGAGTGAAAGGCCAGCCTAAACCACACACTGAGACCCGGGCTCACAAAAAGATAGACGCAAAAGCAGACACTGCTGGGCACCAACAGCTCCCTGCACACTTGCACAGTTCCCCTTCCCAGGCATAACTCACACCAGCCACAGAACGTGAGCGGACTCTCCTCAACGGCTTTCAGGCTGCTAGATGAAAACTCTCCTCCAGCGATCAAAGTATCTCCTGCTGCAATAAGTGGTGCTGGCTTTTCCCACCAGAGGGTGGGAGGGCTGCAAATACAAACAGCTGACATATTCTTCGGGAGGAGAATACAGGACGGCATTTAGAACAGAAGGCTCTAGAACTAAACAGCCTAGGTTCAAAGCCAGGCTCTGTCTTTAGTTAAGAGAATGACCCCAAGCATTCTTAATTCTGTTACGTTCCTGAGACTTGAAGGGCCTCAATTTTCTCACAGGATTCCGCCTACAAAAATAAATTTCAGCCACACTGTGTTACTAAAGGGCTCCATAGTAAACACAAGTCTTAGTGCCAGGCCAGGGACACAGGAAGATCAAGCAAGGCCATCTGATATCAGTTATGAGCCAATGCCTTTCCTAAGAGACTGGTTCCACGGAACTTAAAGTGTACACTAACATAATGAAGCTCACGGATGAGATAAGGAAAGCAGTGCAGCATCGGACAGGGCCAGCTGTGGCTACGCTCCCAATGCCTGCCTCATTTCTAAGCCCCAAACACGGTCAATGTTTTAAGTCGTGTACTGTTCCCCAAACTGCTAGTCAAAGATAACAATTCTGCCAACAGAAAGAAAAGTATCTCATTTCTTTTAGTTCTCACACAAACCACAGAACATCAAAGGGCAGAAGGGAAGAAAGGAAAAAAAAAATGAAATAAAATCTAAAATAAACACAAGTTGGAGCCAGGGGGAATATGTATATATATAAACATAACCTTAAGAATACACTAACAGGCAGGCAGCGGTGGCGCACGCCTTTAATCCCAGCACTCGAGAGGCAGAGCCAGACAGATCTCTGTGAGTTCGAGGCCAGCCTGGTCTACAGAGCAAGATCCAGGACAGGCACCAAAACTACACAAAGAAACCCTGTCTCGGAAAATAAAAAAAATAAAAAAAAGAATACACTGGGCAGGGGTGGTAATTTGGCCAGGATGCAATAGATTTGAGAAGAATAATTTAAAAAGAATGCACTAACAGCCAGGGATAGTGGTGCACACTTTTGATCCCAGCACTTCAGAGATAGAAACAAGAGGATCTCAGTGAGTTTGAGGCCACCCTGGGCTACATAGTAAGCATAGTAAGTTCCAGACCAGCCGGAGGTACATAGAGACCCTGTCTCAAAGAGAAAACTACACTACAATTAGATCTCTACTGCTCTGTCTTAGAGATCCTTCAGAATGCCTCTGTAACTGTTTACTTCCTGTGCTGTAGTCTGTCTCCTTACTAGTACTGGCTAAAGCATACACAATGCTATATTCACACAGATCTGCTTTCAGGGACAAGAACAATACTACTCAGATATTTATTTCAAACACATGACAACTAAATATGTTATCAATGAACTACTTTGTTCCTCAAAAAAGAATCAGTTAGGAACATGAACCCTAGACACCACATAGTACGTAGTACATAGCAGGATTCCCACATTGTTTACATAAGAAATTATATGATGTTTAGGATTTGCTTCAAAATATTACGGGTAGGTCGGCAGTGTGAGAGTCAGGGAACAGAGAGGAAATACGTATGAAACACTCCAGGCCAGCACTGCTAACTGCTGAAGCCGTGAGGGCCCAGGGACTCTCTGTTATTGTTCTCTCTACTCATGAACACACTGCAAACTTCCGAAACAGAACGCCAACAGGAAGCAGAGAAGGACGCGTCGGCCCATGTATAAAGTCCCAGCACTGGCGAAGTGGAAACAGGAGAACAAGGGGTTCAGAGCCAGTTTCAGCTGGGGACCAGCCTACACGACATGAGACATTCTCAAAAAAAGAGGCCTCACTTTTCCATAACTGATAATGTTATGGCAGGTACTACTTACAAAATAAAAAAATAAATAAAGATCAACAGATACACACACCAAAAAAAAAAAAAAATATATATATATATATATATATATATATATATATATATGGCTTCAAAAAATTCCATACACACAAAGAAAAAAGTCCTTTAAAAAGAACCTCTTGCACTGCGCAGGTCACAGATCCACAGAATGGGCTAGAATCAACCCTTCGTAACTCACGCTCATAGCACCAAGGATGAGGGTAAACTGGCATCGCGCAGGCAGAGGCCACATCTGCACTGCACACGCACCAAAGCGACAGCCCTTTTCAGGGCTGCAGAAGTTACAAATGCCCTCCATAGAACTCATTCTGCTTCCTGTTTCAAGGTGGGGGGCACTCAGGGAGAAACCAGTGTTTGCACATTCCCGTATGTGCCTAATCTAAAACAGACATGCTTGGCATTAGGAAAATAAAGACATGAGCTTCACTGATGTTAATGGCCATGATCTAAAAAACAGTTCTGGCTACAAGTGCATAGGGAAATCCTGATTTCTTCTTTAGACAGGCTCAAGTCATTACTTGACGCTCTTAACTTGTCCCACACACAATTTTTATCTACTTTACGGAGGAGAGAAGTTTTTCTTTTCTTCATTGAGAGAAGTGAACAACAAGGAAACTTCTCCAGAGACACATCCATTCAGCTGCTTTTCTTTCTACTGCAGAAGGATTAAGCAGAGGGTACCAGGAAGCAGCGCAAGAGTGTCATAGTAAATACAGGCTCCCAAAGCCTCGGCTGACTAGGAACACTGTCTAGCTACAACCAGGGCCACGTCTGCTTTTCCAACACTTCTGAAAGCACTTGGCATGGTTTTCCAATAACCCTCACTGCACTAGACTTCCTTGTTTTTTCAGTAGTATTTCAAAACCTTGACACATTTATTGAGCTATTTTTGGAAGACCTCGGTCTGTCTACCTTCAGGGCTCATGATGTAAATATATAAAAGCTACAGGACATCCCTTTAGCTACAAAACTTGGCAGGCTTCCTGGGTCTCCAAGAAAAGTCCAATTAGCTACTTTCCGAACAGCAAGAGTACAATGGAGAAGGGACCGCTGTAAACCCAGGAGACTGGCCATGCCTGCCGCCGCTCCATTTCTCAACTGCTGAGTGACCTCCATTTAACCTCTTCCTGGCTTGCTTTTCTCACCTGTCACATCTACTCAACAGAACTTTAAAAAAAAAATAAAATAAATTCCTAAAGCCCAATGACAAAATGTTCTAAGGATTTCTGTTGGGGAAAAAAAAAAGCTAAATTTAAAATTAATAGACACTAAAGAAAAGAATAAAAGAAGCAAGGTGTGTACTCCTATAATCCCAGCACTAAGAAGACCAAGCCAGAGATTTGGGCTTCATAGGAAGTCCTTATGGGCAGGAGGGAAGGGGAACACTTAGAAGTCTGTCCCAGTCAGCACGGAACCTTACACTGCTACCAAGAGAAAAAAAGGACTGCATGGAAGCACAGCCAAAGAAATCTGTCTCGGAACCTCCCCTATGTGATTTTTTTTTTTTTTTTTGGAAGGGTTCTGTTTTTATCTAAGCAGGGGTGTCAAGTAGCCAAAGCTAACCTCGAAGACACTGTGAAGCAGAAGATGAACTGGAACTCTGCCTCCATCTTCTCATTCCTGAGGGAGGGAATGACAGGCACGCACCACCATGCCCCGGAGAATCCAGGGCTTCACCAGGCAAGCACTCTACCCCTGGGCTATATCCCCGGCCCTGCAGTGTACTTCTGACTTCAGTAATTTGTACACCTTTTAGACTTTCCCCAAATCCTGTATTAACTGTTGAATGCTTGTCTTTAAGTCACTGTAAAATGTGCATCCGCTTCCTCGTAAGGCTTAAGTAACAGCAAGGAAGTAAGAGCTGCAGGACAGCTGTACATTTTTCCGGTGCACATCTGCATAGACAATCAAAGGTTAAAGAAAATTCTTCTGTGTAACACCTCAGTCACTTAGCATGCCACCACACTTCAAGGAGACACCTGCACTATCTTCTCCAGACGATACAGAATACAGGCT
Organism: Peromyscus maniculatus bairdii; assembly: GCF_049852395.1. NCBI lineage: Eukaryota > Metazoa > Chordata > Mammalia > Rodentia > Cricetidae > Peromyscus > Peromyscus maniculatus. The sequence continues at coordinate 34,792,085 of NC_134867.1, forward strand.
CTAAATTTATAAACCTCTGAAACCCACTGGTCAACTTAACAGGAACCACGCATTTGTGGCTATTAGTTCTTCCTAGATGCCTGGACCATACAGCCCCTCCCACAACTTTACTTAGAATCCCTTTTGCTTATCAACATCTCCAAACTCCATTCACAAACATCCTTACCATCCTTATTCCCATTACTGTAAAACCTCCTACTACTTACATCCGACCTAGCAATGAAGAGTCTCACTCTACAGTACAGCTGTTCTAACGCCCAGATTTACTTTATTTTATTCAGATTTATGTATGGCATTATGTGTCCATTTAAAAGCAGGCAAATGAAGAATGTACTATTCTAAAATAAGACTCTCATTTCTGAAAGGTTCATATTCACCAAATCTGTTGCCACTGTGTTTTGTTAAATTTACTTCAGATATATAATATTTGAGTTTATACCAAAGTAATCCTTGAACTACCACAGGAAACGTATCTGTGTGGTATAAATAATGAGCTTCCTGACCTCTTCCAAGGAAGTGCTGTTCTGTTCAATCATCAGTCCTTCACTCTAAACGCTGACTTATTTACCTGATTCTTCTTGTGCGTTTACACATAACTGAAGCCAGTAAATGGACAGAAAAAGAAATAGATTTTTTATGGCTGCACCAAGTTTGTGTTAAGTACCACAATAATCCTCTGGATTTTATTTTTAACCAAAACAAAACCCTAAATCCAGACAATTGAACATGGGCTAACTTCTACTTCCTTAGAAAATAAAACTAGTGTTAAAAACAAGAGGGGAAGCTAAGGGCTGGGCAGTACACACCTTTACTCTCAGGGGCCAGAAACAGGAGAACCACTGAGAGTTCAAGGCCAACCTGGGCTAGAGTGGAAGACTCGGTCTCAAAAACAAAAGAAAGGGGGCGGAGGGGGGGGGGGGAGGCCCAAGGGGCACACAAGAGCTAAGCAAACAGAACTGTAGAGAATGGAAAGCAGATGTATGAAACATCTGACTTCGGAACAGAAGTTGCGACCTGAATCACTGCTTTGGTGGGACCCAAAAGGAACTGATAAAGTCCTAAGTACCTTAGGCTGGCCTGCAGGTTCCAGGTACCTCTGAGGGCCTGAGGTTTAACACAGAGTTCAGTACAGACTTCTAAGGGTGCAGAGTATGTCTTCAAGCTTTGCCGGGAAGTAACCACTAACCTGGAAACCTGTACAAGCCAAATGTACAAGCCGTCACCTGAAAAGGAAGGGTATTTCATGACACACCCAAGTCTGCAGAAACTGACCTCCCTCCCACTTACACCTTCCTGAACAACTGCTACTTACGTTCCTGTGAAATCAGAGTTAAATCAAGACACAGATAGGGTGCACAGGAGACACAGAACCCAGGAAGAAAGGTGATCAGAAATTCCCAAAATACAGTTAGCTATACAGAAGTCCAGGATGACAGAGTGCCCAGAAAGGATGGGGGAGGAGGAATTATGGAGATCATTAGTGAAGTGTTTGCAGTACAAACTTGAGGATCGAAGTTCAATCCCTAGCACCCACACAAAAAAATCCAGATCTGGTGACACCTACTTATAATCCCAGCACTGAGAGGCAGGCGGGTCCCTGCAGCTCCCTGGAGAAAGACCCATCCACCAAGGGGACAACTCCTGAGGAACACCACCTAAGGCCGACCTCTAGCTACCACATGCACACATGTACACCTGCACACATACACAGAGAGAGCTAAAATGGAACTGAAACACTTTTATTTTTGAGCCTAATTTCAGGAATTCTTTTTAACTTTTTTTTTAAAGAATTATTATGTATAGTGTTTCGCCTGCATGCCAGAAGAGGGCACCAATCTCATTAGAGATGGCTGTGAGCCACCACGTGGTTGCTGGGAATTGAACTGAGGACCTCTGGAAGAGGTCAGTCAGTCAGTGCTCTTAACCTCTTAGCCATCTCTCCAGCCCCAACTTCAGGAATTTTATAGCTTCCAACATAGCTGAACTAAGGGCTGATAACAAGAAAACCAGCCAGGCGGCGATGGCGCACACCTTTAATCCCTGCATTCAGGAGGTAGAGCCAGGCGGATCTCTGTGAGTTCGAGGCCAGCCTGGTCTACAGAGCAAGATCAAAGACAAACTCCAAAACTACACAGAGAAACCCTGTCTCAAAAAAAAAAAAAATATTTTTTTAAAGTATAATCAAAGCACTTTACATGGCTCATCTTTCTAAGTTGAAGAATGGAAAAAGAGAGTGGGGGCCAGTATGAAAAGAGATTAAAACAAGCTAACTCTAATCAAAATGTAAAGCAAATAGGTATATTATTTATATGTACAAGAAACTGGAGCAGAGAGACATCAGCAAGACTGCACAGGCTTCTCCAGTGTTGTTCCGTCAATGAAACACTGAAACAACTATCCGTGAACAGAAGAAGTACCTCCACGTGAGCTGAGGGAACCAGACAGTGGCTAGGAAACGCCTATGAAACCAAATTCTGCAACCAAATTCTTGACTTCCAGCAGGTCCTGTTCCCTTAAAAAAATACCCAAGACTTAACAAATCACAAAACGAAAAGTATTTCATCATTTTTTTCAAAAGTCAAAAACACAAGACAATTGTGTTACTTAGAGACCAAACACACAGAAAACAAAATCAGAAGTATCGAAAGTGGTGGCCTCTGGGGAGCTGAGGCTGTCAGGAAGACTTAGGGCACTGGTCTGCCTGCTCTTTGCCTTGTAGTCCCAAAGCATGCCTGACTTTCTAAATCATGTGAAAGTACTCTAGGGAGTGCAATTTCCACTGTAAATTAAATAGCAAAAAGTGTAAAACCACACGAAAGAAAAAACTGCCTGGGAAGGGGAGCAGGCCACACTTATTTTTATGTTCTAAACTCTGGCACATTTTGCTAATGTTGGAAAAACAGGAGCGTTACATGAAAGGCAAGTTGAAGGTCATTCCCCACTTGAGTATGGAGGTGGAGCTCTGGGGTACACTTGGCAAGCATGCAGCCCTGGATTCAAGCACAATAAAAGTAAAAAAATCACACAACCCAAAGTAGTGCTCAGTCATGGAATACTGTTACTCGGTGCTTCAAGATCACACCTTAGGAAGAAATGAAGGGCCTATCTCCTCCAAAAGGCAGACACTGAAGATGCCAACAGCTCTGAAACGAAGGCCAGTTCTGAAGAAAAGCATCAAATAACTTGAGTAGTTCCTGGCCCCGTCGTACAAAATGAACATTCAGCCAACACACCCCCCTGAGTGCAGTAACTCATTCAATTCTCAAGCCTCAGCTATTCCAAAGGATTAAAGATACGAAAATGTGTAAATACAGTCCCAAACAGCCTTCTTATTTTCTGGTTTGGTTTTTCTGGAACTTCCTTCTCTCTTTCTTTTCTAACACGCCATTGATTATGGATGTCTCTGCCCTTGGTTACTTACAATGGAACCTAGAAAAGAAAGGGGGGGGTGGGAGCCCAGAAGACTAAGCAAACCTGTCTATGGCACCAGAAGCTGGAAGGCTGTAGACCAGGAAGATGGCTTACTGGGTAGAGGTGCTGTAACCAAGCCTGAGGATCTGAGTCCAACCCCTGAAACCCACAAAGAATGAATTCCCATAAGCCATCCTCTGACCTCCACAGGTGCGCCATGGTACGTGCAAGCCTACATACACAAACATAAACCCACACACAAATAAATGTAAAAACAAATTTGAAGCCACAGGTGTCAAATATGAGCCTACACCTAGGGAATAATCTTGCAGAAATGGGAAAGAGGAGGGGAATTATATAATTCTTCTAGGTCTAATTACATATCAAAAGAAAATACAAGACACAGGGATGGGTTAACTACACTACAGTGAAAACAGCAAAATCTAAGCTGTGGTTAACACACAAGACAATCAATTAGGCTTCATCAACAAATAATTGAAAGGAAAAATAAGAAATAAAGAGGCAACTAAACCTTAAGGGCCAGATAGATGTATCAATGGGTTGTATATACAAATCTTAACTGACTCTTGAGCCAAAGAAACTTTTTCAAAAATTGGCACTTGGTGAGCTCCAGGAAAGGCGCAAAGCTACACAGAGAAACCCTGTCTCGAAAAACCAAAAAAAAAAAAAAATTGGCACTTGGGAGAGTAGAGAGATGGCTTAATGGTTAAGAGCACTTGCTACTCTTGCAGAGGACCTAGGTTCCATACCCAGCATCCAGGGTACCTCACAACTGTCTTCAACTCTAATTCCAGGGAATCCAACATCCTCTTCTGGCCTCCACAAGGACCAGGCACAAATGTGGTGCACAGACATGCATTCAGGCAAACATTCATATACACTTAAAAAAAAAAAAAACTTTAAAAAGATGACACTGATTAAATTAACACTTAACTAGTTGGGCATGGTGGGCATCCATGTAGTCTCAACATTCAGGAGGCTGAGGCAGGGAGATCACAAGTTCAAGGCCAACTTGGGCTAGATGAAAGAGTTTGAGACCAGACCAAACTACAAAAGGAGTTTGAAGCCCATGTGGGCTACATAGTGAGGCCCTGTCTCAATGCCTCCCACTTAAAAATTTGGCACTCTGCTGGGCAGTGGTGGCGCACGCCTTTAATGCCAGCACTGGAGAGGCAGAGCCAGGCGGATCTCTGTGAGTTCGAGGCCAGCCTGGGCTACCAAGTGAGTTCCAGGAAAGGCACAAAGCTACACAGAGAAACCCTGCCTGGGGGCGGGGGGGGGGGGGGGGGACGGGACCTCTTCTGACCTCCAAAGAGAACCACAAGCACTGTGACCACGCTAACATTCAGGCGCACACACACATCAAACATGAACATAAGCCGGGCGTTGGTGGCACACGCCTTTAATCCCAGCACTCGGGAGGCAGAGCCAGGCGGATCTCTGTGAGTTCGAGGCCAGCCTGGGCTACCAAGTGAGCTCCAGGAAAGGCACAAAGCTACACAGAGAAACCCTGTCTCGAAAAACCAAAAAAAAAAAAAAAAAAAAAAAAAAAAAAAAAAAAAAACATGAACATAAATAAAAAGGAATTTAAAAAGGAAAAAAGTGGGACTCAAGACCTTAATGCTGACAAGTGAACAACTCTTGTGACTTTGAGAAACGTTTAGTGTAATGATGGTTATCAAATTAAGGTTATCGAACAGTGTTTATCATCTAAAACTGAAAATGAAAGGAAAAATACAATTAAAACAGGTAGAGAGCTCAGGAAGCCCTAGGTTTAACACACCACCACCACCCCCTCCCCCCCACCCCCAGCACCACATCAATCAGGTGCGGTGGGTGGCTAGCAAATCCTTGTATTCTGAACACTTGAAAGGTGGAGACAGGAGGATCACAAGTTCAAGTTCATCTTAAGCTACATAGCGAGCCTGAAATACATGAGACTGTCTCAAAAAAAGTAGTTTTTCAAAATGTAGAAGATACAGAAAGTGAGACTTGACTGCATATCAAGCTGCGGCCTCCAAATGTGAACTCTGGTTTCTCAGTCTCTGACTCTGACATCTGGTAATGATCAAAATGACCAAACAACCAGATAATTAGCTCACTGTGCCCAGAGATGCAAGAGGTGGTCAGACTTGTTTTGTGAACATTTCTACATGATACACACACTTCTCTGTCCTCTGTAAGTCATGAAACCCTATTCATTCTCAGCATTTGAAAGGTATATCAGTACTGCTTGCCCATAAAAGCTTCACTTCCCTTTCTTCAAAACACTGCAATTCCTCGGACCTCAAATAAAACTGCTTTACAATTTCTGAGTCTGAACTGATAGGGTGGTGCATAATGAAACAGAAAGGATGAAACAAAAAACATCACTTTGAAAAGCCAAGTAATATAAAAATCAGGCGCAGCTGTGGGCTATGGGAGTCTAAAACTAGGCTTAAGACAATGAAGCAGATTGCTTAACAGTAAATAAGGAAGTCTAGAACCAAACCAGAGGAGGAACACTTCTATCATGACCCTGACAGTGACTCAAAAGTAATGCTTCACAAAGGGAGAGGCAAGAAATGACCGCTGGCCCAGGAAGAAGGAAAAAGCCCCACGGCAAGCAACAGCTGCTTCAAGTTCGCACGGACCCAGGTGTTCTTCACCTTTCAATGGCTATTTAATACATGGAGTATAAATTTAGCAGTCAGTGCACCCAATGCAAGTGAATGAATTGGTCTAGAGCAGAGGTTCACAGCCTCTCGGTCCTGCCCCCCACATTTCCTGCATATTAGATATTTACATTCCAATTCATAACAGTAGCATATATACTGTTATGAAGTAGCAAGGAATCATTTCATGGGGAGGTGGGGGGGTCACCACAACATGAGGAACTGTATTAAAGGGTCACAGCATGAGGAAGGTTGAGAAGCACTGGTTTAGAGGTAAAATGAAAAAGAAATGGGGGAGGGGACTAAAAGAAGAAAGAATTACCATAAAAATAATGCAAGCTCTGGCTGGCTGACAGTCCTTCCAATAGAGGAGGAGTATGGCCCCAGTGTTGCTACCATCCTCCACGTTTCCTACCCGAAATAAAAGTGTTGGTGTTGGACTAAAATTAAACACTCTACTGAGGGAATACATCTCTGCAGGTGTATTTCCCACATAAAACAACGTGTTGGATTTACAAAGGTTACATTTTAGTGTGTTATTTGCCAGAGTTTAAACCATCAATACAGCATCCACTTACTGTGAGCCTTATTACAACAAGTTTACTGCAACTACAGAGAAAAGAAGTTGTAACACAGCATATGCAAACATTTTATACTCCAGATCCGTTACCTCTGGCAAGACCACAAAGACTACATTCTCCCTGTATTGTTGAAACCAGATCCCAAGAGCTTTACCACATACATACAACTTTGTGCATTATTTAAAAAGATGGACAAGATTAAGTCAACAGTTCTGTAAAGGTTCAAAAATTCTAAAGACACTGTTCTAAAAATAGTTTTCAAAAGGCGTTTCAGCTGTAAGAAATTCTAGCCTCATATCAGACTGCATTTCCACCCAGATAACTGGTTCCTGACTACTGCAAAAAAATGTGCTTCCCACACAGTCACAGCAACCCACTGGGTCTTTTCATAACCTAACAATTCTCACAGAGGCCAGGCACTATGTGAAACATTGTATAAACACTGGCTCATTTAATCTCCTATCACGCTAGGAGGTAAGTTGTGATTTTTACACACACACACACAAACACACACACAGACCATTGAAGAAATGGCTTTGTGCAATTCTTTCCTCCACATCCCTGGCAGAGTGGCAGCCTAGCCAACACCAACTAGCACAAACTTGCTAGTGACCCTCTCTCACCAACAATTCCACCACAGGAAATTTCTAAGGAAGTAAAATCGGTCTTCAAGCTCACAGGTAAGAATTGTCAGTGGCTAAGATCGCCTATCGGAACTCAGTTTCACCTTGACAGCGGCACAAAGGGGATCACCTGGGGAACTCAATGGAAAGGAAGTAAATACAATCAAGAGGGGGAGGGACATAAGTGACAGAGTACAACAGAGAGAGAACAGGGGGTCTCTCAAGACTCGGAGTTCCTGATCTCAGACACTGAAGAACTAGGTCTGGGGATGTGGCTCCGCTGCTACAGGGCCAACCCTGGGTTTGATCTCCAGCACCACCACGTAAACAGGGTGCTCAAGGTCCTCCACTGTTCCATACCAAGTTCAAGGTCAGCCTTGTCCACAAGAAAACTCCTCTCATACACTAATAAATAAAAAATAAGAAGTGATTTAGATTAGCAATTTGAAACCTTTTCTGATCCCCTAAATAACCTCATATCCATACTTGATCTTTCTCCATGTCCACCCACCCCTCTCATGGTAACCTCTTTCACATACGTACTCATTCACCCAAACATAACTCACACACAAACATAACCTAACTTCTTGACTTGCTACAGTCCAAGGCATACCCCAAGCAACGCATTCTCACTAACCCTCTTTCTATCCTCAGGTCAGGAGTGGGAATTAAATCATGGCTAAGCTTCCTTCTGACCAGGTTTAGGGTCGGGTGACCAAGTTTAGGGTCAGGTGTGTGGGTGTGTGTGTGAGTGTGTGTGTGTGTGTGTTTGTGTGTGTGTGTGTGTGTGTGTTCTTAAGAAGTAGCCTCTTTGGATAAAAGGAGGAAAAACAAAGAACAGTGGCAAAATACAAATTACATTTGAATGTCTTCAAACTACCAGGATATATGTAGACTGGTCAGAGATTGTCGATTCTAAAAAAAAATGAGTAAACTCATCAAGGTTATTACAATTCTGATGGGTTCAGTTCCAAAGCTCATCCAGAGACATGGAAACCTGAACTTAGGGTTTGAAAAAGATGACTAGACAGTTGGTAATTGGACCTATATGCTCTATGCCGTTTTTTTCTCTATTCTGCTTCCTCTTACATGCCATTTTTTAAGCCACCTAAAGGGTGCTGAATGAAAAACGTGATGAGAAAAATAAAAAATCAGAGTTATCTGAGTGAAATATACTTAACAGTGCTGAGAATATGAAGTGAACTCAATTTCCATCTTGAGGAAAAAAAACAGAATATGAAAGTACTGATATGGCCACAGGGGTGGACAGGTCCGGGGACAGAGAGGGGCGGACACAGCTTGGAACGGGGACACCCCTAGCCCCAACACCTGGGGAGGAGGCTATCTCCGTGGGTTGGAACCAGGGCGAGTCTGGGCACTCCATCTGGGGACAACCCAGGGCCCAACTGCTGATCCTGTGAAACCCAACAACTTGGAGGTGTTGGTGAGACTACCCTGCTCAGCTGAAACCCATCTGGGAGAGGATTCAGATGCCTACAGTTTGAAGTCTGAAGAAACAAGATCAGCTGAGGAGTTGACAAATGAACAAAACGTGACCTGGGAACACAGAAGAAGGCGCTACCCAGTCACCAAACCAGATCACGCGAATCATAAGTATATAATTCACCGACTGAAATCAGCTGTCCCTGAAGAAACAGCCCAATAGCACCAATTTAACCAAGAACCCCTACTAAACCAAGACTAAAAATTAGAACAAGAGAGGCACTCTCAGACACAGACACCACCTGCACCGCACAGAGGAAAAGATGAGTAGACGCCAGTGCAAAAATACAGGCAACCACATCAAGACCTATATGGCAACATCAGAACCTAGTGATTCTACACCTGCAAGACCTAAACATACCATGACAGAAGAAACAGAAGAGATCAACCCTAAAAATGACTTTAAGAAGATGATAGAGGCCCTTAAAGAAGAAATAAAACATTCCCTCAATGAGGAAATAAAAACTTTCCTTAAAGAGGAAATGAAAAACTACCTTAAAGAGGAAATAAAAACTTTCCTTAAAGAGGAAATGAAAAACTCTCTTAAAGAGGAAATAAAAACTTCCCTTAAAGAGGAAATGAAAAACTCCATTAGAGAGGAAATTAAAAACTCCCTTAAAGAAATGGAAGAAAAAACGAACAAAAAATGGGAAGAAATCAAATCAAGCCAAGAAAAAGCAATTAAACAGATGAAAGAAACATTCCAAGATCTGAAAAATGAATTTGAGACAATAAAGAAAACACATGCTGAGGGAATGCTGGAAATAGAAATCCTGACAAAACGAACAGGAACTACAGAAATGAGCATAACCAACCGATTGCAAGAGATGGAACAGAGAATCTCTGACACTGAAGACATGATAGAGAAAATAGATTCGTCAGTCAAAGAAAACACTAAAGACAAAAAAGTCATAACACAAAACGTCCAGGAAATTTGGGACACCATGAAAAGACCAAACCTAAGAATAATAGGGATAGAAGAAGGAGAAGAATACCAACTCAAAGGCACAGAAAATATATTCAACAAAATCATAGAAGAAAACTTTCCTAACCTAAAGAAAGAAATACCTATGAAGATACAAGAAGCTTATAGAACACCGAATAGGCTGGATCAAAAAAAAAAAGTCCCCTCGCCACATAATAATCAAAACACTAAACACACAGAACAAAGAAAAAATATTAAGAGCCGCAAAGGAAAAAGACCAAGTAACATATAAAGGTAAACCCATCAGAATAACACCAGACTACTCAATAGAGACTATGAAAGCTAGAAGATCATGGACAAATCTCATGCAGACACTAAGAGACCACGGATGCCAACCCAGACTATTATACCCAGCAAAACTCTCAATCACCATAGGCGGAGTAAACAAAATATTCCAGGATAAAACCAGATTTAATCAATACCTGTCTACAAACCCAGCCCTACAGAAAGCACTAGAAGGGAAAATTCAACCCAAAGAAGCTAAACACATCCATGAAAAATCAAGCAATAGATAATCCCACACCAACATACACCACAGAAGAAACAAGCTGGTGTAGCTATCCTAATATCTAGAGAAAAAGGATGTTTCAAAAAAGAAGAAGTCTTGTGGCAATGCCTCAGTGGTCCAGGTAACTACCAGAACTCAGAAAAGTTGGTTGAACTTGGGATTGACTGGGAGGCCAAAGATTTAAAAAGCAGAAGATTCTCTCAAGACACAAGTTGTGTGATAATAGTGTGTTTTGTGTGTGTGAATGAGAATTTGTAAATGTTGAATTCTAGGCTTCGACAATCATTGTCAGTGCAGATTAAGCTGCAAGTATTTATGCTTTAAAACTTAAATTATAAAGCTAGTTACGTCTTTCTAACAACTAGTTTTAATGTTTATGAGCATATTTTACCTACATTACCTTTTCAGGATGTTGAGAAAGATGCATCACAAGCAAAGGCTGGAGGCTGGGGGCTAGATGGTTTTGAGGAAGAGGTCTTGGTGGACTCTTTCATAGAGCAAAGGGAAGCAATGCCTTCTGGGAAATGAGTTAAGTTTTAATCTAGTCTTTAGGATTAGAAGTCAAAAACAAAAATATTAAGGAAAGGAAAACCTAATTGATCTTTGAAGTATTGTTATATGGAATTGAGTGGGACTTTTGAGGCCTTTCTTCCAGAAAACAAGGACTTGGTGGTCAGGCCTATATTAGGCCTAAACCTTGGTGCCATGTAGTTGTACTTAAATCATTTCAATGGAAAGTGTCTTAGTGATTGGAACTTCTAGTGCAGTTTGGAGTTCTTCCATTTGAAAAATGTGATATTTGCATGGGATTGTTTGAATCTTGTTTTCTAGTCCCTCCCCATCACCACCCTCATAGTCTGAAGGTAGATTTTTCTCTTGATAAAGAAACAAAAAAGGTGAACATCTTGTTTGTAAATAGGTATCTAGTAACTAGTGGTAAACTTGAAATGGTAGAATTCTTTAAAGCCTAATTCTAGATAGCCTTAAGAAAATATATCTTAATTACTTTTGAACCTGTATTCACCTTGTTTTTTTTTTTTTTTCAAATATCTTAAGTTATATTTTCTTTTTCAGAGCTGCTTCTTATTTGGGGCTACTTTTTCTTTTTTTTTAAATTGAGGCGTAATTCATAAAAGGGTATATTGTTTTGATGAGACTTTTTACAACTGTGGCTGGATGTCTTTCTTTAGTCTTCCAAGAAGGGCCATTTTACTTTTTTAGAGTTACTTTTTAAAGTCATGAGGTCAACAACTTGGACTACTATGTATGTAAGTGCTAATGCAAATTAAAGCCCAAGTTGACCTCCAGCAGCAGTTCATTCTATGTTGACAGTGAGAGAACACTTTGCCTGTTAGGATACTGTTACTCGTGGACTGAAATGCTGAAGAAACCCCTCCCCCTATTTTGTTTTTTTGCAAAAATCAAGGTATATTCTAGGGTTTCCTGGTTGACCTCAACAGATAAACTGAGATGATAGTCTTAGTTCAGAAATGATCTGAATGTAGATTTACAGTCTATGTGTACAGCTGGCTAAGTGAGATCGCTTTCACAGTTCTGCATGTATCCCATCGGCTCCCCATTAATCACTGAACTCTTAAAACTGGTATTGTAACATTATTACAATGTTTTGCACCAATTTTATAAACTTTACAGTACAATATGTGTTCCTTTTCTGAGGCAAACCAAAGGTATATTTCTCAAGGTTCTGCTGCTATCAGCAGCGTTGATGGAGGATTTCTTATACATTTGTAATAGATAGAAATAAACCAGAAAAAAAGAAGAAAAAAAAAAGTGGTGGAGGAAAAGGTGAACACTGCAAGAATACTCAAAAGGGCTGAGAGTTGCAAACGCCAAGATTGGCTTTGCATAGTAAATGGAATAGAACAGCTCTGAACTATAGCTTACTTTTCCTGGTTTGGTCTGACAGAATGATTGAATGCTTTTGTACAAAAATCAGAGCCTTAAAAACAAGGATTTGGTGAGATTGTAAAATGGTGTGCCACTTTGGCAAAACAGTCTGGTGGTTGGTCAAAATGCAAAACATTGTTACTCTGTTACTCAACAATTCTACCCTTAGGAATATAACCTCAAACTACTGAAAATGTGCACCTATGAAACATGTACATGAAGGTTTACAGCAGTGTGTTGCTAATAGTAAAAAAGTTAAAACAACTCAAATAGCTATCAAATACTGGAGAGAAATAAAATGTGGCTTATTCATACAATAGAATATTATTAAGACATAAAAATGAATGAGAAACTAACAGATTAAATGACTTTGGTGAACCTTCATAATTTCATTTGTAGATCTTTCCATTTCTAATTTATAAATACATTTGGGGTTATAAATTATAAATGTACTGCCTCCTGTCAACATTGTATACTTCTATTTGATGATTTCTGTGTCAAACATCATATGGAAATGTTTCCAAGTATTTTCTGTATTAACTGTGAATGAATAGAACAAAATAAATTGCCTGTGATGGAAAAAAAAAAAAAAAAAAAAAAAAAAAAAGAAAGTACTGATAGACTATGAAGGTCTGACTTGTCTGAAATTACTTAAAAAAGGAAAATTCAGAAAACCTCTTTTTTTTTTTTTAGAAAAATTCTTGTTAAAATAAATGCTATTCCTCGAACCAGCAAAACAGTATATAGATGATTTACCATTCTAGACATGAAAAACACCCATCAAAAAAAAAATCTGCACAGATCCCAAACCAATCAAAAGAACAAGCAGAAACCATATCCAGAGATGGTTATTAAGCAAGTCCTCTTTATGTTTCTTTGTAAGCTATGACCAATTTCTACAAAGTCAAGCTTTCAAGGTACCCCACTGGAATGCTAGCACTTAAGACATGGAAACAAGAGGATCAGGAGTTCAAAGCTGACTTTAGGCACATAGTAGGTTCAATACCAACCTGAACTGTATGAGACACTGGGATTTTGTTGTTGTTTGTTTTATTTATCTTTTTTGTTTTGTTTTGTTAGGACAGGGCCTTTCTACATAGTCCTGGCTGTACTAGAATTCACAATGTAGACCAGGCTGGACTTGAACTCACAAAAATCTACCTGCTTCTGCCTTCCAAATACTGGGGTTGAAGGCATGTGCCATCATGCCAGTGGAGACCCTGGTGTTGGTGTTGTTGTTGTTTTAATACACTCAAGAAGGCTGGTGAGATGGCTCACAGTTAAGAGCACTTGCTGCTCTTGCAGAAGATCCAGATTTGATTTCCGGCTCCCTTGGGGCTTACAACAGCCTGTAACTTCAGTTCCAACAGAACCAGCGCCCTCTCTTGGCCTGTGTAAGCACCAGGCACCCACATGGTGTACACACATACATGCAGGCAAAATAATCACACATATGAAATAAACCTTTAGAAAATAGGCAAAAAGGTCCAGTGAATTAATTTTTCAACTAGTGAGTATAGTACAAAGGTTCCCCATCTAGCAAGTATATGTAAAATGTGTGTGTGTGTTATATGTGTGTATTCCCTTCTATTTCATACAAAATATACAAACACATATACTGATTTGGGGGTAAAAAAACTACCCCAAAAAAGTTGTAATTATCAATTGTCAACTGTTTCTAGATATATTAGAGATGGTTTTGTTTTTTTTGTTTTTTGTTTTTTGTTTTTTTCTTTCTGGCTTACTTATGACTTCTAAGCAACTACACTATTAATAAGTACTGTGGTGGTCATATTCCCTACAGTTAATGACACAAAGCAGTCATTCCATCTTAGATTTTAGTTTGGGACACTGCCCAGACAGACAGACAAATGATAGAAATCTTATTGAATATCAAGTTACTGGTTCATGCCAAAACATGCCATTCCCAAAGGATGCTCTGTCTGCCATCTGTGAAGGAATCACATACAAATCCTCTATTTACTCAGGTCTTCCAAAGCAGCTAGAGAGGTCTGTGTGTGGAGGGGAGAAGGGACGGGGCGAAGAGGAGATCTGCTGACTCCTAAAAGTTCAGCCCTGAGACTGAGTCCAAGATTCTATAAAAGAGCAGTAAATTAGGGTTTGGCCAGTATTTGCTGACTATGAAAGCCAGAATAAACATTGACTTGAGGCATTTAACTCTGTAAGAGTACCCAGTGGTTAGGTACAGCAACTCCAATCTGGGAAGAAAGAAAAAAAAAAAAAAAGCAAGTCCACTAGAACTGTTTCTAAATAAAGGTAGGGTGGAGGAGACAGGCACATTTCCTTTGTTATCTCTAATAAACAATACAGACTTCAGAAAGGCAACATGCCAGTTGGTGGTATTGATCTCTAGAAACTTCTGCTGCCTTGCTTAAAAAAAAAAAAAAAAAAACTAGCAATTTCTCTTTTCAAAAATGTCTACCCACAGCTATCTCAGCTCAAATAAAGAAAAAGCCCATGCTTTACTGTGGAAACAGAAAAAAAAAAATCAGACCTCCAACTATATAAAATATGAACCACACATTCCTAAATAAAATGGCAAAGATACAACCTTTGTAGGTCACTAGCCACAGCAATACGAGGTGGTGATTCAGAGCAGACTAAATGTTAAGCATAACTCTACAGAATTACTAGTTACAGAGAAAATTTACCAATAAATATTTTGGTTGAGGACTGCTTTGTCATCTTCGTAAGTATTTTTAGTTGAAAGCATGTGTTTGGGTAGCCCACGAGGACATGATTCTGATTTTTAAATATCTATTTTTTACATTCTGGTCACTGGTTAGGTTTCTAAACTCAAATCTTTAGAACTGGTCATTTGAAAAGGGTAAACCACAAGAACATTACATTAAAAAGCAGAAGACCCAAGCTTACCAACTCAGGTCAGCAAAGCTAAGCTGGAAGGCTCAGGGTTCTCACAAATCTAAAGATGGGTTTCCCTGGTCCAGATGCACAAGTAACACAAAGCATACATGAACAAAATGTCCTAAAGTCATTCCTCAAGTACAGCAAGACTTCTGAGCTTCCTTACTTTTCTATCTGTAGTTATTTGGGGGTGGGTGGCGCACATCCATTCAGATTCTTCCCCAAAAGCTCCAAATGGGCTTCTTTCTAACTGGACCTAAAAATTCATATTTTAAATACCCATAATCAATTATTCGGAAACATCCTACAGCAGTCTACATTTCTTATAGAAACACCAAACAGGTCGCTGGAAAAAAATCTATTAAGCTGAGTAATGTTAAATAATGGCACTGCTCTTGGTTCTTTTAAACAATTCCCCCATCTAATTTAGACTTCAAGAGCTTTGAGAGTTGGAAGCTCAATCCATCCACACACTTTTTTTTTTTTTCTTGCACACAGTGTCCTACTTCCACTAGAGGTAAACGATCAGTTAAGAACTGTTACGACTAGGTCTTTCTTAAAGGGGAGAGTGTGTTTTAAAAGGAAAGAAACTGTCCTCTCCTATTAATGAGCAGCCTCCCGTTCTCAGCGGTCAGCTTGCGTACAAGACCCCACTACTGACGTCAGAGGGAATTCTGCCTGAGAAGCGAGGAAGAAAGAATAGGATTAAACTAGCAAAAATCCACACCACTGCTCTAAGCCAGTACTGCTCCTCCGGTTCTCCAATGGCCTCCAAAGAGCAACATCAGACGTCTGGCGGTGGCCCTCAAACTGAGTTCTAGAAATGACCACCCTACCCCTGACAGGTGACACAGCCTCTCTCTTTGAACTTTATGTCAAATCAGCAGCCCGATGAGAGGGTTGCGGGGTCTTCCCAAGATTCAGGATGCCATTGCAATGCGGCCCCCATCAGTGGCCGCAAGAGCAAACCAGAGATTTCCCATAGTAGGAACCTGCAAACAAACTGAAGAGTAGTACCACACGCTACACACACACACACACACACACACACACACACACACACACACACACACACACCGCCCAGGAAAACCTATACAAATACTGAGAATTCTAAATCCCATCTCCCACAGCCAAGAAACGGATCAAATTTCACTCAGATGAAGAGGGATGCCTGACTAAAATGCTGTCAACGTAGTATTATAAAGAATACACAGATAACCCCACGGAGGAATTACAAAAACAGGAAGGGCTGGAGAAAGATGAATGGAGAGACCTGTGACAGCAGTTTGTTGCTGTTATTGTGTTAGCTAATCACAGTCACAAGAACATAATGCCCCGCACACCCTACATTGCACATGCAAGAAAGTTCAAGCAACGAGAGAAAAAAAACCTTGATTCCGAAAGGAGAAAATATATGCACAACTAACTCCCAGAGGTTCCACATTCCCTACCACCCACCCAGGGACCTTAAAAAAACAGGGACAGCTGTTAAAAAGTGACAGAGAGATTTACTCAAAGGAAGAGATTTAGTGAAGGGAGAGATTTAGGGAAGGGCTTCCTGAGTTTGTACCAAGGGCTCCACACAGAGACCACTCCCCCAAAATAACACACTGTGGGCGGGAGCTCTTTTAACTTCACCAAAACCAAAAAAAAAAAAAAAAAAACTTGGCCCCGCCAGAGGCTGACATCTGGGGACACTTAATGAACTAACGTCCCCCGCAGACGTCTGGGATCGAGGATGGGGAGGTGGGGGGGTGGTCCCCGGACGCGCCAACCTCACCGCCACCGGGCTCCGTTATTTCCTCCACCTCGTCCTTTTCCCCCCTGCAGCGCACCTAAATTGCTCCCATCCCTCAGCTGCCAGCGCCGGCGAACAGGAAGCCAGCAGGGGTTGGAGGGCCCGGTGTCGGGAGAGGGAAGGCTCGCCGCAGAAAACGTGCGTGCGCGCCCGCAGCTCCCACACCGCGGAGACCGCGGAGACCGCGGCGGAGGCGGCGGGGGCGGCGGGGGCGGCGGCGGGGGCGGCGGGTCGCGCGCGTGGGGCCGGCGGCTGCGGCGCCCTCCCCGGCTCCCGCAGAGCCCACGAGCCGGCCCCACGGGCCCGCGCCCGGCGACGACCCCCCTGCCGGAGCCACGGCTCCGGGAGGAGGGCGCCGCCGCGGCCGACAGCCCCTCCGCGCCCGGGATGGATGGAGCGCCGCATGCCTCGGTAGCGGAGCGGCTTGTGGGGTGGGGGCCCGGGCGCGTGACCCGGGGGACGGCGTCGCCGCCGCCGCCGCCGCCGTCCTGCCTGCCTGCCTGGCTGGCAGGGACGGAGGGAGGGAGGGAGAAGGGCCCACAGCCGCCCCCCTCCCCCGCCGGGGGACAGCCGTCCCGGGGCTTCCTGCCGGGGTCGGCTTCCCGCCTGCAGCCTGGGGGCGGGGGGGAGGGACGCCGCCCGCCAACCCCGTAGCCCGCTCGCCTCCTTACCGGGACACCGCCCCCCTCCTCGAGCTTGCTCGCCCCGGGACACGTCCCGCTTCGGCCCCGGCCGCCGGCCCTCCGCGCCCGGCCGCCTCCACCCTCCGCGAAAGGTTTCAAATTGAAATTCCCTGGCTGGGGCCGTCAGAGAACTCCACGCGCAAGCCCCGCCCACTCCTGGCGGAAGCCCCGCCCCGCATCCCTCCCCCCCCCCCCCCCCGCCGCCGCCGCCGCCGCCGCCGCTCGGCACGCCCCGGGCGCGGAAACCCACCGCGGGCCAGGCCACGCCCACGCGGCCAGACCACGCCCACGGCGCCGTCTGGAGTGGGCGGGGGGAGTAGGGGAAAGGGTGGCCGGGGAGGGACGGACCTTCCCGAGGGATTCGGTCGGCTCCCAGGCTCCGCGCCCCCCGCCGCCCGGTCCCGTGTCGCCCTCCGAGCGACCCTGGAGATCATGATTGCCAATGCGTGTGTGTGCGAGGCGTTCTTTCTGAGAATCCTGGCCTCAAATGCCCTCTCAACTTCTAAAAGTTCTTTCTTCAAAGTGCTTTCCCTGCCTGAACCTTCGCTGGGTGCCTGTTTCGTGGTAGACAGCCAGAGCAGGTCCAGGAAACCGAATAAGGAAAGCCGGGTCCCCCATCAGACTCCAGTGAAAGAAGCGCTTTCACAGGAAAGGCTTGAAAAGAAACCATTTATTCTTCCTGTGGGAGAGGCAGGAGAGAGTTGGACAAACCCCGTGGAGGAGAGGAGCTTTGATGCTCAGCCTTCGGAGTCGGGATTTCGCCAGGCAGAAGCTTGGGAACCGAGTTTGCAAAGTATATAACGGGGATGAGGCAGTGTCCTTAAAAAAAAAAAAAAAAAAAAATCTAACGGGTCAAATCGTGGAAAGTTTCACACACACACACACACACACACACGTAGATAGACTCTCCCCCGGGTGTTTTGTACAATTAGATCTCTTATTCTACTTATTCCATCTTTCCTTAGCATTGCATGTCAAACTGTCAAGTCACCTCACTGCCTCCAGCATCTGCCCCCAATGTTCTTCTAGTCAGTTGCATCCTCCCACCTCTCATAAAATCATTAGTGATTCCACCTTTGCCAAAGTCACCTTTTCTTTCCTAAACATCGTAAAATTAACGGTGTCAAATTAACCCTCGCCAGACACGCCTTGCATTGGATGATACTTTCCAGGTAACAACACACATTCGTGTATTTTATCAGTTGGTCCTCACAATAACTGAAAAAGCCAGTGAGGGTATTATCTTCACTACATCAAAACGAAAACGGGGGGGGGGGGAATAACGTTACTTATTAAAATCATTCTTGTAAATAATAAAATTATTGCAATAATGGCTAGCATTGGTTGTACAGCAGGCACCTGAGCTGATTTCCTCGATTGCAGTCCCAGACACTGAGTACGCAGTAAGTTTGTTAAGGTGTGTAAAACATACTGGAATCCTGATTGCAGGCATTTCTAGTGAAGAAGAACTGGCAATTCGTGTTCACTTCCTGTTGCTTCGAGGAAATAGCTGAGATAAATAACCTAGAAGAGTTATTTTTGCTTATGGTGTCATAGGTTTCTGTCTGGGGTCACTCAGCCCTTTGCTTTGGGAAGGGGTCAAGGCATCATGATAGGGAGCATTCGGAGCAAAGCTTCTCACTTCCCTGCTGGAATCTGAGAAGTCAAAATTGAGAGACCGAGGGCCTAATATACCCTTCACTGATGTACCCCAAATGACTTAACTTCCATCAGGTAGGCCCCACATGCAAAAGTTTCCACCTCCCCCTGGCACCATCAACTGGGAACCAAACCTTTCCACATATGAGCTTCAGGGGAAGATGTAAAATCTCAGCCACAGATTTCAGACATTTATGCACTTTGAGGCAGCCACCATAAAGCTGATAAAACAAGCTTCAGGACTCATTATTTTCACAGACCTTGAAACCAAATATTTGCTATTTTGATTCCATGTTAAGAATAAGTCGTTATATATAATAAGCTGTGTCCATTTGTGTTTGTTGCAACAGATTCTTAGTGTGTTGACAAAGCTGGCCTAGAGTCCCTGGGTTCGACTGATCTTCCTACCACATGGAAGACTGAGGTTCAGACTACAGGCTCAGACCACAGCACTGAACTTAATCACACAAGTTGTGAGGGCCATAGATCTTGACCCACTCAGCTGTAGAGATGGCTTCATAGTTAAGAGCACCCCCATGAGAACCTGAATTCGGATCCTAACATCCAGGTAACAAGCCAGGCATAGTATCACAGGTGCTTACAACCCAAGCACTGTGGGGGCAGACAGAGGGGTCACTGAGACTTCTAGACTACCAGCCTAGGCTAAAACACAAAAAGGACCAAGTTCAGAGAGAAACCTTGTGTCAAAGGATTAAGACCAAAATAGAAGAGGACAATTGACATTCTTCTCGGGGTGTCAACTACAGATAAATGATTTTTCAAATACCAATGCAAAATAGTGAAATGAACATACATATAAATAATAAAATATAATATTGTCATTATTAAAAAAGATACTACTATGATATTCTCCACTGCACTGTATGAATCATTTCTATGTGCTCTTTTTCTTTTTTCCAGGAGGAGTGGTTGAGACGAGGTATCAGTCATTTAGGTATCTGTTCTGGATAGTTTTATGTCGACTTGACAAATGCTAGAGTCGTTTTTTTAGAAAAGGGCAACCCAATTGAGAAAATGCCCCCATCAGATTAGCTTGTTTGCAAGCCTGTGGTGCATTTTCTTGATTGATGACTGATATGGGAGGGCCTAGCTCACTGTAAACAGTGCTGCCCCTGGGCAGGTGGTCCTGGGTGCTATAAGAAGGTAGGAGGGTGAGCCAGCCATGAGGACCAAGAGAGAAAGCCCCACTCCTCTATGGCTTCTGCTTCGGTTCTTGCCTCCAGGTTCTTGCCTTGACTTCCTTCAGTGATAGACTGTGATGGGGAAAATATAAATGGAATAAGTTATTTCCCGAGTTACCTTTGGTCTTAGTGTGTTTTTAATCACGGCAATAGAATGCTAACTCAGACAGTAGCCCACGCTGGCCTTGAGTTTGCAATGTAGCAAAGGCTGCCTCCGTTTTTCTGCAAGTTGGAAGTACAGGCATGTGACACTGTACCCAGTACTATGCCACACTTAGAGAATATTAATAAGATAATTATATCTATAAAGGGGGTGTTCTTACGTGGGAGAGAACAAGATTTAGCTTGAAGAAATGACTTAAGATCATTAAAAAGTTATGACCAAATATATGACAATGTGTATGTGTAAGAGAAAGAGAAAAAAGAGAGGAGAGAGGGAGAGAGAGAGAGCGCGCACCAGGCCGGCCTCTACCTGGTAGAAAATGATTCCCCACCCCCATGCCATTATTTCCATATCCTTTATTTTGGAGGACTTTCATGTGTGCATATACTATCTTTTCATTAAAAGCACACCACATGCTCTCCCTCTATCTCCCCCTCTAATCTCCCACCACTACTTTTCTCTCCCAATGTCATGGCCACTCTCTTTGAAAGAAAAAAAATTGTTTCCTATTTTTAATTTTATGTGTATGGCTGCTTTGCCTGCATGGATGTCTATGTATCATGTGCATGCAGTGCCCACCGAGGCCAGAAGACTGGAATTACAAGTGGTTGTAAGCTGCCCTGTAGGTGCTGGGAACTAAACTTAGGTCCTCTCCTTTCTCTCTTAAAGCCACTGAGTGCACTTAGTCCCACCAGTCGATGTGCATGGGCATAGGGCCATCTTCTAGTCAATAGGAACGAGGGCTTTCAAGCAGGAACCGGTTTGATTTCTCCATGTCCTACAAATCAAGTATATTGCATCTTTGGCAATATGGTCTCATCATCAAATTCTGAAGGGGAATTGCCCTGGTCAGATTCTATTATCAACTTGACATAACCTGGGAACCTGGGAAAAGGGAAGCTCAGTTGTGGAACTGACCGGATCACATTGTCCTATGACGACATCTGTGAGGGATGGTCGTGACTCATGATAGAGATGGGGGAGCTCAGACCAGTGTGGGGAGTACAGCCTTAGGCACGTGGTCCTGAGCTAGTTCATCAGGAATCAGAGAGCTAGCTAGTAAGCAGCATTCCTCCGTGCCCTCTGCTTCAGTTCCCACTTCCATGATTCCTAACTTGACTTCCTCTCCTGACTTCTCTCTGGGTTGGACCGTTATGTGGAAGTGTGATCTGAGATAAACCCTTGCTTCCCTCCAGTTACTTTGGGTCATAGTGTTCATCACAGCAACGGAAAAAGCAAACTGAAAAAGGCAGCAAAGAGCTAAGGCAATCCGGTGGAATGTTTGAGGGTCTCTGGGACTCCACCGACATACAACTCCAGAAGAGATGACCCAGATTAGGCTCGGCGCTTTTTGTTTAGTAGCCCATGATGTCTGTCTGGGAAAGGCTTTGCTCGCTGTTGTAGGGTAACTGCAGCACTTACACGCTTTTTCGGTATTTGCATATGTACATATTTCAGAACTCTTTCAACAGTAGATTTTCATATGACTGCCTCAAAGCCTTTAATGTTAGTTACCCCTCCCTGTGTTCCCTCCTCTACCCTGCCCTCCCACACCCACCTCACTTATCCTTCCACCTCCATTATCACCCGTTCCCCCTCCAGACCACCTGTGTTCTATCTCCCTTTGTTGAAGCTCCCCCCCCCCCTTCCGCCCTCACCCCCCTTACTAGCCTCCTGACTTCTATGAGTACTCCAATTTAAACACAAATATCTAAAGACTCAAAGAAACCACCCAGTTACTCAAAAGAAAATGTAGCATTTGTCATTGAGGGGAGGGGTCTGGGTTGCGTCATTCAGAATAGTTATTTTCAGCTTCATCCATTTACCTGCAAACTTCATTTTCTTTTTCTTAACAGATGAGGAATAGTATATTATATTATGTAAATGGAGCACATTTCACTATTTATTCAACAGCTTATCAACATCTAGGCTGTTTTCATTTCCTGGCTACTGTGAATAGAGCAGCAATGAACACGGATGGACAAGAGTCTCTGTAGTAGAATATACAGTCTTTTGGGAATACGCCCAGGAATGGCTAGCCTGGTCACTGGTAGAGCCACATCCTTTTAATAAACTCTATGCCGATTTCCACAGTAACTGTAGCACTTTGTACTCCTACCAATAGTGAATAGGTGTTCCCCTTTCCCCACGCCCATCAGATTCACTGTCATTTGCTTTGCTTTGTTTTGTTTTTGATCTTTGTCATTCTAACTGGGGTAAGAGAAAAATCTCAAAGTAGTTTTAATTCATATTTCCTTTGTGGCTAAGGGTTTTGAAGATTTTTGTAAATATTTCTTAATCATTTGTACTTTAAAAAAAATCTCTGTTTAGTTCCATGTCCAATTATTTTTAATTGGATTATTTGTTGCCTTGGTAAAGTTGTTTTTATTCTTTATATGGTCTAAATATTAACTCTTTATGAGATGTATTGCTGACAAAGTTTTTTTTCCTGTTCTATAGGCTGCCTCATCACTTGATTGACAATGTCTTTTGCTAAACAGAAGATTTATTTTTTTAATTTCATGAGGTCACTTATGTGTTCATGTAAGTTGAGGCATATTCCCTACTTTTCTCCTGTAACAGATTCAAGGTATCAGGTCTTACGCTAAGATCCTTGAACCATTTGGAATTTGTATAGGATGAGAGATAAACGCCTAGTTTCATTCTTCTATAAGTAGCCATCCAGTTTGTCCAGCACAAATTATTGAAGGCGGTATCTTTTCTCTAATGTGTATTTTTGGATTTTTCTCCTCTCTCTCTCTCTCTCTCTCTCTCTCTCTCTCTCTCTCTCTCTCTCTCTCTCCAAATTCAGGGGACTGTGGGAGCATTGACTTATATCTAGGTCTCCAATTCTATTCCATTGATATTTAATTTTTTTTGTTTGTTTTTTGTATCTTGTGGTTTTATAATGCTAACACCATGTTGTTTTTATGACTATAGCTCTATAGTGTGACAACATCTGGAACAATGATGCTTCCAGCAGCATTTTTGCTGTTCAGGAAATTGTTAACTATCCCTGGGCCCTCTGTACCGTCTGTCTTCGTGTGTTTCCATGTGCACTGGCTGGTTTTGTGTCTCAACTTAAGACAAGCCACAGTCGTCAGAGGAAGGAGCCTCCATTGAGGAACTGCCTCCTTGAGACCCAGCTGTAAGGCATTTTCTCACGGAGTGATCAATGAGGGAGGGCCCAGCCCATGGTGGGGGGTGCTGTCCCTGGGCTGCTGGTTCTGTAAGAAGGTGGGCTGAGCAAGCCAGTAAGCAGCATCCCCTCCATGGCCTCTGCATCAGCTCCTGCTTCAGGGATCCTGCCCTGTTTGAGTTCCTGTCCTGACTTCCTTCAGTGATGAACAGCAATGCTGAAGTGTAAGCCAAATAAACCCTTTCCTCCCCAACTTGCTCTCTGGCCACTGTTTCATGGAAGCAATAGAAACCCAAACTAAGTTGGAGATTTAGCTCAGTGGTAGAGCACTTGCCTTGCAAGCCTAAGGCCCTAGGTTCGGTCCTCAGCTCTGAGGGGGGGAAAACAAAGACATCATGTGGATTTTAAGATTTTTTGTTGTTGTTGTTC
Organism: Peromyscus maniculatus bairdii; assembly: GCF_049852395.1. Lineage (NCBI taxonomy): Eukaryota > Metazoa > Chordata > Mammalia > Rodentia > Cricetidae > Peromyscus > Peromyscus maniculatus. Next base: position 34,816,238 of record NC_134867.1, read on the forward strand.
AATTTCTGTGAAGAACTGTGTTGGAACTGTACTGAGGATTGTCTTGTATTTGTGGTCTGCTTTTCAGAAGATTAAGATTTTCACAATAGTAATTCTACCAATCTCTAGTCACGGGAGGTCTCTCCATCTTCTTCAGCTTCTCATTGCAGATGTTCTGAAATCTGTGGAAGGTGCGTACTGGTCTGTGTGCTCCTCCAACGGCAGCAGCTCAGGGTGGGGTAAAGGAGAAGGGACCAATCCCACCTGTGGGAATTGCCCGGCTCTGCCCTATCCTGGGGTGCAGTGCTACCTGTGAGAGGCAAACACGATGAGCAGTGTGGACAAGAAACGTACACATCATCTCCTTAATGCCCTTACTAATTCCACAGGCTGTGAAGGAAGCTGGTCTTACTAGGACTACAGTAGTGATTTTATACGGGTGCCTCTGAGTGCCCGGCTCAAGCCAGAGGGACACATTGTAATGGCTCTGGGTTGAAAATCAGCCCTTCCTTCACCCAGCACACAGACAGGAAGACCTGACAATACTGTCTTCTGCTCTGGCTGACTCAGATGTGCTCAAGCCTCACCTTACATGCAGGCAGTCCCAATCCCACCACCACGAACAACCAAGGCATCATTCAGATATCCCAGTAGAAGACACTGTCGTGGCCAATCTTTGGTGCTGGGCTTCAAAACTGTAAACCAACCATTTATTAGCCATGAGTCTTTGGGGGCAGAAATTCAGGCAAGACTCAAAAGAATTCCTCTACTCTCCACTCCATGTGGTGGTATCAGCTGGTAAGCTTAACTGTAGACAAAGACTCTAAGACATCCCCACTCACATCTGCAAATTGGTCCTGCCTGTTAGTTGGGACACCTAGTTTCTCTTCCACATGGATCCTCACTGCATGTTCTTTGCCCCTCTTCCTCCCTCCTTGCCAAGCCCCCCTCTTTCATTCTATGTGGCCTCTCTGGTAACAGATTTCTTACATGGCACCTGGCTTCCAAGAAAATATAAACAAAATCTAAGTTCAGCTATAATACAGCATCATATTCCATTGTGTTGTCAAAGAAATGCAGAATACCAGCCCCAGTTTAAAATAAAAAAAAATTATCACCTACTTGACCTCTTGGTAGGAGTAGCAGGTCTAATAGGAGAAGAAAAGTTGTTGGCAGTTATCTTGAGGTATCTTGGTAAAGAATTCACAAGTACCACACTTTCCTCTTCCTTCCTTTCTTCTTAAATAGGGTCTCTCAAGGTAGCTCTAACTAGCCTGAACTCACTATGTAGACCAGGCTAGCCTTGAACTCATAGAGATCCACCTGCCTTTACCTCCTTAGTGCCATGCTTTTCCAATGCAATATCAGAATCTTCCCTCAAGCACCCCATTTCTTTTTCATCTGTGGTAATACTCTCCACACGATTTCCATCAGAATCATCACAAAAGCCCCCTTTTCATATAAGTTATTGTAAATGAGGCAATCTTCTTTTGAAAAGCCGCTATGGTTAATCGCAGCTATAGTCATCTCCAGTCTATCAAAGGGTAGTATTGCCTTAACAATAGCTGGAGTTTTTCCACTAATGCACCCTGCTTCGTCTGGCTTTCAAGAGGAAGAGGTGTCAGCATGCTACTTCCTGTAAGCCAGAGAACTCCACGATTGCACATGGGTTCTCATGGTCAATTGCTCCGTAGAACTAAAAACAGAAATAGAATGTGCTGAGGATGTAACTCAGTGGTAGAGCATTTGCAAGGGGCCCTGGACTCAAACCCTAACCCTGAAAAAGGTTCCTAGAAAAGCTACCTTTTAGAAGGATACAACAAAATGCTGTTTCAGTTTAATAATCTGAACATCATTCAACACCAAGCCTTGCTCTGGAAATATAAAAATGAGTGAAACATTATGCCCACTGTCAAGTCCAAAGCCTGATAGACAATAAATCTGGGGGGAAACTATAGAGATTTAGGAAATCTGGCTCCTGTCTCTGGCCCTCAAAGTGTCCTCACTCCCTAACAGAGACTACATTTCATCATTGTCATCTGAAGTCTATATGAACAAGGAAGATGAAACAATACTTTATATGAACGACAAACTTCATTGATTTCCATTTTGTGCCGATTCAATTCAGAAAATAACCACAGAATAAGTTCAGCAAAAGTGATGCCGTACTTTGATTTAGGCTGATGAGTAAACAAGACCTATAGGGCTTTAAGATGGGTCTAAACTTCTCAAGAAAAGAGTTTAGAGAGGTCAGAGGAGAAGACTGTAGACTCATTCAAAGACCCAAAGAGCCCAAGGCAAAGGAACTGCAGAAGGTTCCTTGTGAACATGAGTACCAGTTTTGCTTGGAATAGATGTCTTGCTACAGGGCGAGACTGAAACAGAACACCATGTTTTAATAAGATCAGCATGTCCTCTGATTGTACCTCCCCACTCAACTGGACTGCCAGCCTGGCTCTGTCATTCTGAGCTCTTGCCCAGGCAGTCCTGAGAAGAAGGTTTGATTAGGTTATAGAGAAACAAGGTGCTTCTAATACCCATTTAATTGAATATGACAACTGGGAGTCAAAATGACCTGCAAACTTTGGCATTAGACTTCACTCATCACAAAAAGAACCCCACAATACCATGGACAAGTTTTCTCACAAGTACTCATCAGGCCTGACCCTGCTTAGCTTCAGAGATCAGGTGCATTCATGGTGGCATGTCCATGGACAATTTCTGATGTGGCATGACAGTGAAAGCCGAAATTTTTGAACATACTATGAGGAATCTTCCCTGTGGAGTATAATTTGTGAATGGCCTCGGCAGCTCATGGTATAAAACCTAGCAACAGTGGTAATGGGAACAGCCCAGAGACTGTTGAATCAAGAGAAAATGTGAAAGAGTTATCCCCTGAATTGCATGGAGTTGGCATTGAATGTTGTGTGGCCCGGTCTTGATGAGCTAGTTTATTCCCAACGGCCTATAGAAACAGTAGTGACGGAGCCAATGCAGTTGGAATGTAGCCGTTTCTGAGCAAACAAATACTTTCTCTTGGAAAACGCATTCTTCTAGGGAGTGATCCTTTGCTTATTCAAAACAGATGTGAGGTAGGAAGGTCAGTATTAGCCAACTACCACCCTTCAGTTGCATTCTATGTGGGTCCTCACAGCTCAGAAATGTGTTCTGCTTATTGGGAAAGACTTACAATGGATTTTAAGGTTATGTGATGCTATGACTGCCCATACCCCAACCCTCTCCAGATGAAAATTTTCCTGGAAAGCATGATTGCTGGGAAGAAAACCACACCCAGAATGTGATAAAGGGCCATACAACTATAGGCTCTATAAAAGCAGGGACTTCTTCTGCCTTGTATACCGGGATTGTGATGATGTATTGTGTCCCCCAATATACTGTGTCCCCGAATAATATTTGTCTGAAGATCAGAGAAAAAAGCCAACCACTATAAGTAAACGTAGAAGTCAGGCAATGGTAGATCAGAGAAAAAAGCCAACCACTATAAGTAAACGTAGAAGTCAGGCAATGGTAGCATTTGCGTTTAATCTTATCACTTGGGAGGCAGAATCTGTCTGGATCTCTGTGAGTTCAAGGCCACACTGGTGAACAGAGCCAAGCATGGTGACACATGCCTTTAATCCCAGCACTAACCATAGAGGTCTGGAGGTCTGTACAGACAGACAGGAAGGGACAGAGCTGGGCAGGAAGAAGAAGTGATGTAGCTGGGTTGAGAGAGCCAATGAGAGAACAGAATAGAAAGGCATATAGGCATGGGTATACAGGAGTAGGTCTCTTTGGAGACTGAGGCATCAATGAGGTAAGGTTATCTTGTGACTTTTCCTATTTCCCTGATCTCTCAGGTTTTCACCCCTATATCTGGCTCTGTGTTTTTTATTTAGTAAGACCATTTAGCAATTTGCCTACATGGGGTATTTTAGTTCTAAGTACAATGGTTCAAATAAGCCATCTTCATTAAATATCTATTAAAAAAATAAAAGAATATCCTTAACTAAAAACAAATGAAGCCACTTCTATTTCCTAGTTTGACAGATGCAGTATTCAGAAAGAAGTATCGAATGATCTACAAATGATGGATATTTTTTTTATATACAGTTTTGTGTGTATACATGTTCTGGTATGTGTGCACATGTGTGAGCAGGTGTGTGTGTCAAGGTCAGTGGTCAACATCACTTGTCTTCCTCAATCACTGTCCGCTTTATCTTTTGAGTCAGGGTTTCTCACGGAAGCTGGAGTCTGCCAATTCATTGAGACTGAGTTGCCAGCAAGCCCTTGGGATCCCCCAGTCTCTGCCTCCCCAGAACTGCAATCACAGGTGCACACCACCAATTTTTATGTGGGTTCTAAAAAATAGAATTCAGGTCCTCAAGCTTGGACAGCCCTTGACTGTCCTGTTTCCACCGCCCAGATTTAAAATATTTGAAAACATATTGTAAATATGTAGCTGAGCCTGATAGAAAAGGTAATTATAAGAGGCCAGACTCCAGAAGTCCCCAAAAGTGAACAAATGTTAAAGCTCACACAGGCCTCTAGACATATGGATACAGCTGTGCACTGCCTGAAAACACCCAGTTGAAGTAAAATGTGTCATACCAACACACAGTTTCTCAACGCTTGAAGCAGCTCAGAGGAAAACACACCCTTTTGAAATACAGCAACCTTTACGAGGTGCCACTCAAAACCATTGAGGGGACTTTGGCACACACCTTTAATCCAAGCACTCGGGAAGCAGAGGCAGGCAGATCTCTGTGAGTTTGAGGCCAGCCTGGGCTACAGAGTGAGTTCCAGGATAGGCTCCAAAGCTACACGGAGAAACCCTGTCTCAAAAAATAAAATAAAATAAAATAAAAGACAATACTATGATAGTAGAAACTGATCCTATTATAATGAAAACTGCAATCAGTACATGTGTATTATAGATTGAGTTAAAAGGGTGGTTGGGAGACAGGCACATGCCAGGATGCATGGAGATTAGAGGACAAGTTTGTAGTGTCAATCTGTCCTTCCATCTTTACGGGGATTTTGAGGATCAAACCCAGTTCACTAAACTTGTGTGTTGAATACCAGTATCTGCCGAGACATCTTGTCAGTCCTGAAGTTGTTGTTTTTAAAGAACCAATTCAGTTTCCTGCATTCTTTGTATTATCCTTAAAGTTTTTGTTGCATTGAGTTTTGCTCTGACCATTATTATTTCATGCTACCTACTGCTCTGGAGTTTGGATTGTTCTTGTTTTAATTCAAGTCCTTGAGGTATATCCATAGGTACACCTTGAGGTGCATAAACAAATAAATATAGCTTATCCTCAAAACCTGAAAGCATACTATAATTCACTTAAGTCTCAGTTTATCAAATAGAGCAAATATCATTTTTGCCATATAGAATTAGCAGAGTAGACTGATAAGCCAAGCCCTTCCCTGTCCCTCTGAAATGAGTGCTTGTAGTCAAAAGTTTTCTCCTATCCCACCCACTCCCCACAGTCCTGAAGCCACTTATAAAATAATCACTCAGAGAAGAAGCTTAATATTATTTACCAATTATATGGCCTATGGCAGGCTTCTTGCTAGCTAGCTCTTATAACTTAACCCATTTCTGTTCATCTATAAGTTACCACGTGGCAGGGGCATTATGATCTGCTGGCATCTTGCTGCTCCTTCAGCAGTGGTTGGCATCCCTCTCTCCTCTCCTTTTTTCTCTCTATATACCTGCTTGGATTTCCCACCTGCCTCTAAGCTGCCTTGCCATAGGCCAATGCAGCCTTATTTATCAACCAATCAAAGCAACACATATTCACAGTGCATAGAAAGACATGCCACAGCAAATGCTTGGCTTACAACTACCTAGCCTGCTTCTCAATGGCACCTGAATAAAGAAGCAGATAGTTAAAATCATTGTATCTGTCATCATGTTATTTTTACATAGAATCCCAGAACCCATGTAAAAATGCCAAGTGTAGCAGTAAGCAGTTGTAATGTCAGCACTGGGGAGGTAGAGACAGGAGGATTTCTGCGGCTAACTGGTCAGCCCCTCCAGCCTAATTGGTGATCTCCAGACTTAGTGAAAAACCCTGTCTCAAAAGAAGTGAACAGTTTTTCAGAGGATTGACATGTTGAGATGGTCCTCTGGGTCTCCAACATGTATGTATACATACATGGACACATAGCTTCCACATATACTTGCACATGAACATGAACATGCATTAAAAAAAAACCTGCTTGGCATAATATAGTAAAAGTGAACCTATGTATATCTGATGACCTAAAAATTACAATTCAAAAACTGTGTTGTAAAGAAATGTACACATAGCCGGGCAGTGGTGGTGCACATCTTTAATCCCATCACTTGGGAGGCAGAGGCAGGAGGATCTCTGTGAAATTAAGGCCAGCCTGGTCTACAAAGTGAGTTCTAGGACAGGCTCCAAAGCTACACAGAGAAACCCTGTCTCAAAAACAAAAACAAAAACAAAAACAAAAGAAAAGAAAAGAAAAAAGAAATGCATACGTAAATTCACCCAAAGGTATGGGAAACTGAGTAAGCCCTGGGTGACTGTGTAAGGAACAGATGAATGAAGTCATAAGTGATGGGCACAGCCATATCAAGACCTCCAGTGCTTCAGACCCATGGGAATGGCAACGTCTTCTTCTGGTCCAAGTGCGAGTGTTTCAAAACAATTGGCCAGTGTGTGCAAACGCTATCAAGCTCAGCTTCCTCCTTGGGGATGACTGCAGTCTGAGACGGCTCCCTACAGCAACCTCCTTCCAAGAGTAACTAAAGATGCCTCCTGGTTCAGCTGTACACAATCCACCCACCTCCTCGATCCAGATGTGTAAAACCAACACATTGTGTTTCTGGTTTGCTGTTGCTGCTGTTGTGTATCCATCAGAGAGAACGTGACCCACCCCACCCCAGCCTTTCTGTATGCGTCTGCATTCCTTCAGTGTTAGTCATTCCTTCATTCTCTCATCCATAGCATTCAAGTTTCCCGGAACAAGCCACGCAGGATATTGCACAAGGGATCTGACATATGCACAGCAAACTGTTTCTATGAAAGCCCAAGCAACAAAATCTTAATTAAAGCAATTAAAACAAACAAATTATTGGTACCATCAAACATGGATGCACCTAAAAGTATTAATTCTGAATGGGGAAAAAAAAGCCAGACACAAAAGAATACTAAATAACATGCTTCTATTTACACAAAGTTCAAAAGCAGGCAATAATAGACTATGATGATTACCATCAATACTGATGTTAAATACTGGAGGAATAATGACAGGCAGGAGGTTCAGAGGTACCAACAATGGTGTCTGATATAGATGATGGTTATACAGACACGTGAATTTTTGCAAAAACAAAAATGATTGAATAACAAAATTGATGATTCTGGGACTGCTGGGATGACCCAGCAGGTAAAGGTACTTGTCATACCAGCCTGACATCCTGGGTTTGGTCCCCAGTATCCACATGAAAATGGAAGGAGAGAACTAATTCCACAAAGTTGTCCTATGACCTTCACATGCACACTAGAGCATGTATACACACACACACACACACACACACACACACACACACACACACACACCAATAATGATAATGAAATAAAAAGTATTTTTAAGGAGCTTCGCATTAGTTTATGTTTCTGCAGCAGTGTCAATATTTCCATTGACAAGTTCAGTTCCCAACACCTAAACAGCACCTTACAACCATCTCCAGTTTCACAGGATTCATCCAACCCCCTTTTCTGACCTCTCGGGGCGTGAGGCTCAGACATGCAGGCAAAGCAATCATACACACAAAATAAAAGTAAATAAAATCTTTTTAAAAAAATGAGTAGGAGTGAGGAGAAATGTGGTAGCAATTCTAAAATGAAAAGGGAGAGTGCCCAGAGTGTGACGCAGTCGGAAAGCCCTTGACTAGCAGAATCAGGCCCTGGGTTTGATTCCTAGAACTGCAAAAAGGGGGTGAAGAAATGAAAACACAAGACACTTAGGGATAGTAATTATACTCCAAATCCTGAGACATAAAAGAGAAGGGATCAGTTGTTTGCTGTTGGTTAGTGTTTGTGTTTTGTTACTTGAGACAGAATCAGATGGTAACCCAATTTGCATTCTAACTTGCTGTGTAGGTGAGGGTAGCCTTGAACTAATAATCCTCATTCTGCGTCCTCGGAAGTCCTGGCATAACAGGCATGCACCACCCTCCACACCTACTTTTATGAGGTTCTGGGGAATTAAATCTAGCTAGGGCTTTGTGCAAGCTAGGTGAGTGCCTCCCTGATGGTGCTGTTAACATTCTGACCCCGCCCCTTGGCACCACCCTGATGTAGAAGCCTATTCTTAAGGGAAAACTCTTCCCTTCCTCTCTCTTCTGCTTTCCTCCACACACTTCTCAAACCCTCACCCCTCTCTGTCTCTCTGTCTCTCTCTCTTTCTCTGTCTCTATCTCTCTCTCTCGCCCCTCCCACATTCTGTCTTGCTGCCTCTTCATGTCTCTATTATAATAAACCATTTCCACGCGGATGCAGTGTCTGGGTTGTGTATCTCCACCTGCCGCCCTGCCGCCCCGCCCGCCCCGCCGCCATGCCCACATGGACTGGGCCGCCTGCCAGCCCAGCCGCTGTAACTAGGGGGTCCCGCCGCCGTGTACGATTTGGTTTCTTTGTTGGTCACCACCAACTGACTTGGTGGAGCATGCAATTTTTTATGTCATTTTAAGAGAAGGGTGTCTTGCTATATCTTGAAGGCCCCTGACCCCAAACACTTCTGATCTCAAGCAACCTTGTTGCCTCCATCTCACTGGATCTAGAAACTTCACACCTGGCTGCCCACACACCTTTTACTTAATTTAGGTAAAAGCGCCTCACTGGTAAGAGGACTTGGGAAGGAAGAGACTTCATCCCTCCTGCGGCAGGTTGGCTTCTTATAATTTAGCTGAAAGAAATTTAAATGGCTTGTGCATTGCAAATATTACTGAAGTAGAAATTCCACCTGCTCAGTTAGACTTAACCCCATTATAGTCCAAACAATTGGCTAAATACTTATTTAGAAGTGGTTTTCAGTTGCTTTTATTGCATTGTTTAAGGGTCTTGTTTTTCATCCTGTCCTCTGGGAAGTCTCCTTATTCAAATTGCTCTGTGATCCAGTGAAAGGATTGTGTCACCAAACTGGAAAAGAAAAGGACCTGTTTACTCTCCTAGGCCCATTATTTTTGCCTCACCCAGGGTGAGTTTTCCCACAGACTGCATCTCCTACAGCCTGAGTGAGTTCTTAAAAAGATTGCTGCTTTGTGTGATTAAATTTATATTTGCCTACACCTGATCGATCGCATGTCCACAAATACAATTGTGCCATTGCTTTTATTCCTCAGTTATTTATAAGAGTCATCCCATCCAACTCACACTGTTATGCTGTTTAAAAATAAAGGACATGCACAGGGAGTCAGAGAAAGGTGGACATTTCCTATACATGTTCATTTTAAAGTCAGTAATTATTCCTAAACACAAAGTAAAACAGTTGTTGACAAATATTAAATACAGTTTCTCATGTAAGCAATTAAAAAATATCTACAATATTTAATTGTAACAACTAAGCTTTCTCTTAAAACACTGTTTTCAAGTTTCAAGTAGTAACACATGCTTATAATTCCAGCACTTGGAAGGTTGAAGCAGGAAGATGGAGGTCAAGGCCAGCCTGGGCTGCAAAGAGAGTTCTGGGCTACATATGAAGATATTGTTTTGGTAAACAAAAGCAAAACAAAAACATGCAAAGTTTTCAGAAATATCAGTAAGAGTTGGTAACTTAGAGAGCAGCCATTAACAGGCCACAGGATAGGATCAAAGTCAATCAGACAAAAACGAATGTTAAAAGCCACATCTGTGCTATTTTAAAATAGGTAGAAATATTTTGACATAATTTGAAATACAGTCAGAGAATGAGATATTATAAATTCTTTCTGATAGGAAAGCCTTACAGAAGCAAAGAGTTATCACCACTTACTGATCACAGAGAATTTTTTTTCTCAATGTCTGGTTTTTACTTTAAACTTAAAAAAGTAAATTTAGCTGTGAAACTACCTTGGAGAACTGGTGCCTGAGAATTAGGCCATTGATTCCTCTTGAAATGTTATCTCACTTTTAAACTTTATGTGTACGAATGTTTTGCTTGCATGTATGTCTGCGCACCATGGGTATGCCGTGTCCACACAGTGCAGAAGAAGCCACCAAATCCCATGGGCCTGGAGTTAGGGACTGTTGTGAGCCACCACATCCTGTGGGTGCTGGGAACTGAACTCAGGTCCTCTGCAAGAGCAGCCAGTGCTCTTAGCTGTTGAGCCATCTCTCCAGCTCACCTTCACTAACGTTTGGGAGACCGAGAAATGGAACTTTGGCCAGAGGAGAAGACTCAGTGGGTAAAGTGTCTTCTTTGCAAGCACAAGTTCATTTGGAATAGTGGCACGTGTAGTCCCAGTGCTGGGGGGCACGGGGGCCGCGGCAAACACTAGCCTAGCCTACTCGGTCATACTCAGGTCTGTCTCAAAAACACGGTGGAGGGCCCCTGAGGTGGAACAGTGGAGGTCATCCTCTGGCTTCCACATACAGGAAAGACGAGTGTGCTCGTGCACAACTCTCATGAACATGCCCACCCTCACCACACACACATACACACACACACACACATTCCCACACATGTATTTATAAATGAACAATAAAGAACACAACAATAAAAGGGGTGGAATCCATGCAACTGACATAATGTGGAAATTGAAAGAGAGAGAGAGATTACTATCCTTGTCTCAGCACAAAGCTTTTTCCTCCCCTAGACAGATGTTACTCACTTTGACGTTATCTGAAGTCCAAGCAAACTGTTTAACTTGGTTAGCGATGGCCTGTGAGTTGACAGCTAAGGCACTGCCCTTGACCTTTTTACTAAACACCCTTTGATGTCATTCAGTCTTTTCAGCCTATCAAGTTCACCAATCCATTGGTAAACACTGAAATGAAGAGATATGAATGGGAAGTAATTTTGTCATGATTTCTTTTTCATTTCCTTTATAATCTTATACAAATGTCTGTAATCCCATGTTTATTGTGAGACTATAAACATGCAAGCTGCTTTGAAGTGAGGACTTCAAAAAGGTTTCAACATTGCGAGGTCTGACACAGAGAGAAGGCTTAGTTTATCATAAGTCCTATTTAATCAGCAAAGAACTCCAATAGTTTTCAAACTCTCAAAACAAAATGATCTTAACATCTGGAATCTATTAGAGAACTAAGGAAGCAATGTCACAGTTATGCTTGGAAAGGCACTTTTATTATAAATTCCGTCGAAGCAGATCTGTGGAAAGTAAAACTAAATTGCCATTCCCACTTCACTCATGTTCCTCTCACTAATTAGACATATTGTAATCAAAATATAAGATTACTTTTGGGGAGAACCATGGCTTAGTATCTGTCTAGAGAAGTGGACGCTTAAAATTATGAGATATTGCATGTATAGTCACTGACTTGTATATTCATAGAAGATATCACTTAACTACATTTTGATTTGAATTAAACATATTAAAATATGATTGGCTTCCAAGTCAATCAAAGCTTCCAGTTCCACTTTGCAAGAAGGAGTTCAATTGAGAAGAGTCATCTATTGGTGAAATTATTAAGGCCACTCCACGTAGTTAAAAGGGAGGTTTATTTTGTGGGGTAACTTACAAGTGAATGGATAGTTTACAGAGTCTGGGAAAGGCATGGCACAGTCCAGCGGTGTTCTCTGGAGAACTCTACTCTGTCTACCTCCAGTGTCCAGGGTCCAGGAACTAAGAGAGCCTGCGCATCTGGAACCCAGGTCTTTAGCGTCCTCTCTCAGCCCTACCTTGTAGGAGTGACAGTTACTGAAGCCTCAATGGGGGTTGGAGCTTCCAGGTCAAAGCTGGAATGGCTACCCACTCCAGTCATCAACTTGGGTGATGACTAGAACAGAAATACTTTCACCATGCAACATGGGAGAGTGAGACACAGGCTGAGCATCACTCATCTGAGATGCTTGTGATCAAAAGGTGTTCCAGATTTGGGAGTTTAAAAAATTTGTGAGCCGGGCGGTGGTGGCACACGCCTTTAATCCCAGCACTCGGGAGGCAGAGGCAGGCGGATCTCTGTGAGTTCGAGGCCAGCCTGGTCTCCAAAGCGAGTTCCAGGAAAGGCGCAAAGCTACACAGAGAAACCCTGTCTCGAAAAACCAAAAAAAAAAAAAAAAAGAAAAAAAGAAATAAATAAAAAAATAAAAAATTTGTGAATATTTGCATGTGTTAAGTGTATGCACCCTGAGGCCATTGGCCAGATATGTCCTGGGATAGCTGAGATGTGTCCCTACACATCTGTAGATAACATCATGTTTTGAATGCCCAGAGGTTGGATCCTATTCATCATGAGTAGCTTTGGGATGGGATCGGAGTTCTAGCATGAAATTCATTTATGTTGCACATATTTTTATATACATAAAAGATAACTAAATAGTTTTCATTGGTTTATTTTCTTTGTGTTCATGTTATCAAGCACATATGGAGGTCAGAGGACAGCTTATGGGATGTCCATGCAGGTTCTGGTATTTGAATTCAGGTCCTCAGACTTGGCAGCAAGCGCCTTTACCAAATGGACATCTCACCACCCCTGAAGGTAACTTTCTGTGTCTTGTCGTGTCTGCAATTCATCACACAGGTTGCATGTGGAATTTTCTATAGTTTCCATTGTGTTGGTATTAAAACAAACAAACAAACAAAAAAAAACCTTTTGGATTTTAGAGCTTAATTTATTTACTTACTTATTTTTGATGTTAGAGATTAATCCAGGGCCTTCCACATGCTAGGCATGTGCTCTACATTAAGCTGTGACTTGAGACCTCTTTTGCTTTATTTTGAGACAAGCTGTCTCTAAGAAGCCCAGACAATCATTGAGCTTGATATTCTCCTGCCTCAGCCACCCGAGTAGCTGGGATTATGAGGGATTTGTCAGATGAGAGAGTCCAAAGCTTAATACTGTGAAGTGACTAGCAGTGTCCCGTTATTATTATGCCCAATAAATGATCCCTTCCTCCTTTATTTCCTCTTCCCCTTTAACACTGGTGCCAACAGTGTTACCCTGTTGTTAACGTTGCCCTGGCCTTTCACTTTAGGACCTAAGGGGCTGTCCCATGAAAGTCTGTGATAACTTCCTGTATACGTCTCCATCGTTGCTAATCGTGGGAAATGCTAGACATCCTCAAGAAGGCTGTGTGTGTGTGTGCCTTTCTGGGACAGGATGCAGGAGGAAAACTATCAATACATTTTGTTCACCTGCTGCTCAGAGACAAAGGGAAGAAAATGCTTCTGTCTTGAGCCCTGTTCTGAGTCATACATCAGATTTATAATATTCACTCATTTTTATCCTTACTGCTCAGGGACGGTGACTAGAAAAGCTCGTGTTCTTTTTGGTTCAAAAATTCCGTCACTGGCTTCCGTCGTGTGCCCAGCTGTGGAGAAGTGCAGGTCGGAGTTTTAAACTGTTGAGCTCCAAGTGGATGCAGAGAGCCAGGACAGATGTGGGTGGTGGTGGCTCTTTAAAAACAACAAGTGAAAGGACCTAGGCGTATAAATAGATCCACAGCGGTGTTGCCTGAGAGACTGCTCGCTGATCCCCTGAACTGGGGCAAAGAGAAGAACACAATAGCGGAGAATCGGAGCAAGGCCTGAGGCCAAAACGGGCAAGAACACAGGGCAAAGTGGGTGAGCTTTCTCTGGGCTGTCAACGGAGGCTGCATTGAAAGGAGGCCGCAGATGTATCAAAGAATAGCATCCAGAATGAATAAAACCAGGTGACTCATGCGTTACACCCTCAGAATGCAGCAAGCCTCCCCACGTGTGGGCAGCTCCCTAAAAACCACTCGTCTGGCTGTCCAAATTAGCCCAGAAAGAAGGCTCCCTCACGGCCGCTGTCAGCTCCCAGCCTGCTTATTTTCTGTTAGGAGTTGTCCTGCTCTCTGGAGGTAGAGCTGTCTGCCATTCCCACTTGGCTGCACAGCTCATTAGTTTAGGGAGTGATGGGAAAGACACCAAGGAAATCGTTTTCTTTCTCTTTTATTTTATTATCTTTAAGGCTTCATTCATCAGCTGTTACTGGCCTGGCACTCACTGTGTTGGCTAGACTGGCCTTGGACTTGTCTCAATCCTCCTGCCTCAGCCTCTACACTTCTGAGACTACAGGCATGTACCACCCCAGACTGAAGGGATAGATTTTAGTACTCCGCGGATGTAGCTTTCTTTCTTACTTGGATATACCTTTATAATAACTTCTGGTGTTTTTGAAAACTGTCTTTTAAAAAACAAAGTTATAAATCCTCATCGCTCTCTTCAACAGGACTCCCGGAGCTCCGGCCCAGTGTTTGGCTGTGGATCTCTGCATCTGCTTCCATCAGTTACTGGATGAAGGATCTATGATGTCAATTGGGGTATTCACCAATCTGATTACAGGGGAAGGCCAGTTCAGGCAGCCTCTCCACTGTTGCTAGGAGTCTTAGCTGGGGTCACCCTTGTGGATTCCTGGGGATTTCTCTGGCACCAGATTTCTCCCTAACCCCATAATGGCTCCCTCTATCAAGATATCTCTTTCTTTGCTCTCCCTCTCCATCCCTCCTCCTACTCAACCATTCGGATCCCTCATGTTCCCATCCCCTTCCCCCAACCCCCGTTTTCCCAGGAGATCTCATCTATTTCCCCTTCCCAGGACAATCCATGTGTCCCTCTTAGGATCCTCCTTGTTACCTAGTTTCTCTAGGGCTATGAATTATAGCCTGGTTATCCTTTGCTTTACATCTACTATCCACTTATGAGTGAGTACATACCATGTTTGTCTTTCTGGGTCTGGGTTACTTCACTCAGGATGATTTTTCTCTAGTTCCATCCATTTGCCTACAAATTTTATGATGCCATTGTTTTTTACTGCTGAGTAATACTCCATTGTGTAAATGTACCACATTTTCTTTATACATTCTTTCATTAAGGGGCATATAGGTTGTTTCCAGGTTCTGGCTATTACAAATAATGCTGCTGTGAACATAGTTGAGCATGTGCCCTTGTGGTACGATTGAGCACCCTTTCTTGGGTATATGCCCAAGAGTGGTATTAGTGGGTCTTGAGGTAGATTGATTCCCAATTTTCTGAGAAACTGCCATACTGATTTTCAAAGTACAAGTTGCATTCCCACCTTCAGTGGAGGAGTGTTCCCCTTATTCCACATCCTTTCCAACATAAGCTATCATCGGTGTTTTTTATCTCAGCCATTCTAACAGGTGTAAGATAGTATCTCAGAGTCATTTTGATTTGCATTTCCCTGATGACTAAGGATGTGGAGCAATTCCTTAAATGTCTTTTGGAATTGCACAAGAATAGGGAAACCCACAGAGACAGCTGACCCGAGCTCATGGGAACTCATGGACTCTAGATAGACAGCTAGGGAGACTGCATGGGACTGACCTAGTCCCTATGCATGTGGGTGACAGTTACACAGCTTGGTCTGTTTGTGGGGCCCCTAGCACTGGGACCAGGATCTATCCCTGGTGCATAAGCTGGCTTTTTGGAACCTTGTTCCCTATGGTGGGATGCCTTGCTCAGCCTTGATGTGGGAGGGGGTGGGAGAGTTGGGGCGGGGGCTTAGTCCTGCCTTGACTTGATATGCCATGCGTTGCTGACTCCCATGGGAGGCCTGCCCCTTTCTGAGGCATGGATGGAGGGGGATAGAAAAGAGGTGGGGGGAGGGAATGGGAGGAGAGGAGGGTGCATAGGTGAGACAGTTGTTTAGCTTGAACTGTTTAAGGGGCCCCCTGGCAGTGGGATCAGGATCTGTCCCTGGTGCATGAGCTGGCCTTTTGGAGCCCAGTGCCTGTGGTGGGACAGGTTACACAGCCTTGGTTCAGAGGAAGGGGCTGCCTCAACTGAATGTACCAGGCTCTGCTGACTCTCCATCAGAGGCCTTGCCTTGGAGGAGGTGGGAATGGGAGGTGGGTTGCGGGGGAAGGCTGGAGAGGGGAGAGGAGAAGGGGATGTGTGGTTGGTATGTAAAATGAATAGAAAATTTCTTAATACTAAAAAAATTTAATAAAAAAGAATTAATAAATAAATAAAAATAAAAACAAAGTTAAACTAAATTATTCCTTTTTGCATCTGTCTTAAAAGTTTGTTATTAAGTAATGATAATTCAAGTTTTGATCTGTTTGATTGTGACTACCTGTGTCTGGTAATAAGCCTTGGTTTCTCCTTCTATATATACATGATGTGAATTTAAGCAAATTATCTAGCTGCTCTGAGCTCAGATGCCCCCACCTTTTTTCCCCAGGGTACTTTTGAGGAGTGAGGGATAAGAGATTTAGATAGAAGGATAAAGAGTAGAGAGAGACAGAAACACAGGATAGCCTCGGGAGGGCCTGGATCAAAACCCACCAGCCTCTTCTGTCTCTTCTAAAGTGCTTTTTAAAGGATTGCCAAGAGGTGGAGCATAAGACCTCCCACTAGCACAACCAAGTGCACACCCTTCCAAACACCTGGTAACCATGCACATGATCAATCCATCCCCTTATGTAGGCCTGCTGGGTAAAACAAGCTCAGATCTCACTAGGAAATCTCTGTGGGCTCCCACAGATTTCCTCTTCTGAAAATGTAGGCATTACTGCTAATATCTATTTTAACTGGACAGAGACTAAAATATTGAGACAGCAGTGTTGTTGAACATTAAAGTCAAGCCAGATTGCCTCAACACCTCACTCATTAGCTCCACAGGCATTGGCCTACTGACTAAACTTACCCAATATTTCAAGGTATATTTCCTTTCATGGCCTCAACTGTGTTCTGGTCATGGCCTAAACCACCATCATCTCTCACCTGGATTATTGCAACATCCTCCCGAGTAGCTCCAACAATTTTGAAATCATCACAATTTCATCAGTCCTGTAAACCAGCATGACCTTTCAAATGAATGTCAAATCATGTCAAAGGGGATGTGGCCCACCTGCGCTTCCTGTCCTCATGGACCGACGTTCTCTGGATTCCACCCACACTGCTCCTCCTTCTGGAGCACACACACAGTTAACTCAGCTGGATCCTTCCCCTGCATAGAATCCTCTGCAGACCGGAATGTTCTTTTCCCCCAAAACATGTCTAAGACCTGGTCTTTCTCCTACTTTAGGTCTTTATTAAAACATGTCCTTAGGAGAACCTTCCCTCTCCCTTCTAAGATTCTGCAACTCTCTCTTTCTCTCCCCCATGACTCTCTCTCCCCATTCCCTCCTTTTCTCCCTCCCTTCTTATCCCACTCTCTCCTTTACTATTTTTCTTTGCTTTTGTTACCATATAATATCCTGTGTAGTCTCATTCTTGATTGTTTAAAGTGTCCCCCCTAATATGGGCTCTATAACAGTAGGGATTCTAGTCTGTTTCATATCTAGCCTATAATAAAGTATATGGCATAATACAGGAGTAACTGAACTGGTAACCCAGCCAATCTGTCTATCTAGCCATAAATAAATGAATGAATGTTGAAGCAAAGGAAGAATGATAAGTGTATCCATGTATCCATAGTAATATTCTACATCCGTACTGTAAGATACATCACCTTGGATGGTGTTTCTTCTTGGTGAAAACTCATCCTGGTGGTCAGCTGTGGCCAATAAGAAACCCCTGGAGTATAGACTTGTCTATTAGGGATAATGATTCTCCAGGGCCCAAGGAAAAAGAAAAGGAAAGAAGGAAAGAGAAGCTCTGAGAAGTCCTCATTCAAATTAGAGAGAAAGGAAGAAAAGTGGGGCACCAAGCCCCAGAACCAGACACACACACACACACACACACACACACACACACACGACGGGGGTGGGGGGTTGATATTGGTAGACAAGGGCATAAAGGGAGTAGGAGGAAAGTCTTGATGTCAGTTGAACCAGTTGTTTAGGGACGAGGATGAAGGGAAGATGTCCATGAAAAGACCTCTTCATTTTGAAGTGAGCAGCCTTTATGTGGAATAGGGATACAGAAGGAAATTTGCTCATAGGAAGGCAGAAAGGCTCTAGGGCATTCTGGAAATGTCTTTGCAAACTTAACTAGTCGAGACAACTTCTGTCTTTTCTAGTTTATTTATTCAACTCTAAATTTTTTATATAGCACGAACTCTCGTTTCCTGGGAGAACTTGACAGTTGGCTTGGAGATGATCGTCTTGGTGTCTCTGGGAGTAAGAAACCTAAGAACTGCTTACAGAGCCCAGCACTGGGGAAGCAGCTGTAGGTGGATCTTGGTGAGTTCAAGGTCAGCCTGGTCTACATTTGGTGCTCCAGGACAGGTGGGCTACACATCGAAACCTTTTCTCAGAAATCAATAAATAAAAAGAACTGCTTACACATATTCCATAGTCACGTACCACTGGCTAAAGGAAGGTTCTCATTGACTGTTGTCAACCTTCTCATCAATACTACAAACAGCTTAACTCTCCTTCCAGGCGAAGCCTTGGTTTTGCTGTTATTGTTTATTTAATGTGATAAAGTATACATGATATGAACTTTACCATTTTAGCCATACAGTTCACTAGCCTTAGAAATATTGGATTTCATTCTTTCCCCTTGGCAGAACAATTTTCCATCCAGAGGACATTTCTATCATCCCAATAGACACTCTCCACTTAAAAATCAAGGCCCCATCCGCTACCTATTGCCCTGCAACCTCCTGATAATCTGGTAACGTATTTTCTCTGTCCATGAATTCCCTAGTCTGAACACTTCCTATGGCTGAGATCATAGAGTATTTGTCATTTCTGTCTTGTTTAGAACATGGCTTCAAGGTTCATCTATGTTGTAGCACGTGTCAGAATTTCCTCCCTGGAAAAGATGGAGTAATATTCCATTGGAATGCATATGTCTCACATCCATTTTATCCTTCCATTAAATGATGGCTCCTTGGATTATGTCTGTCTTTTGGCAATGTGAAAATGCTATTGTGAACACTGGCGTGAAATGTTTGTGTTTTTATTTTTTAATATTTTGAGATACAGCTATATAATTTCCCCCTTCCTGTTCCTTCCTCCAGCCTCTCCTACATACTCTCCATGGCCTCTTTTTTTTTTTTTTTTTTTTTTTTTTTGGTTTTTCAAGACAGGGTTTCTCTGTGGTGCTTAGCGCCTTTCCTGGAGCTCACTTGGTAGCCCAGGCTGGCCTCGAACTCACAGAGATCCGCCTGGCTCTGCCTCCCGAGTGCTGGGATTAAAGGCGTGCGCCACCGCCGCCCGGCTTCCATGGCCTCTTTTTAATTGTCATCACTCACACACTTACATCCTCAATATATAAATACAAACTGTTCAGTCCATATAACATTACTCTCATGTATGTGTTCAGGGAATACTGTGCTTTTAGATGATATATTACTTTTTCTGTTGCTGTCATAAAAGGCTATAACCAAAAGCAAACTTACAGAACGAAGTCTTTATTTTATCTTACTATTCCAGAGGGATAGCATCCTTGTGGCGGGGAGGGCATGACAGAGAGACAGGATCAGTTGATCACATTTACACACACAGAAAGCAGAGAGAAGAGGAAGTGGGGCGAGGCTGTAAACCCTCAGAGCTTGCCCCCAGTGACATACTTACTCCAGCAAGGATGTACCTCCTGAAGGATCCATAAAACACCCCAAAGAGCACCACCAACTGGTTATCAGGTGTCCAAATACATGGGCCTATAAGGGACATTTCTCATTCAAACAATCACAAATAAGGTAGTGTTTACTTTTTTTTTAAAGGTTTATTTATTTATTATGTATACAGTATTCTGTCTGCATGTATATCTGCAGGCCAGAAGAGGGCGCCAGATCTCATTACAGATGGTTGTGAGCCACCATGTGGTTGCTGGGAATTGAACTCAGAACCTCTAGAAGAGCAGCCAGTGCTCTTAACCACTGAGCCATCTCTCCAGCCCAGTGTTTACTTCTTAAGGAGTGATTCAAAGACTTTTAGTAAAAGGTTAATTACAGTATGAGTGTGTGTGTGTGTGTGTGTGTGTGTGTGTGTGTGTGTGTGTGTGTGTGTGTGTTGCTCATGCATGTCTCCTATGTGGAGGTCAGATGAAAACTTGCAGGATTCATCTTTCTTTTCCACCGTTTTGGGTTCCATTGGGATTGAACTCCAGTCAGCAGGTTTGGCAGCAAGCACGTTACCCACTGAACCGTTTCAATAACTCAGATATCTTCACATGAACGGTCATGTGGCCTCTAAGTAAGTTTATTTCAAACCACATTTAAAGGCTGGAAAGATGGCTCAGTGGTTAGAGTACTTGTTGCTCTTCCAGAGGATCCAAGTTTGGTTCCAAGTCCCCAGGTCAAGCAGCTCACAATTGCCGGTAACTCCAGCTCCAGAGGATCTGATGCCCTCTTCTAGTCTCTGAGGGCTCACACGCACGCACACGCACACGCACACGCACACACTCACGCAGCGCATAGACACACATAAATAAAAAGAAACCTGTTGTAAAAAAAACCCATAATTAAAAGTATTTGGTAATTTGTTCTAAAAAGTTTCTGTTTATCAAGTAGGAAACGGAGAATGGGCAGCCGGGCAGTTCCAAAGAGGCTCACATGGAGAAGAAGCCCGAGCCTCAGGGACTGCCCATTACAAAGCAAATCTCCCCGCATAAAACAACTCAATCAGAAGCTCAGTGGTAGACCACTTGCTTAGCATGCAGGGGTCCCAGGGTTCCATCCCTGGCACAGAGAAACAAACAAAAAAAGCACAACAACTCAATCAGTCTTTGGATGTGGGCCCAGACACTGTTTTTTTTTTTTTTTTTTTTTTTTTTTTTCAAAACCTCCCTGAATGATTCTGTTATGTAGCCTGGATTGAGAATCCCTGATTCAGGGGAATCTGGTATCATCAGAAGCGCAAGTAACTTAATTCCTATTGGAGCCTTTGGAGAACCAGGTGGGGGAGAGGTATATTTCAGGTCCTATTACACATATGCTATTATTGTGGCTAACATCTATGAATAACTCGGATCTCCTGAAGCTGTCACAGAGGGATTAATTCCATGAATTATGGATACCAACGTCAGATATGGATCAGAGTTCTAAAACATGCGTAGTGGTCCCCGGGGCCAGGTTAGTTGTGTCAATAAAAGCAAGTGAGTAAGCTCTAGGCAGTGGTACCTACCATCCCAGCACGTGACAGGTGGTGACCGGAGAATCAGGAGTTCAAGACCACAGAAGTGGGAAAGAAGGCTTAATGGTTAAGAGCACTGGGTGCTTTTGCAGAGGGCCCAGGTATAATTCGCAGCACCTGTGACTCCAGTTCCAGTGGACTCCCTCTTCTAGCCCCTGGGGGAACTGTGGGCATATGGCTTGTAGTCCTACAAAGACAGCATACTTATATACATAAATAAAAAAAATCTTAAGTTGTATCCTGTAGTTTTAAAAAGATTAAAAAACAAAAGAAAATAATCACCAATAAAACAAAGAATAAAGCCGGGCCATGGTGGTGCATGCCTTTAATCCTAGCACTCAGGAGGCAGAGGCAAGCTGATTTTTGTGAGTTTGAACCTGGTCTACAGAGAGATACAACAGCCAGGGCTACACAGGGAAACCCTGTCTCAAAAAAAAACCAAAAAAAAAAAAAAAAAAGATGAAAGAAGAAGAGATGTTACAGAATCTCTCTCTCTCTCTCTCTCTCTCTCTCTCTCTCCCTCCCTCCCTCCCTCCCTCCCTCCCTCCCTCCCTCCCTCCCTCCTGCACACACCAAGAACAAGTCACATAAAGCCAGGTGTGGTGGCAGAGGCACTCTGGAAGCAGAGGCGGGCAGAAAAGCACCATGGGAAGATCTCCAGTTGAGCTGCAGGAAAAGGTCCTTATCAGGGGTCTGTCCTGACACACCTTGATGTGGGCCTTCCAGGCACCCACCATAAGAGAACATTTACATTTCTCTTGTTGAAGCCTCTCGGACATGGTATGACAGCCTGTGCCGATGAGGATCCTCTGGGAACCTGAGATACAATAAGAAATTCCTTCTTAGTTGGGTCAGGGCAGGAACTCAAGGCAGGAAATCCAGGCAGGGACCTGGAGGCAGGAGCTAAAACAGAAGCCAGGGAGGAGTGCTGCTCACTGCTTTGCGCCTCCTGGTTTGCTCATCTCGCCTTCTTAAGTAATTCAGGATCGTCTGCCCAGGGGTGGCAATACCCACAGTGCACTGGGCCCTCCCATATCCAATAGTCAATCATTAATCAAGAAAATGCCTCCAAAGATTTGCCTCCAGACCAATCTGATGGAGGCATTTTCTCAATTGAGATTCCCTCTTCTCGGATGATTCAAACTTTGTCAAGTTTACACACATACACACACACACACACACACACACAAAAAAAAAAAAACCTAACCAGCACATAGCTCAGTTGGTAGAGTGCCGTCCAGCATGCATGACATCCTGATTCCATCTCCAACACAGAATAAACGAAGCATGGGAATGCACACCTGCACTCCCAGAATCGGGGCTGTAGAGACAGAAGGATCAAGAGTTCAGGGCCATTCTTGGCTACAGACTGAGTTGGAAGTCAGCCTGAGATACATGACACCCATGAAAGAAAGAAAGAAAAAAAGAAAGAAAGAAAGGAAGGAAGGAAGGAAGGAAGGAAGGAAGGAAGGAAGGAAGGAAGGAAGGAAGAATCTTTGTCCTTCCACAGAGCTTCCCAAATGCTCCACGTCTCTTGACAGTTGGTGACATTTAGTAAGCCCCAGGATAATTTCAGGATGGGGCTGATTGCCAGAGGAATGAACCACATGACCACATGCTTAGAACTCTTTGACCCGTTCTGGAGCTCTGGGGAAGAGAAGGGGCTAGAAATCAAATTCAGTCATCAATGATTTCAATCAATCATGCCTGTATAAACTGAGGGTGGTGGCTCACGTCTGTAATCTCAGCACTAGGGCGGCTGAGGCAGGAGGACTGCCATGAGTTCAAGGCCAGCCTGGGTATCTGCTGTGGGCCGCAGGAATATATCATAAGAACTCAGCTGGTTATGGCAAAGTCATTACCTGGAGGGATCAGGCAATTCCTCCAGAGGAAGCCAAATCCCAAGGAGTTTTTTGGTGTTACTTGGCTTGTTATATATCAGCTGTATTCTGTTATGAAAATCATGTGTGCCTTCATAGCTTTCCCAATTGACTTTTCCCTAAGAAGGGCTGACAGTGTGGAATGATCACTCTCTGGACATACACATTCCAGGTATTTGGAGAATAGCCTCAGGGAAAGGCTTTCTCTGGAATCAGATTATCTCCCTTGGCCACTTTCAAGGACTACAGGAAACACCACCCAGGTAGGTGCCCAACTTCCGAGGACTAACAATGATAACAGCCCACATGCAAGTCTCCTGACTTATGGTAAATTCCACAAGGGGACACCGCCTAGGAGAGGTGGACGTTAAGTAATAGCTTTACACAATTTAGCTCGGACCCTCCCTTTATATATCAGGACTTCCAGGGCATAGGGAGGAGAAGAGAAAAGAGAATGGAAGAACTAGATGGGTAAGAACTTGAGAGGAACGAACTGAGATGGGGAAGAACTAGATTGAAGGGCTAAAAGAGAGACTAGAGGAATGAGATGGAAGATGAGGAAGAGCCAGATGGGGAAGAACCAGATGAGGAAGAGCCAGATGAGAGAGAAGGAGACGAGAGAGGAGTTGATAGGGGAAAGAACTAGATAGATGAGAACCTAGAAGGGACAGAACTAGATGAAAGAATTAAGATAGAATCTAGAGGGGACAGTAGATAGATATAGAGATATCAGGCAAGAAATGAGCTAGACATGAGAACAGAACTGAAGCTGTGTATAAAGGATGTTATGCCAGAGGAATTAAAACAAGTGGACGATAGAGCTCCGTGTGCTGAGATTCTATTTCCTGAAAATAGTCCTCGCCGTTAGTAGTTCTCTCTCCTGAGCCCCTGGGATATATAATATTGAGGCTGGTTCCTCTAATATTATACAAGAGGTATCCATAAGCCCAGTCCAAGAGCTCCAACAGGTAGGCATGTGGTGCATATATATGCATGCAGGCAAAACATTCAGACACATAAAAAAAATCTGAAAAACCAACCCTGCAATGTTAAAAAAAAAAAAATGCCTATAGAATGAGCCTTCATACCAAGTCCGAAACAACAGTACTTGGTGAACACACCTTCATGCCAAGAGACCAGAGCATCTCAACTCTACAGGAACAGAAACTCCTGTGCATGGGAAACTTCTAGATTTTTCTCTGTGCATTTCTTCATCTGGCTTTGTTTGTTTGTTTTTCGAGGCAGGGTTTCTCTGTATAGGGTGCCTGTCCTGGATCGCACTCTGTAGACCAGGCTGACCTCGAATTCACAGAGATCCACCTGGCTCTGCCTCCCAAGTGCTGGGATTAAAGGCGTGCATAGCCCACCACTGCCCGGCCTTTCATCTGGCTTTTTGTACATATCTCCTATAGTAAAACAACTAGTGAAGTGAGTAAAGTGTTTTTCTGGGTTCTGGAAAGCTTTCTAGCAAGTGAGGAAACCTGGAGAGAGGAGGATAGAAACCTTCCCTGCTAGTCCATTGGTCATTAGTATAGCCGGTAACCTGATAACGAACCTACCACCATCTGAGATGAGGACTGCCTTTTGAGAGTGAGCACTTTAACCCCATGGAATATGACCCTCACATGGCTGGGAACTGAACTACATTATAGGATGCCAAGTTTGTGTCAAAGGAGCTGAAGAACTTCTCGGAAGTATGGATAACTCCACCCTCGTTTTGGTATCAAAAATATTGTGAGTAAAAGCTACTCAGAATATCATATTTAACCTGAAAGCAAAGCCCAAGAAAAGCATGAAGGAGAGAAAGCGGATAAAAGACACCTTCTTGCCAGCACCTGCCAAGGAACCTGGGAGTATCCATTCCAAAAAGGCAGAATCTGGGTTGTGTTGCCTAGAGGATCAGAATTCAAGATAATCCTTGGGCACCTAGGGAGTTGGAGGCAAACTTGGGCTATGTCAGACCCTGTCTCCTGTCTCCAAAAAACCAACTAGTTAAAACACAACTATACACACACACACACACACACACACAGGCAAAGGCAGAGGAGAGCATTTGACACACTGGCTCTTGTCCCAGGCAACCACAGGTACTCACTTTATGGGGTCTCAATCCCTTCATGCTTCCTAAAACATCTGGTGTGCGTTTGTTTGAAGGCTGAATAGGACCCTGAAGACTTCCTGCTCGTTCTATCAGGGAAGCCCATGTTCAGTGCAGGAAGTGTGTGGAGACTCTTCAGGTCTGCGAATTCCAGTCCCCATTCCTAGCTCCAATCACAGTCCTCACTCCAAGATCCTCCCTCCATTTCAGGCCTAGAGTTGGCTATAGTAAGAGAGCTGACAGATCGCTCACAATAAGTCATTCACCCCTTATCTCTTATGTTGTCTGCAGGTGATACACTGTTTTAGAACAACAAGGTCAGTTATTTTCAAAACAAAATAGAAGAAAAATGTAGCCAAGTCAGTATAGAAAGCAATTCAACTTCCAATCAGCAAGACATTTTTTTTTTTTTTTTTTTATTGGAGACAGGGAGCCTGTCCTGGAACTCACTCTGTAGACCAGGCTGGCCTCGAACTCACAGAGATCCACTTGCCTCTGCCTCCCAAGTGCTGTGATTAAGGGCATGCACCACCACCGCCCGGCAAATGTAAGCTTTTATATACTTACTTTAACTCACTATTTTAATGTTTTTGCCCTATGGCAGGGTTTTGTGTAGCTCAGGCTGGCCTCACATTTATTATGAAGCAATGCTGGTATTGAATTATTAGCCCTCCTATCTCCAATTCTTGAGTGCCAGGGTTACAGGGATGCTCCACTGTGCCTGGCTTGGTTTATTTTTCCATCTTTTAGCCTGTAGATATTGGCACCCTTCTCTATCAGTAGCTGAAATTGCTCATCCAAGGAGAGCTAGGTTGGTTTCATCCAGAAATGGACTGCAAACAAACAAACAAGCAACAACAACAAAAAACCACATTACCATTTTTCAGAATTTTATTGTGCAAAAATATTGCATACTTGCTGTTTCTTTATTTTGGTGTTTTACTATGTGTGCCTATATGTTGTTCATATCCATTGGCCATTGATAGATCAGGGATTAGCAATTTACACTCTGCTGTCTGCTAGCCTGCCTTCCTTCCTGCTGGACTGAACTACAGCTTTGCGTGTTATAGGGTAGGCACGCACTCAGTGAGCAAGTCTACCCTTAACCCTATTGCCTGCTTTTGTATGGCTTACAAGATAAGAATTGTT
The DNA here is from genome assembly GCF_049852395.1 of Peromyscus maniculatus bairdii. Lineage (NCBI taxonomy): Eukaryota > Metazoa > Chordata > Mammalia > Rodentia > Cricetidae > Peromyscus > Peromyscus maniculatus. The sequence goes on from NC_134867.1 coordinate 34,842,560, forward strand.
TTTACATTATAAGTGGTTTCTGTGGAATACAAAGAGTAATGTTTTCATTGCCTGAAAATCATAGGAAATTCTAATTCATGTCCATATATAAAGTCTTATTAGGAAACAGCCATGCACATTCATTTACATATTGGCATTGGCTGTAATGAAGATAATCATTTCTATGTGTGGGTTGGGATTGTAGCTTAGTTGGTAGAGTACTTGCCTAGCATTCGGAAGCCCGCGGGTCCAATTATAAACACCATATAAACTTGAGGTAATGATGGATGCCTGTAATCTCAACCTTGGGGAGGCAGATGAAGGAAGATCAGGAGTCCAAGCTCATTCTCACTATGTAAGGAGTTTAAGGCCAGCCTGGTGAGACTCTATGTCAAAAATAGTAGCAATAAGAATTTACATGTGGTGAGTAGAAGTGGTACATGCCTTTAATCCCAGCCCTTAGGAGGCAGAGGCAGTTGGATATCTTTGAGTTCGAGGTTATCCTGGTCTACACAGCGAGTTCCAGCATAGCCAAAGATACACAGAGAAAGCCTGTCTTGAAAAAACACAACAAACAACAAAAAAAGAATTGCACATATCATTAGAGTTGCTTTTTCACTAGGCCACTCAAAATCTGTGATAGAAAATGTTTTTAGTAAGTTATTTTATTTTATCACAAGTCTAGTACATCATGGTATGTGTTTATCAGGTAAATGACTGACTCTGGTGGGTTGGGTAGTGTGTGACCTGAGACAGACGCTAAGGAAGAACACATTCCTTCTTGCTTCATGTTTGAATAGAGCTTAATGACACACTTAAAGAAGCATGTCCGTATTCGAGATGACGCACTTTCTCATGAGGAGTTTCTGCAATGGTAAGGGGAGGGGCCGCTCTTGTAGAGACCATATTTTAATGAATAATACATTCAGAAGGAAAGCCTCATATAACTGCTAGCATGAAGCAGAATTACCCTTGAATTGTTCCCAAAAGATAATTTTACTATTTAATAGTAACAATTATCCAGCGACACCTTATGATTTCCTATGGTTAGCTGATTCAGAACATCACACCTAAACTCTTCAAAGGTCTCCCTGCTCTTAGGTTAGGTTTAATCTTTATACAGTGATGTGGGCATGTTTTTAAATCTCTCTCTCTCTCTCTCTCTCTCTCTCTCTCTCGTGTGTGTGTGTGTGTGTGTGTGTGTGTGTGTGTGTGTGTGTGTGTGTGGTATATGTGGAAGCTAGAGAAAAGGTCCTGCTCTATCACTGTCCATCTTATTCCTTTGAGATGGGGTCCCCCACTGAACCTGGAGCTTGGCTGGCAACCAGCAAATTGCACTGATCCTCCCCAGCACTGGGGTCCTAGTGATGAGCATGGTCACACCTGACTTTTTACGTGGGTCTTGGGGATTCGAGCTCCAGTTTGGATGCTTGAGTAGCAAACATTCTTACCTACGGAGCGGTCCCCTGTCCAGCCCCATCTGCTCCTGACTGTGAAAACAGTCAAACCATGTGTAAACGGATGGGCATGGCTATGCCTCCGTATCTTTTATTTATTTACAACACAAGTTGTCAGTCTGTAGGATCTAGTTTTCTGACTGGCTATCTTCTACTAATTCACCAGGAACGCCTTACTTCGTACAAAAGGTTAAATCTCACACACCACTCCCTGTCAGTGCTGGCTAATATTCTCCAGCTTCTGTCATTGTAATAACACATAGGGACTTTGATAGTCATTCCACAGAATCTCACAGTGTCCCACTGCACTGGTGACATCATGGAGGTTAGAGCAAGTGATCGGAATGTGAAAACACGCTTCACGTTTCTAAAAAACATGCCGTAGAGGGTGGAAAATAATATCCCAATAAACTTCAGGGCCTGCCAACATGGTCAAATGCCTAGGACTCTTATGAGTCAAGCCATGCCAAGATGGTAGCTGAGGGAAAAGCTTCATGTCTGCATCATCTCTCCCCTATTCTCAAGGAACAAACCCAAACCAGACCATGTACAGTCTCAGAAAATTACCTGTATTTTCAGATTTTAAGATCATGAGTAATACATCATTTGTTGACGGCACCATTTCTGGTTTTGCGCCCCCCCCCCAAATATTCTTCCCTTCATGTCAGGGGCTGATAAATGAGAAGTATATTTTCCATAGTCCCTTACCAGCGGGGTTCTAAATATAGTTGAGATTCTTCCCCTGAGGTGTCACATGCTTGAATGGGAAGGCAGAGGAGAGGCAGAAGCTGTTCCCCTTTCTCTACCCAGAGTGGTATATTTGTGAACTTAAGAGGGGGAACTTCTAATTGCATCAGATGGTATTCCTGTAACTTTAGCACTTAGGAAGGCTGAATAAGGAGAATCACGAGTTCAAGGCCATCCTGAGTTACTCAGCAAGACCTTGACAAAAAAGAAGACACCCTGACGATGCGGCTCAATAGGTAAAGTGTCTGGTGTGTAAGTGTGAGGCTCAGAGTTCAGAGTCCCACAACCCACACAAATGCTGAGTGGATGTGGCCGCCCCTCTGTAACCCCTGCACTAGGGAAGTGGAGGCAGAAGCCCCGGAACAAACCAGCTGGCTAGATTAGCCACAATGCCAAGCTCTGGGTTTAAGTGAGAGACCTTGCCTTCATGGGTATGGTGGAGAGCAATGGATTTAACACCAGCTGCTAGGCTCCACATGCCCATGCATACACAAGCATGTGAACCTGTACACACACTCAAGTGCACCATAAATACATACACAGCAAGCAAGCAAGAAAGAAAGAAAGAAGGAAAAAGAAAGAGAAAAAAGAAAAGAGAAAGAAAGGAGGGAGAAAGGATGGGAAGGGGCATGGGGAAGAAGGGTGAGAAAGGAGAAGGAAGGGAGGGAGGGAGGGAGGGGAAGGGAGCGGAGAGGGAGGGAGGGAGGGAGGAAGAAAGGATGGATCCTAGGGCTTTCAGGCTTGTTATTAATTTTAGTCTGTTGTGGATTCCTGATTTCTGCATGAAAACAAATGGTTCAAATTCTTTGGACTTTAAACAAACATGAAAGCTGGATGCAGTTTCTATAATGTCACTCTTTAAAATACGCCAAAAAAAAAATCTGGTTTTGTTTTGTTTTATTTTGTCTTTTGAGACAGGGTTTTTCTATGTAGCCTTGGCTGTTCTAGAACTTGTTCTGTAGACCAGGCTGGTCTTGAACTCACAGAGATCCGCCTGCCTCTGCCTCCTGAGTGCTGGGATTAAAGGTGCACCCACCACCACTGGGTGACACTTCAGAAATTTTAAGTACTGTATTCTCTGTAAATTAATGCCATTCTGGGCATGGTTGCATGATTCTGTGATCCCAGCACTCAGGAAACAGAAGCAGGAAAATCAAATTTGAAGCCAGCCTGAGCTACATAACTTTCGATCCAGACTGGACTACATAGTGAGAACCTGCCTCAAGAAACTTAAAAAAGAAAAAAAAAAAATTAAACACTTTTATCTCTAATGTTTGAGTGGATCTTCATTTCCTTGGCTGAGACTGAACTATGTGCAGGAAGAGGATCTAAGTGATGTTTTCATTTTCTATAGTACCTAGCAGATATTTGTGAGTAGAATATAATAGGATGAGTAACTAAATATTTTTGTATAGCATATTGTAATCATTTTATTTGTCATGAAGCTCTTCTTGGAATCATGATGTTTCTATTTTATTGTTTACATTTTTTTCTCTTTTAAAATTATATTTATCATATAACACTTGATACATATGGCATTCCTTATAACGGTCCAGATCATTATGTGTGAGAAAACTAGTCTTCCTAAAGGATTAGGGCATCGCATTATCGCTCCCTGCCATCTGGCCGTCTGGTATAAAGATATAAACAAGATGTTAGTTGTAGCAAACAGTCCCTGTGGTTTTAATATTACACCCAATTTGATTCTTTGTTCTTACTATGTAACCTCAAGAGAACAGATAAAAATAAAATGCTGTAAAGTAATCAAAAAGTGATGTTTTATATATTCATGATCTTTTTTTGGAAATTATTAGCTTATCGAGATATAATTCATATGCTATGAATTCACTCATGCAGATGATATACAATTCTACTGTTTTTCATACATCCATATGATTGTGTGGCTATTGCAAAAATCTAATTACAGAACATTTTTGTTGTTCCAAAAAGAACCTATAATTGTAAGCAGTCATATCCTTCTCCCAGACCTAGGCAACTGCATATTTACTTTTTATTTGGAGGGATTTGCTTAGGCTTATATAATGTATCTATTTGCTTAGGTTTAGTAATATATCTATTGGAATAGATATATTATTATTATTATTATTATTATTATTATTATTTTACAACATAGTTGTTATAGTTAAGTCGTTGCTGACACTAAGTTCAATTTATTATTTCTTTATTTTAATTATTTATGTAACTTTGTGTTTGGGGACAGAATCTTTCTGTATAGATTGGACTGACTTCTAACTCACTGGCTTCTCCAGCCTCGGTATCCTGGGTGCCGGGATTACAGGCTTGGGCGACCACACTCAGTTCCCCAAGTAACAAGGACTGACTCGGGCTTATTTTCTAAAGGTTTTATAGGCACTATTTATTGGTTTAATTAAAACCAATTGCACACTTACATAATTTAATTTTTTAAGTAATGATCAGTGTTGATAGCCAGTTCTCCAAATCCTTTGAAGCTTTAACCAGTGGTCTGTTCCATCAGTACAGCTGCTGATGCCGAAGGTGTACAGTGCTCGGTGAGCCTAGAAGAAAACACAAGCTAAACCCAACAGTGGGGCCGGGAGGGAGGAGAAAGGAGTGTCCCCCAGAGGCAAAATTACCAGGGGACTCTAACCCCACTCTGCAAACCAGTCTTCCTTAAATTGAAAGCCAGTCTTTCTTCAAGCAGCAATAAAAACTAATCCCAGGCTAATCCTAGACAAAGGAGTCACAGGTGTGGCTCCAGAAACTCCTGTTAAAACACACCAGGTGTGGGATTCCTTGGGCCTGAGTCAGGAGACACACAGGTGACGGCAATTGCAGCTTTAGAATGGCTTGGTTCTAACAAATTTCCCCCAAGAGATTATACCTGTAATCCCAGTACTTGGGGGCTGGAGGCAGGAGGATCAGAAGTACAAGGTTATCCTCAGCTGCAGAGTGGCTTCAGGGCTAGCCTGGAGTACATGAGTCACCGTCTCAAAACAACAACAAAACCAAAAATAGATAAAAGAAGGCAGAAGTTAACCAAAACAAACAAAACAAAAAAATGTAGCCACTCAGGTTTTGGCCAGGAAATTGCTAAAATATCAACTTTAAGGTGCTTTAATTTGTCTAGGAATTTCCTAGAATTGTCATCAAATTAACATAGATTTGACTAGGCCTTAGTGAATAAATGTAGATCAAATGTATTGTTTATCAAAAAAAAAATCAACAGGCTATATAGTAAAACCCTGTCTCAAAAATAAATAAATAAACGAAAGGAAATGTGACACGTGTTAAACCGACAGTTAGGGTTCCTTGAGGCCCTAAATATGCAATGACAAGATTAGCCGTCATGGAACTTTGGCTATGTCAAAGGAGGTGAAAATAAACATAGGGATTTCGAAGGAGGGAATATTCTCCTTTGCTGGAAAAGATCACACGAAGACAGTGTAAGAAATGAGCACAGAGGAAGGCCTGAGGGTCTTCAGATAAAGAGGATGTTGCAGGTAAACAGCATCCACGGGACAAACAGTTGTTGGGTGGCTTTGATGGAGCCTAAAGAGCAGGAAACGATGAAAGTTATTTGACATTCTGAAGGTTTTAGAATAAAACAGCAACAAGACAAGGGTGTATAGCCATGAACTGTTTCCAATGCACAGCTAAAGAATTCCTGATTTCCTGGCAAAGTAGTTGGGAGGGAAGCCCACACCACCTTTTCACAGAATCCAGCTTTCAAGTCAGATTCACGAAGCTGTCTGTAGTCAAGCGTCTCCTCACCACGTCACTGAGCTGGAGAGACTCCGTTGAGCACTCAATAAACATTTGACTAACAGAAAAAAAAAACTGAACACTGCTGGTGATTTAAGAAGTTTGACTGAGCTGGGCGGTGGTGGCGCATGCCTTTAATCCCAGCACTTGGGAGGCAGAGGCTGGTGGATCTTTGTGAGTTCTAGGCCAGCCTGGTCTACAGAGCAAGATCCAGGAAAGGCACCAAAACTACACAGAGAAACCCTGTCTCAAAAAAAAAGTATGAGAAAAAAAGTTTGACTGAGGCAGATGTGGTAGAGCACATCTACAATCCTAGCATTAAGAGGTGGAGACAAGAAGTTCAAGAGTTCAACGCCAGACTCTGGCTCAAGGGGAAAAAAAGGTGTAAAGAACTATGAGATTCAAGTAATAAACCTAGGGTAGTAAAAGATTTTGGGAGCTAGCTCCTCTTCTCCCTCCCTCTTTCTCTTTTTCTTTCTTTCTGTCGAGTCAGGATGAGACCAAAAAAATCTTACACTGTGCCTCAGACTAACCTGAAGCTCACCTTGGAGCCCAGACTGGTCTCAAACTTGCAGCAATCCTCCTGCCTCAGCCTTCCAAGTGCTGGGATTACGGGAATGAGCCTACTGGATGCTCTGCTTATAGTACTTTTTCCCCCCCATTCCTAAAAATAATATATAAAAATGGAACTTTTCCCTTAGCTGTATGAGTTTACTTTTGATACATGTTTCCAGAAAGTGATCCAAAGAAAGTGGGGGATGTTAGTTACTTGCGGCGCTGTGCTCTTACCCTGCAAGGAAATGTCACGAAACACGACAGAATCCGCTAGTAAGAGTTTTATTAAGATGAAAGGGACAGAGAGTGCGCAGGCCTGTGGGAGAGACACGTGTGTGGAGAAGAAGAGCCAGGAACATGGTGCAGGCTTTTAAAGGCTGGGTGGCGTACATGCGTACACAGGTTTATGTAACTGATCCACACCTGCGCAGATCACATGGCTACGCTGTGCGCTCTTATGTAGCCATGCAATGTCACGGATCCTTGTCATGCGAGACGCCTTGACCCAGAAATGGCTATCCTGACCTGGAACTGGCTAGGCGGAAGTGTCCGCCGGGCATATGCAAACTCGCCCAACCATGGGGGCACGTTGTGAACCCTTCAGGGGAGACTCCAAATTTGCAAGTGTAATCTACCAGAAAACAAGTCATCCCCAAATCTTAATGATCTGGGACTGGTCAAACAAATGATGGTGACCAAACATAATTGGGGGACCTGAGGGCCTAGAACAGTGGCAGAACACTTTCCTGGCATGCTCAAGGCCTTGAGTTTTACTCCTAGCACTGGAAAGAAGAAGAAGGAAGAGAAGGAGAAGGAGAAGGAGAAGGAGAAGGAGAAGAAGAAGGGAAGAGGGAGAAGGAGAAGAAGGAGGAGGAGGAGAAGGAGGAGAAGAAGAGCAAGCGACAAACAAGACATTTACAATTTAATATAAACAATAACTACAGGTAAAAACAAAGCCAAAACAGTTGAAACAGCTACTTAAAAACGACTCAATAAAACTGATGTAAATAGCACTCTGTTCTTGTATAGATATACAAGTGATTATATAAAATCTGCTCTGATGTGATAAAGACTGGAAGAGATCAGAGGATCACGGGTAAATGTGTTTGCCGAAAGGACTGTTTCAGTTTGTCTACAATTATTTTGGTGCTTATTATACAACTGCATTAAAAGACAACGAAAGAAAGCTATTCTTTGACTTGAAAACTTGTCATACTTAGGAAAAAATAAAAAATAAAAATTGTAAAATACACAAGGTCTCTAGAACAGTCCATGGTCTCTAAGGAAGCCCTTTCTGGTTAAGAGAAAATAGACAAAAGTTTTCTCCCACCCTCATTCTATTTGAATCTTCTACCCTTAAACTTCACCTCTCTTCCCCATTTGTTATACCTTCTAATTCTTACAATATTCAAAGAAAACCTCATAGTATAATTGTCAATTGTGTCCCACACAGACTGTAAATGAGATTCATCTTGCCAATCATATATGACCGTTGTGGGATGGCCTTTCTGTGTGCTGTGAATATGTGTTGCTACCTTTGGTTAATAAAGAAGCTGCTCTGGCCTATGGCAAGACAGGTTATAGCCAGGTGGAAAATCCAAGAAAGAGACAGAGAGAAGAAGAGTGGAGTCGGAGCAGACGCCATCCAGCTGTCCAAGGAAGAAGATACCAACAGACCAGTAATGCCACGATCATGTGGCAAAATATACATCAATAGAAATGGGTTAGCTTAAGGTGTAAGAGCTAGCTAGCAGTAAGTCTGAGCTGTAGACCAAGCTATTTGCAATTAATATAAGCCTCTATGTGTTTATTTGTCACCGAAAGGCTGCAGGACACAGGAAAACTTCGGTCTATGATATAACCTCTGCTTCAGCCATTGGTCCCACAAATAAAAAATAAGGAATACTTATGCCAAATGTACAGTGAGATGATTAGCTGTAGAAAAAAAACAAAGTGTGCCAAGACAGACAGTAACCTTCTACTAGCCTGTTAACATCTCCTTGAATAAGGAACTATCATACTCTTTGAAAATGGGCAACCAGAGGTTGAAACACAAATTGCATCACTTTCTAGCATGCCTGATGGAAACTACACAGTGCACAGCTCCAGTGATCCAGAAACAGGTAGTTTATTCAGCTTTTAATGCTGTTGTTTTAATGTCTAAAAAGTCTTAGCAAGCAATAATAAATCATAAAGGAAGAATGATCTATTGGTAAGTAAGTTACTGATGGTTATAACACTAAAAAATAGGCAAAAAAAATATAGTATTGGGCTAAGCAATCTTTAAAATGAACTGTTAAATGAGGAGCTAATCCCCAGTATTAAGCACATGCAGGAGCCCTAATTAGAGCTGCTGATCCTAATCTGCTAACCTGGCATTTGTTCAGAATGTGGTCAGGAAAATGAACTGCTCCTGAGAATAAAAATAAAGACTGCAAAGCAGGTCTCATCATGGAGGCCTCTCATCCTCAGTTTCTTGGGGGGCTGGAGCCGGATGATGTTGAAAGTTGAAGGCTAGCCTGGCCTATGTGGTGAGTCTGAGGCAGTTTAGTGAGACCCTGTCTCAAAATAGAAAGTAAAAAGAGGGGTATAGTTAACGAGTAGAACATTTGCCTAGCATATGCAATAAATGAATGAATGGATAGATGCAAATATATATAAATAAAAAACAAAATAAATGAATAAAAATAGATTATGTATATAAATAATATATAAATTATATATAATAAAATAGTTTATTACTTTAAAGAAGTAGTATAACACATCATTTTCTTTTGTGTAGCAAAAACCAATGGCATAAAAAATGCCATCTTGCCAGACCAAGAGTCAATATTCTTGATACAAATTCTTATAGTGGCTTTCTCACCCTCACCTAAAAAGTAGAAATGTACAAAATAAAAAAAGAAAGAAAGTAACTGTTCAGGCACTCAAGGTATATATGGAAAACATTCAGATTGTCATTTTAGTTCTGTAGACCCACTTCCTAAGTCTGAAACCATGGGCGTTCCTAAACACACCACATGGTTTCAATGGCCATGTGCACACCTATTACTTCCATATTGGACAGAGCCCTCCTTCAGTGTCTTCTTCCTTTACCTTAAGATGAATTCACTACCTATCACCAGGAAGAAAACTGACACCTCAGGGTTGGAGATGTAGCTCGGTTGTTAGAGTGATTGCCTACCATGCCCAAGGCCTTTGGTTCAATCGCTACTATCACTGAACCTGGATGTGGGGGACGTACCTCTAATTCCAGCACTTAGGAAGTAGAGGCAGGACAGTCAAGAGTTCAAGGTCATCCTTGACTATTTAAGGAGCCCCAAACCTAAACAAACAAACAAGCAAAAACACTGATACTGACATCTCCAGCAAAATGGTCTTAGTCAGAGGTCTGTGGCACACGCAGGTAATGGAGCGGACTAAAGTGGGAGGATTGCATGGAGCTTCTGAGGAAATTCAAAGCCTATCTAGGCAACTTAGACAGAACTTGCTTAAAAAACAAACAAACAAACAACAAACCTAAAAAGAGGGGTAGGAATATATAGACCAGTGTTTAAGTAGCATGCACAAGGCCCAATGTTAAATCCTTGGGGCTGTAAAAACAAACAAACAAACAAACAAACAAACAAACAAATAATAACATGCATAGCTATGCCCCTATTCAAAAGCTTGCCAAGAGCGTCTTTACTGATTTGCTCCCCTATGTGAGTACGTTCATCTTGATCTGACTTTGTTTCCCCCCCATGACGTTCAGTCCTTCCCTGTCTCCTCAGTGCTTCTGATTCTTGAACAGTAAATAGAGCCAAGCTCAGGGTCCCCTGTGGTGTAATATTTTGATCCTGTTCTGACAAATAAAGCTTGCTTAGAGTCAGAGAATGTAGTTAGCCACTAGCCGACCAAAATTAACCACAAAGATTATGGAAGACTGAGGACAGATAGGACAGGAAGTAGTTTGCTCTGTTTGGAGGAAGGAACAGAGCAGAGAGGACTGGTGGCTTCTCTGATCTTTCAGGCTCTTACCCCAAGATCTGACTCCTGAATTTTTATTGATAAAGAAAAATTAGAGTAATCCTTCAGTGCCCCTTCTCCCTAAGGTTTCATATTTCTCAGGGTTATGGATGATGGTTATAGGGTTGGGGTGGAACAAAATATTAAACTCAGTATTCTTCTTTAAAAAAAAGTGTCTCAAAAAAAAAGGGAAAAGAAGAAATGGAATGGATAGGTATAAGATATTATGGTAGATTATTGTATATGCTAGTAAACAAATTTAGTAAAATAGCAGCCTTAGATAATTTGCACTGTTATGGATTCTTGTATGTTGATACAAATGTAAACTATTTTTATATTTCTGTTTAAGATAATTTGTATATTGATACAAATACAGAACTATATTTGTTATAATGTACATATATTCCTACTCTTATTTGAAATATTTGTATATTGATGCAAATGTAAATTTATATCTGTCATACTGGATGTATGTTCTACTTCTATTTAGGATATTCTGTATATTGATATATATTTAAGATTATTGTCATATTGCACTATATATTCCTACCTCTGTTATAAATATCTTGTGTATTGTCACAATTTTGGAGTCATCGTTCTTTACCATACATTTGCTTATAGACTGTTTACCTTGTTTACATGAAGCCTTAGTCCTTGGGTTATTTCGGTAGATAAGACTTATAGATTTATAGTCACCTATGCCTGTCATCTCTATAGTTACATTAGTTAGGTTATCCAGATTTACAGATACATAGGTCAGATGGACAGGTAATATTCAAACACTTCATAGACCTAGAGAATATGGCATTTAAATAACTTAGAATTCTGTTGACGTGAGACACAATTGCTCCTGGCAGCGCCAATTTGATCCCGAGAGAATGTTTGGCTTCTAAGACATTTCCATTTGGAAGTTTGTCTTCTTGGCACAAAATGGTCTACTGGGCAAAGAACTGCCCTTGCCTTGACTGCTGACAGTACGAATGCTGTCCTTTCTGGACAAGCAGGACACAAGGAAAGCGACCACTGTACTCTGCCAAGACAGGGTAAGATGGTCTTTCAGAAATCCTGCTTCTGAAAAATGGTCTGTCAGATACTCTAAGCCTGTAGCCAATTTGAATGCACCAACAATGCTGAGAAACATTAGGTGACTGTCCAGGCTGCCAGCTGTCTTGGTCTACTCTTGCAAGATTCCCAAAAGTTGCTTGCATCCATCTACCATTTCTCAGGTACCATTATATTCCTTCTCAGGTCTTAATGGGGTTAAAGACTAACAGTTATAGTTACAACTTAATATATATATATATATATATATATATATATATATATATATATATATATAAAATCTTGGATAGAACATATTAAGTATTAGATTCAGGTTCTTTAGGATAGGACACCTTTTGGAATGATCTTTGTAACATACCATTTACCTACGTTCTAGACTTCTCTGGATTTTAGTTTGTGTTTCTTGCTTGATATTGTTCGCATTGATTGTAGTTCCATCTTATCTAGGTCATTATCCCTCATTACTCCTGGACAATATTTGATAAAAATTCCTTTGTATATAGTCTTGTATTAAGTTAGAACCTTCTTATTTAAACAAAAGGGGAGATGTAGTGGGTAGCCATTCCAGCTTTGGTCTCGAAGTTCCAACCCCCCATTGAGGCTTCAGTAACTGTCATGCCTACAAGGTGGGGCTGAGAGAGGACCCTGAAGACCGGAGATCTGGATGTTCCATGCTCTCTTGTGTCCTGGACCCTGGACGCTGGAGGTAGGCCAAGGAGAGTTCTCCAGAGAACACCACTGGACTGCGCTGCATCTTTCCCAGACCCTGAAACCTACCTATCCCTCCATTTGTGAGTTACGCCATTAAATAAATCTTCCTTTTAATTACATGGAGTGGCCTTAATAATTTCACCAATACCCTGAGAATACTCACTTTGCCCACTTTAATGTGTTGGTACCAGTCAACTTATTATCTCTTTCTCTACATTATCAGTTGCTGAGTTGGTCATTAACTACTGTCTTGCATACTTTTAAGTCTATTATTTTTATTTTATTTTTTAGGTCAATACTTCTGTTAAGGTTTCTGTCTCTGACACCAAGATTATTGTAATATTACTGTGAACTTGGTTTTGGGTCTTCATTTCGCTCTCTATATAAGTACTACATGGTCCTTAAAGATATATCTTTTATAGCAATCCTTCTTCTTGTCTGTTCCAAAGTCAGTTGTTTTTTTGGTGGTTTTTTTTTTTTTTTTTTTTTTTTTTTTTTTTTTTTTTTTTGGGTAGGGGCAGAGTTCAAGACAGGTTTTCTCTGTATAAAAGCCTAGCTGTCCTAGAACTCAATGTGTAGACCAGGCTGGCCTCAAACCCATAGAGATCTGCCTGCCTCTGCCTCCTGAGTGCTGGGATTAAAGGCGTGGGCTACCACCACCCATCACAATCCTAGTTGTTTAGCCTGGCTTTGATGACATTTTGTAATACGGTGCCTGAAATAAGCAAAATTAACCTGTAAGCCCCACCTGCCGAAAGACCAAGTAACTTCCTGGGATGCTGGAAGTTATAGTTCCTAAAAAATAACAACAAAATCTCATGGGAAAGTATGGTGGCCTATGAGTTTTGACCATAGGAGCCCCTGACAAGTGTCTCTGGGCCACTCAGCTGGAAGTTCCAGGGAGTGGCCCTGACCAAAGTCCATCTTGGTCAGTGTCTTAGTTAGGGTTTCCGTTGCTGTAAAGAGACAACTCTTATAAAGGAAAACATTTAATTGAGGTGGTGCCTTACAGTTTCAGATGTTCAGTCCATTATCATCATGGCGGGGGCCATGGCAGCGTGCAGGTAGACATGGTGCTGGAGAGGTAGCTGAGGGTTCTTATATCTTAACTCACAGGCAACAGGAAGTGGTCTATCTCATTGGGCATGACTTGAGCATATATGGGAACTCAAAGCCCACCTCCACAGTGACACAAATCCTCCAACAAGATCACGCTTACTCCAACAAGGTGACACCTCTCATTAGTACCCCTCCCTTTGGGGACCATTTTCTTTCAAACCACCACAGTCAGTATTTAATATTTCAATAAAGCTTGCTTCAAATTTGGCTCAAAATGGTGGAATTGGTCTTTCTCCAGGAATCTCAGGATTAACATCTCAACCTCAGTTTCCAGGCTAATCGCTACCCTTCCGTCATCTGAACCAGTCAGCCAATGTAGGTACATCTCTTTTGCATTGTCTTACCGAGTCCTAGCTCCATAACCCTGGAATGTGTTATCCCTGGTATTCCTGTTGGATTAATGCACTCATTGACAAGTCTAATCTCATGTACGAATGCCTCTTCCGAGTCTTCGCTGGCCTTCTCAGCTCAAGGGGATCTTCTCCCTTTTGGTGTTGAGGAGTAGCTCAGTGAGTAGAGGTCCATCTCAGAACCTTTTCCCCTTCGACCCACTGTGAGGGTTACTTTTCTAGTTGCCACAACAAAATAGCTGACAGAAATGACTTAAAGGACGGGTTTACTGTGACTCACAGTGTGGGGACAGGGACAGCAAGGCCACCAGAGCTAGAGGCAGCTGGTCACATGAGAGTCTCAGTCAGGAAGCAGGGAGAGATGAATGCTGGTGCTAAGCAAGCCTTCTCTCTCTTTTTTTTTTTAATGTGCTGCCCACTGTTAGGGTGGGCTTCCTCATTTCAGATGAACCTAATGTAGAAAATCATTTACAGGCATGCCCAGGATCTGGTCTCTTCAGCAATTCTCCGTCCTGTTATGTTAACAAGGAACATGAACCAGTTTCATTTCTCACACTATGTGTTAGAGTGATAATGTCTTCCGTTTGTTTGGGACTGATGGTTTCTTGGAACATAGAGTTCTTAGCTCTAAAATGGAGTGGTCCAAGGCACACCGGGATAGTTGGTCGCTCTACTTATATGTGGCAAGGATCCTAGGGGCAGGAAAGGAAGCAGTGCTTTCTCGGGGCGGCTGTCTTCTGTGGAAATTCACAAACCACAAATGGCCACACCATCTTCAGGGAGGGGAAAGAGGAAAACCCTCACACCTGGTGATAGGCCTGGGGATGAGACCATCAGATAAGCCCACCGCTAGCAATTGTCCCTGTTTGGAAGTTTCATTTGAGATGCTGTTTTTCTTCTTTTAAAAAATAAATTGATGCCAGGCGGTGGTTGGCGCAAGCCTTTAATCCCAGTACTCAGGAGGCAGAGCCAGGCAGATCTCTGTGAGTTCGAGGCCAGCCTGATCTACAAAGCGAGATCCAGGACGGGCACCAAAGCACCACAGAGAAACCCTGTCTCAAAAAAACCCCAAAAGATAAGTAAGTAAATAAATAAATAAATAAATTGAGGTAATCAAGGAAAGGAAAAAGAAAAAGAAATCCTCCCAATAAAGAGTCTTTTTTTTTTTTTTTTTGGTTTTTCGAGACAGGGTTTCCCTGTGTAGCTTTGCGCCTTTCCTGGGACTCACTTGGTAGCCCAGGCTGGCCTCGAACTCACAGAGATCCGCCCGGCTCTGCCTCCCGAGTGCTGGGATTAAAGGCCTGCGCCACCACTGCCCGGCTTCAATAAAGAGTCTTAATAAGGGTAGAAGTAGGTGGAGAGAATCCACGCTTCAATACCAAGAGGAAAATCTAGACAGGTAAACAGCCTTTTCATTGTGCTATTACCTTGAGAGCAGGCAGAATCAGAGCTATTCACTACTAGGAAAAAGAAATGAAACCCAGAACTTAAAGCTAAATTTTCTGGTGCTTTTCTGACTCCAAGTTGAAATTCAAGATGAGTTATAAAGGTTTGGTAAAGCAGCAGCTAATGAAACATCGGGAGAATCATACTAGAGGTCTGAGATGGGCACCACCCTGGTCACACTGCTTTGGAGATACCAGCTCTGCCACTGAAGACAAGAATGGGGTGGGTGAACTAAGACGTGCAGCACGTATATTAGTAGTAAATTAAACATGAGAATGTTTGTAGCAGGCTTTCTCAGACTGCCAGCCCCCCAAATCATGACACAGAGAATTATTATTAGTTATGAATGCTTGGCCTTAGTTTAGGCTTGTCCCACTAGGTCTTATAGCTTATATTAACCTGTTTATCTTCATCTATGTTTTCCCTCCGTTTTTTTTTTTTTTTAACCTTTCTTTCATTCTGTATGTCCTACTTTCCTGCTTCCTCTGTCTCTGGCTGGCTGGCAGCTGATTGGATGGATGGCCCTAGGAGTCCCCCTCTCTTTTGCCCTCATTCTCCCTCAAACCTCTACTTATTCTCTCTGCCCACCAGCCCCACCTATCCCTCTACTGCTGAGCTATTGGGCATTTAGCTTTTTATTAGACCAATCAGGTGCCTTAGGCAGGCAAGGTGAAACAGCAGCACACCTTTACACAGTAAAATAAATGCAGCATAAACAAATGCAACACATCTTTAGTTAAAAAAATTACCCTGCAACACAGCTTTACATAGTTACAAATATTCTGTTCCACAACAAATGTTAAATGTTGAGACATGTCAAAAAGGATGGAAGAACCTGGGGAAATCTCATCATCCTGAGGTACTACGTATATTCGACGACCTGTGGCCACATGTTTTAGGTAGCTCTTTGTGCGGGTGACAAAATATCTGAGAAAATCAACTTCAAGGAGGAACTGTTTGCTTTGGCTCATGGTTTTGCAGGTTTCTGGTGGTGGTCAGCTGGCTCAGTTGCTTTGGGGCCTTGTAATGAGGCCGAGCAGACAGTCTCAGGGCCAGGAGTGTGTGGTGAAGGAAGGCGGATCACTTTGTGGAAGATAGGAGACACACACAGAAAGAGAGAGGGAGAAGGAGAGGGAGGGAGGGAGAGAGAGGAGAGGGAGGGAGGGGGAAGGGAGAGAGAGAGGATCAGACAGAGAGCATGAATGGTAATTTTGGGAGCCAATAGCCCCTTCAAGGGTATGCCCCAGTGACCTTACTTCCATCCATTAGACCCTACCTCCCAAAGGTTGGATCGCCTCTCAGTAGCGCTACTACCTTGGAACAGAATCTGTGTTTCCTTGGACATTGGGGATACTTAAGACCCCCATCACTACATAGGAGACTTGTCCTTGCGTTTTCCTGATTGAGCGATGCTATATATAGTAGCTTTGGCAACCTTTTCTGTATGGGTTCCCAGAGTCAGATCTCAAGTCTGGGATTGGGGCTGTTGCTCAGTGGTAGGGTGCTCACCAGACATGTGTGGAACCCCCTGGTCTATGCCTCAGCATCCTCCTAAACAAACGAACACTTCTCAGCTGGTCCTCATAGCTATACCAGAGGCAGGGAAATAAGCAAGTTTTCTGGGGTTCACCCCTGTTACCCCACTTGCATTTTACCCTAAGTGTTCTGCTACACCCTCCCCACTTCTTTCCCTTGCTTCTCATGAGCGTTTTAAAGCAATTTAATGAATTATGATATGTGAGCATATTAATAAAGTGTAAAAGCCTTCTTGTAGTGGATGCGGTGGCTCCTGCCTGTAATCTCAACATTTAGAAGGCTGAGTCACGAACATTGCTGAGAGTCTGAGGCCAGCTGGGCTGGAATAAGACCCTGTCATCAAACATCCAAACAAATGCAGGCTGGTGAAATGGTTAACAAGTGAAGCTGCTTGCAGTCAGGCTTGACAGCTTGAGTTCTCGGCCTTGGATCAACCTAGTAGGAGGGCAGAATGGACTCATGCATATTGTGTGCATCCCCACATAAATAAACACATGCATAAATAGATACATGTAATAAAAATTAAAATAAGTAAAGAAATAATTGTAAGGAGAAAACACTTTAAGCCATCAAAGCAAAGTTATAAAAGCACTAACTGAAATCAATATATAAAAATAACAGATTATCAAATTTTCATAATGCTATTGTTTATAATTAAAATATAAAGAACAAGTTAAAGCAATGTTTTCTTTATATATATGTATTGAGATGGAGATACAGCTCAGGTGGTAGAGGCTTGGCCTCTACTTGAAGCCCTGGGTCCAATCCCCAGGACCACATAAATCAGATGTGGTGGTGCACACCTGTAGTCATAGTACTTGGGAGGTAGAGGCAGGAGGATCAGAAGTTCAAGGTCATCCTTGATTAAACAAGGAGTTAAAAGCTAATATGGACTATATTAGCCTTGTCTCTGAAAGAAAAAGATGAAAACAAACAACGGCAAAAAAAAACCCTCCACAATTTAAAATCATTAATAAATAGATTTTTATGAAGTAGAAACAAAAGGTAAGTTAGAAAAAAATAACCAAGTGTTTTCTATATAAGGACATGTAAGTGACTATCAAATACAGATGACTCTCTAGGAGTGAAAAAATGTCCCTTTTTTCTTCTGAAGATTCTCCAACATGAAAGATAATAGAAAAATTATAGAAGTCAACATGGACACACACATTAATATGCAGATGTTCATAGAAGTTATATAAAACTCAAAAAAGGGCCTGATCTCGGCTTGTTAGTGGGCACACATGCAATCTCAGCACTTGTGTGGTCAGGAGTTCAAGGTCGTACTCTGCTTCATAGTGAGTGTGAGGCCAGCCTGGGATACATGAGAGCTAGTCTAAAAACAAAGTAAATCAAACCAAAACAAAAACCAAGCCAAAATAAACAGCAAACAATAGATAATTAAAAACACTCTTCAAGACAGAGAGAGAGAGAGAGAGAGAGAGAGAGAGAGAGAGAGAGAGAGAGAGAGAGAGAGAGAGAGAGAACCGGGTGATGCAGGTAGGCAGATTCAAAGAGGCAGTAGGGCAGTAGATGACTTTAGAGGTAACAAAGAATGGCTCAGAGAAAATTTCCTGTAGTGATGGATGCTTGGGCTCTCCCTCTATGACTTCAGTTTAATATTCCTTGGTTAATAAAATCGCAGGTGGAGGGCTAAAGACAATCTGGCTCTTCTTTGGTGGATCTGGTCTTCAGATAAGTGGACTTCAGTGGAGACCCTTCCTGACACTGGCTGCTCCCCAGAGCCTTGGAGTTCAAGTTCAAAGTGAACATTCTCTGGGACCCAACCAAACAATATTCAGATTCATCAACAACCAAATAAATAAAAGCTAAAATAACCGTTTGCACTTTGTAGATGACAAATCAGGGAAGAACTTCAAAGTAGTAGGATTTAATGAACTTCCAAAAACTGCTTATAAGCCTATAATTTTTTTTGGGGGGGGGAAGGAAGGGACGGGGTCTTGCTGTGGTGCTCAGGGCTAGCTTTAGACTTACTATGTACGTAGTCTGCCCTGGTCTTGAACTTGTTGGAGTCATCCTGCCTTAGCCTGCCCAGTGCTGAGCTAACAAATGTGAGCCACTGTGTCAGGCAAGCATATACATTTGCTTGAACATTTTGGTGGGTAATTTGGCAATATGCTTCAAAAACCTCATAATAGTCATGATCTTTTATCTATCAAGCTCCTTCCTGGGAATTTAATTTAAGAAATAAAATACTGGGTGTAGACAGAAGTTACTATCCCACCCAGCCCTGCAGCCATTCATCCCAAATAAACACACAGAGGCTTATATTAATTATTAAAACTGTTTGGCCTATTGCTCAGGCTTATAACTAACTAGCTCTCATGCTTAAACTAACCCATAATTCTTGTCTATGTTTAGCCACGTGGCTTGGTCCCTTTTCTCAGTTCAGCATTTTCATCTTACTTCCTCTGCGTCTAGCTGGCAATCCCGTCTCTCCCAGAATCTTCTTCCCAGAATTCTCCTAGCCTGGTCATCCCACCTATACTTCCTGCCTGGCTCCTGGCCATTCAGTGTTTTATTAAACCAATACAAGCGACAAATATTTATTGTGTACCAGAATATTATCCCACAGCAACTGGGGCTGGAGAGGTTTTGCAACAGTTAAGAGTGTGTATCAAAGAACCTGAGTCCATTTTCCAGCACCTACATCGGGCAACTCACAACAGCAGCCTGTAACTCCAGTTCCGGGAATCCAACGCCCTCTTCTGGCCTCAAAAGGGAGTTGCATTCACATGAACATTCCTATACACAGACACAGACACATATATATCACTAAAAATAATTAAAAAAAAAAAAAGAACCTTTTAAAAAAAGTAATAGAACATCTTCAAAGAATGACGAAAATTATCATTGAAGGGACACTAGCCTACTTGAATATGTGGCTCTGGCAGGCCTTGCCCTTCTCCCCCATTCCCTCTGCCTTGCTAAAAACCATTTAGATTGCATTTCTAAAGCTAGCCACCAAGGTCTGTTCCCTTATTTGACCACTTCCTCCCCCTGAGGCTGACTACCAAGGTCCAGCTATCAAAGTATTGAAGTCCAGCAATCAGAAGCCCCCTTCGGCTCACCTAATTAACATGCCCAGTTAAAATTAAACACCTCACCCTAACACGGGGTTTCCCCTTTACCTTTAAAAACCTCCATTTTCCTGTGTGCCCTGTCTGTCTCTCCTCTATCTAGAGGCCGTCCTTTGTCTCTCTGGGGACCCCTGTCTCCTTTCCCTTGTCCCCTTCTCCTTCTCCCTTGTCCTCTATCTCCTGTACCACTGCGTCCTAGCCTGTTCTAACACACACTTCTCTTTCTCGTCTTAAAATTATACCTGTACTGTCTATTTGCTGCTGTTTTTCTGTCTGAGTCAGAAAGCAGCCACTTTAACTTTTCTTCCCCACTTAATAAAGGATTCCTCTGTGAAAACAGGAGTTTGGGTGTGGGTTGTGCCTAATCCGGGTTCCCGGAGGAAGCCCCCACTCTGTGGGGTCTCCTTCAATCGTAATAATCAATAATGAAACACTGAGATGAATTTAAACGAGACTGAATAAAATCAACAGAAAATTGAATACATTATGGTATCTTACATAAAGCTGAAATTGTGATATAGAAGAATACTAAACGACATGAGAAATTGCTTCTAATAGGTTGTACTATTAGAAGGTAGGTTACAGTGTTGTATATAATATGATTTTTATGAAATGTATGCAATCATAATACAAGGACACGTACATTTCTATATCAATATACATCGATAATACTCCTGAATACTTCTGATTTATATAATATATTGTGATAGTGAGGATGGAACACATATCCTTGCAAATGCAGGTCAAATGCTCTCTACAATAAAGCTGCATTTCTAGCTCAGGGATAATATTTTATTTCATTCCATAAATTCTCCTGCATTTAATTCTATAAAACAACACCGGTGACTCACAAACTCAGGAATTCTAGATTTGTAGTTAGAGCTGTTGAAAATAGTTTTAAAAATTCAAATTCTAATAGTTAATATTATCAGACCTTTCTCAACGCATGGGTACTGGAAAAAATAGTAATTAAGTAGGGACAGGAGCTGGTGGTGTAGTTCAGTAGTAGAGCAGGTGATTAGGATGTAAGAAGTACTGGGTGAGATCCTCCGTCCGCAACAAAAAAACGGGGGGGGGGGGGGAGCAGGGGGGGGGTTGATGGTAGGAGGTATCTTAAAATTGTTATGTTAAAAAAGAACATGTTTTGTGGTTCCCCTCCGACATAATGGAATGTCATCCTGAGTCACCCTTGGTTACCAAGAGACTTGGTTTTGTGTTGATATTTGACTATGCCTTACAAAACTGTATGACTTCACCCTCTGAAAGCATTGGCATCTGTCATGTATATGTAGGACAAGCCAGTTTCTAGAATAAGAATGAGAAAAACTGTTCTGGTCGATGTTCACAGGGAAAGGATGCTAGCCACAAATAGAAGTGAGGCGCTTGTCTATACTGAAAGGGGTGTGGTAGGATGCATAAGCCAATCAGCAACAAGTTCCGAAGGTCAACAGTAGCTCTTGCTATAGGAACCATGTAGGATTTGAACCCGAACCCTTCTAGTGTAACCATCTTGACAGTGTACACTGTCCACACAAAGAAGAAAGACTGGGTATATTACAAGGAACTTAACTATCTCAACGAATTCTGTAACTCTCAGAAGTTCTAAATAACACCTTTGATTTGGTCAACCTTCCAGCAGGACACAGTGTATCAGGGAGAATTGGTCTCGTTTGCAAAGGACCATCACCCCATAAAGACTAGGAGAATCCACAGTGGCCCTGTGAGCCAGCAGGTAACAGTTCTGGTGAGAGATGGCTTCCTGGATTCAGCTGGATCAGGAGAGCTCACTGAGGCAAGCTCTGGGAATGAGTGGCAGTCTGGATTAATTCATCAGCAACACCAGACACAGTTGGGGAAAGCCAGATATAATCGGAAAGAACCAAGAGGATGATAGGGGGTTTGTTTTTTTTTTTTTTTTGCACCCTGATAGGCCGACGCAGCAATCCAAATCAGGCCAAATTAGGAAAAGGCCCTGGTTTAATGGGCAAACCATTCCCAGGTGATTCCTCAGCCCCAAGGAGAAAACACAGGGATGAGAGACAGCAAGAAACATGTGTCTGTTTTTGGGGGTGCAGCTCATATACCCTGTGAGAGTGGTCATGCACCTCTCTGGGGGAGGAGCTGTGTTTGGCGGGCTTTGAGGAGGCAGGTTTAGGGAAAGAGATGGGGGAGGGGACTTGAGGTGGATCTTCCGCCAGAAGAGAGACTTTTATCACAGATGCCAATGGCAGCTGATTTTTCCGCTTTAGGCTGGAAAAGCTTGAAAACATTAAGGTTGCCTGTGACATCCTTTCTTTTCCTCTCTCCTTTCCTCCCACCCTTCTCTCCCCCTACCACCCTCCCTTTCCACTTTCCCTCCCTCCTCCTTTTTCTGAAACTCATTTGGGTGTGCTGTGTTATTTATTTTTGATAAATATGAGTAGTTAGAAATCTGAAGATTTTACTCATTCCTTAAATAAATACCCATAGAGTGACCTCTGTGTACTTGGCAACCCAAAGATTTGAAAACACAGTTTCTGTCTTCAGGTGGACGAATATGGGAAACAGTAAGCAGCATGGTCAAAAGAGGTTGCCAGGGCAGGCACAGATGGAGTGAAACAGGAAGGTGGGGTACCCAACCCAGGTGGAAGGTCCGGTCCAGGCACTGTTCTCTGGAGGAGTCACACATATCCCCAGGGCATCATTACAGTAGCTCTGGTCCCGAGACCGCCGGGGCGCCACTTCCCGTCAAAAGATGGTGATCTTGGTTGCCAACTTGATTGGATCCGTAGTCAACCTGAGTGAGGAATTTTCTTGATCATAATATTTGAAGTAGGGAGACCCACCCTAAAAGTGAGCCTCCTCTTCTGGTGGCAGCCCCCCAATTAAAGAAGACGAAAGAAGTTTATGTCTATTTTATTTATTTATTTATTTATTTATTTATTTATTTATTTATTTATTTATTTATTTATTTATTATTGCTTTGTGGTGACTTGCCTTCACTCTTTCAGACAAGTTCATCTACTTTGTTATTGCCGCTGCTGCATTCCTTTGATGATATTAGGACCCAAAACTTAGTCTTCTAAGGTGGCCTGAAGAGCAATGGCGCTTTAGGAATCCTCCTTGTATTCAGCACCAGACTGAGACATGCAGACTCGAGGACTGAGCAACGACCGTGTTTTTAGCCTTTCTGGTGTGAGATAGCCATTTTCAGACTACCTGGACTACCAGACCTTACTATATAACACGGGGTGATAAAGTGTGAAGAGACTAGGCAAAAGAAAAGAGGGTTTAGACTTGGGGGAGGAAGTAGCAAGGGCCAACTGTGGGAAGGTGACCGGCAAATATATGGTAAGTAAAGGCATTAAGTAAAGTTTGTTCTACAGGGAAGCTTTGCCCTCGACTTCCGGGTATGGGAAAACAACCGCCAAGCAATCCAGGGTTCCCTTTGGGAGTCTTAGTTTCTTTAATTAAATAATTTAGAATTAGAGCTTGTTTGCAACGAAACACCATGACCCAAAAGCAAGTTGGGGAGGAAAAAGTTCCTTTGGCTTAGACTTCCACATCACTGTTTATCATCAAAGGAAGTCAGGACAGGAACTCAAGCAGGGCAGGAACCTGGAGTCAGGAGCTGATGCAGAGGCCACGGAGGGGTGCTGCTTATTGGCTTGCTCAGCCTGCTTTCTTATAGAACCCAAGACCACAAGCCCAGGGGTGACCCCACCCACAGCGGTGTCTCCCATCCATCACTGATTAAGAAAATGCCTTACAGCTAGATCGTACGGTGGCATTTTCTCAGTTGAAGTTCCCTCTTTCCCGATAACTCAAGTTTGTGTGTCAAGCTGACATAAGACTAGCTGCCACCGATTTGACTCAAAAACAACCAGGGGCAGGGAAGCTGTAAATCCTGGTCACTGTTGGGAAGAGGGAGGTCGAGAGAAATCACGCTTTTTAAAATTAGGAATGGAGGTCAGAGAAACAGTGAAAAAGGCCAGAGAGTCAGAGAGCATGCTTAGACTTTGGCCAGTAACCAAAGAACAGATAAAAGGCAAAGGCAAAGCATGCTTAGTGCCTGCCCTTGAATCTGAGTTCAGAAGCCATCCAATTCCAGGCTCTTTTTTTTTTTTTTAAATTCTTCTCTCATACAATATACCCCAACCACAATTTCCCCTCCCCCTATCTTAGTTAGGATTTCTATTGCTGTCAAGAGACACCATGACCACAGCAACTCTTATAAGGAAACATTTCACCGAGGCTGGCTTACAGTGCAGAGGTTTAGTCCGTGAAACATGGAGGCGCTCAGGCAGACATGGTGCTGGAGAGGTAACTGAGAGAGTTCTACATCCAGATTGGCAGGCAGAAGGAAGAGAGTGAGACACTGGGCCTGGCTTGAGCATCAAATACCTCAAAGTCCACCCCTCAGTGACATACTTCCTCCAACAAAGCCACACCTACTCCAACAAGGCCATACCTCCTAATAGTGCCAGTCCCTAGGCCTATGGGACCATTTTCATTCAACAACTCCCCCCCCCCCATGGACCTATGGGGACCACTTTTATTCAATATCTCCCCCCCCCCAACTCTCCAGAAGTGTTACAGCTTTGAAGGGAAAGGTGTCCTGGCAGTCAGGAGCCAAGGGATATCACAGAGTCACACTGCACAACAAACCTCACACAAGAGATTTATTGGGAGAGACACAAGAGGGTGGCTGCCTCTGCTTGAGAGAGAAGCAGCAGAGGCAGGCTTTATAAAGGGTTTCTTTGGGGATGGAGCTTTCTAGGGTGGCCTGATCTTGAGCTTTTTTTTTTTTCCCCTATAGGGTGGAGCTTGGCTGCCTGTGTCTTGAGGGGCTGGAACCAGCCATTATGACCTTTAGAATAGCCTGGGGAAGAGCCTGGCCACTCACATGCCTTGAAGGGCTTACAACTCCCTGTTGTTGGTTGTTTTTGCTCTTTGGGGGAGGGGGGGGATGCCTGCAACCCAGCTCCCAAATAAATCACACACAGAGGCTTATTCCTACTTATAAATGCCTGGCCTTAGCTTGGCTTATTGCTATCCAGCTTTTCTTAAATTATCCCATCTATCTCTGGCCTTGGGACTTTTATCTTTCTCTATTCCTGTATACCTTTTCTTTCCTTCTTACTTTGTATCTGGCTGTGTAGCTGGGTAGTTGGCTCCTCCTCCTTCCTCTCTTGTTTCTTCTTCTTCCTCCCTGATTTCTCCTCCGATTTCTTCTGTCGGACACCCTTGCCTATCCTTTCTCCTGCCTTGCTATTGGCCCTTCAGTTCTTTATTAGACCATCAGGTGTTTTAGACAGGCAAAGTAACACAGCTTCACAGAGTTAACAAATGCAACATAAACAAAAGTAACACACCTTAAAATAATATTCCCCAACAATGCCCTCCTAACACACACATATCCTTTTTCCCCCAGATCCACTCTTGTTTCCTTTCAGAAAAGAGTAGGCCTCCCAGGGATATCAACCAAACATGGTATAATATGTCACAATAAGACTAGGCACAAACCCTCATATTAGTGCTGGGCGAGGCAACCCATTAGGAGGAAAAGGGTCCCAAGACCAGGATAAGGAGTCAGAGATACCCCTACTCCCACTGTTAGGAGTCCTACAAAAACACCAAGCTAACAACCATAACGTATTTGCCGAGGACCTAGGACAGACCCATGCAGGCTCCGTGATTGCTGCTTCAGTCTCTGTGAACCAGTATGAACCCTGCTTCGTTGATTCTGTGGGCCATGTTCTCCTGGTGTCCTGGACCACTCTGCCTCCTACAATTCTTCCTCCCCCTCTTCTGAGGAATTCCCTGAGCTCCAAAGGGAGAGACCTGATGTAGATCTCCAATTTGGGCTTTCTAATGATTGGCTGTGGGTTGTTGTAGAATATTATTTTAAGGTGTGTTATTTTTGCTTATATTGCATTTGTTTAACTCTGTGAAGCTGTGTTACTGTGCCTGTCTAAAACACCTGATGGTCTAATAAAGACCTGAACGGACAACAGCGAGGCAGGAAAAAGGATAGGCGGGGCTGGCAGGCAGAGAGAATATAAAGAAGGAGAAATGTGGGAGGAGAGGAGAGAAGTAGCCAGAGAAAGAGGAGGACATGAGGGGCCAGCCACCCAGCTACACAGCCAGCCATGGAGTAAGAGTAAGATTTATAGAAGTAAGAGAATGGGAAAAGCCCAGAGGCAGAAGGTAGACTGGATAACTTAAAGTTAAGGACAGCTGGCTAGAAACAAGCCAAGCTAAGGCCAGGCATTCATCATTAAGAATGAGCCTCCATGTGTGATGTATTTGGGAGGTGGGTGGTGGGAGAGAAAAAGCAAACAACAGTGGGTCTCTGCATCAGCTCCATTAGCTGCTTGAGGAAGCCTCCCTGATGATGACTGGGCTAGGCACCAGATCTACGAAGATAGCAGAATATCATTAGGAATCTTTTTTTTTTTTTCTATCCTAGGACTCCGGGATATCCAGCCCCCAATTCCTGGTCATCAAGGCTGTTTTGGGTGTGGGCTCCTTTTCTTAGTACGGGCCTCACCAATCATTGGTTGGCTACTCCCATAAACTCTGCTCCTTTAATTGCCCCAGCACATCTTGCAGGCGGGACAGATTACAATCTACAGGTCAAAGGTTTTTATGGCTGGGTTGGTGTCCCAAGGCCACCACTGCAAGTTATGTCTCAAAACTAAGGATTGCACCACGGAGACAGGATTAGAAACACCATGTTTCGTTTTTTGCTTTTTAAAAGGAGGAAATGCAGGAGTGGGCTTGTGAGCCGAGGAAAGAAACCCCTCAAACATCCGACCATACGTGAGGGGCAGCGCCCATGTTTCCCAAGTTTGTATAGCATTATTTTTTTCGGGATGATGCTGTTTGTTACACAAAGCCTGGGGGTGGGGTGGGGTCTCCAGACTTTGCAAACTGGCTTCTGGCTTCCTTTACACGTTAATCCTGCTGTTTTAGTGTGCTATCCCTACACTCCAGTCAGATAAATAGACCTTTAAAATGGAAAAAAAAAAAAAAAAAAAAGATCCTTACCAAGAGAAATGTATGTTCTAATTCCAGGCAGAAAAGGGAAGAGCAAAGAATTGTTTCCCTGTCTGTGGCTTCTAAACTGCTTTCAGCTCCAAGTAATCCTTATGCCAGAGGGGCATATTCCCTACCCTGCCCAGTCCCGCTGGCCTTGAACTCCCCATGTAGCCTAGGCTGGCCTTTGAATTCAAGACCCTCCTGCTTCAATCTCCCACACTTATTTTTGGTTCTTTCTCTGTGATTGGATGGTCTGCTCCTTTAAAAAGACTATCTTACACGCACAAAAAGTGCTGGAACCTTAAACATTAAGCAAGGAGCTTCTTAGTGTTACAGGTATGCAAAACAGACAGCTAGAGGTCATAGTTACCCTCTTTGGGGTTTTCCAGTACATGGTCTTCATGTCAACTTTTAATTATTGTTTTTTTTTAAAGACAGGGTCTCACTGACCTGGAACTTGCTATGTACCCCCCGCCCCCAGGTTGGTCTCGAACTCCACCTACACGGTTCTGGAGTCCCACTAAGACAACTTGTGTTAATTACTGTAGTTCCGTGGGGGGTCTTGTTTTCATGCCCATTCTAGGATATATTCCTGGTAAGTGAAGTGTTCTCAAAGTGGGCTGGATCAATTGGATCAACTGGTTGTTGACGGTACAGCACCTTAATTTCTTGAGTTAAAACATACAACCTCTGTAACAAGCATAGTTTTTTTTTTTTTTTTTTTTTTTTTTTTTTAAAAAAAAAGGCCTTTAGACGTGTAAAAATTTCTTAGGAAGCTCATCTGATAACCAGAACCCAGTGACATCATTCACTCAAGATAATCAGACACACATCTAGAACTCCACCACAACACCCACTGGACAGTATATAAGCAGAGATCAAGAGACATGCTCTGCACATCTGGAGAGACACTACCTTGACCTGCCCTGTGGCTGGAGGGTCTCCCCCAGGATCCTGACCCTCGAATCACAGTCCTCTGTTAGAGACCGCACCCGACCTTCAGCTAAGATGCGTCGCACAGGTGAGCAGCCTTGGGGACATAGGCTTATGACCACAGTTAGGAATTGAGAGTGTGAACCTTGTGTGATATTCCTCAGCATAATATAACTTTAGCTATACCAACTACGCATACCTGCCTGCTTGCTCGCAACAACGCCCCCAACCCCAAACAAACCACCACCACCGACAGAACAAACCCAATAACCACTATTCGCCCCTGGCTGGGAAAAGCCAGTAGCATTCTGTACAAAGGCAAAAAGTATTCCTATCTTACTACTTTTAAAAAAAAAATAAATTGCTTTCTCTTCTATTTTACTCAGATACTGAGGAAGGACCCTGTTCTGCAAAACTCAGATGATTTCCACTCATCTAGCTATTTCAACTTGTAGCTATTAAACTGCTGTTAAAAATTTCAGACTGCATCCCAATTTGGCGCTCTCT
Organism: Peromyscus maniculatus bairdii; assembly: GCF_049852395.1. Lineage (NCBI taxonomy): Eukaryota > Metazoa > Chordata > Mammalia > Rodentia > Cricetidae > Peromyscus > Peromyscus maniculatus. The sequence goes on from NC_134867.1 coordinate 34,870,838, forward strand.
CTCTTTCTTTCTTTTGTAAAGCAAAGTAAATATAGCATCTCGTTATACCCACGTACAAGACCTTGCTCTTGTACATCTCGCTCTTCCCTCATATTTTGCAATCAGAACTGTGTTTTCAAAGCTCCAGGCGAAACCAAACACCCGGGTTCTCAAGAGAGAGCAGGCCAAGGAATGCTTTCAGCCGGTCCCAATCTCGCCCCGCGAAGCGTGGGACGGGAAGGGCCGCGCCGCAGGAAATAGCGGAGGGCGGCCAGAGGTCGGAGCCCAGCGCGGGGCCCCGGGGACCGCCCCGCCCCCGCGAGCCGGGGCCCCAATCCGGGTCCCCGCGCCCAGGCGGGTCGGCCCCTTCCGGCTCCTCCCGAAGCGGCGGGTGCCGGGGATGCTGCGCCTTGCGGGGCTCCGCGCCTCCGCAGGCCTGGCCGCCGCGGCCAGCGCCCCCGCCGCCCCGCGCCCCCCGGGCCTCCGCCTCCTCCTCCGCGCCGCGACCATGGAGCGCCCCGCAGCGGGTGAGAGCGAGCGCCCCGCCCCGCGCGCCCCGGGCCGCCTCTGCCGTGGGGCGTGCTCGCCAGCCCTGCTCCGCCTCCCAGGCCTCCCGCAGTCCCACGCCGTTCCTCCCTTCCTGCTCCCCAACGACACAGCGCTGCCCCTGCAGCCCGGTGTATCCCCCCCGTGGTCAGGGCAGTTTGCTTGCAAGGGATGCATGTCCGTGCACCACTCCACACCGCGGGTGGCGAGGGATGTGATCTTTAAACCTCTTCGGATCTTGTGACCCATGGCCCAAAGTTTTTGCAACACATCCCTTCCTACTGTGTTGGAGCGGTAAACAAAACCAAGAGAGAGAAAAAAAATCCCTAAATCTCCATTTTATATTTATATATTTTATGGCAAATAGAAACATCTAAACACCATCTTGTATCATTTAGGGTTTATTCGAGGTTTGGAAATGAGCCCTTTAAAGCTGGCGCCAATTTGCTGGCGCCCAGAATGAACTTCAGCTTGTGTCAGCTTTTGCTGTGTGCTCCACTTGGGTAGGAATGAGGGGCTGGACTTTGAGGGAAAGGAACTAAAAAGTAATTAGGGGGGGGAAAAAAAGGTGTTCCTCAAGATCGTTATATCCTAAACGGATACAAAGCATAATACTAAAATATGTTGTACAAACATGCTAAATATGTAAATATAAATTATGTAAATAGTGTAAACGTGTTTATAACTTTCATGTGAATGGGAGGATCCATATCTTGTGGGGAGATGCTAAAATGTTGCTGCTTGAGATTTTTTTTTTTTTTTAATCAGGTGGAGGGGTGTGGATAATAGGTCAAATACCCAAGGAAAGAGGACTCTTCCCACCCATTTACACAGTGTGGCTTTGCAGTTGAGGATGCTGTTAGCATATTTTACATCTTTTCCATATAGTAACAAAGCTTAAGGTGCTTGTCAGGGTTGCTGGATCCTTTCTTCATGTAGCGTTGACTTGTCGATTTCTCCTTAATAATTTAGATTCTTCCCTTTTCATGATGAGGAAGGGGAAGCATGAGGTTAAGTAGCTTGATTGCCTTGAAGTTGAAACATTTCTGGAGACCTGCTGTGCTACGGTTTTTAGCAGCTAATTGGAGGAACTAGACCACAATGAACGATAGGCCCTCTTTATAACTATTTAGCTCAGGCATCAGAAGAGAGCCTTGCTTCATGGGGCTGTATGCCATTGTTCAGATATGAAGCCTGTTTTGTGTGACTTAGGCAGTCTGTCTATGTTTTCTGTTCGCTTGACTTTGATGATAATCATTGGCTGAAGTAGACCTATGATTTGAACATTTGAATGTAGTTAGGTGTTTATTTTTGTAATGCTGGGGATTAAACCTAGGGCTTTGTGCACACTAAGTCTACAAGAGCTAAACCCTTGACCACATACCTCTTTTTGTTTTTGTTTTTAGATCTTTTTTTTAAAAAAAGATTTGTTTATTATGCATGGTGTTCTGCTTGCATGTATGCCTGCAGGCCAGAAGAGGGCACCAGATCTCATTACAGATGGCTATGAGCCACCATGTGGGTGCTGGGAATTGAACTCAGGACCTCTAGAAGAGCAGCCAGTGCTCTTAACCTCTGAGCCATCTCTCCAGTCCCCATATATCTGTTTTTTTCCAGAATCACCTTTTACCTGTTGTTACACTCGTCGTAACTGTTATTGTCAGTCACCAGGGTGAGCATGCAGTGTTTGTTTCTGTTAGCATTTAAGTTACTCCTCTTTTCTTTTTTTTCTTCAGCGAGATTGTGAGGAGTCTTGTTTGAGTGTACATGATAGAAACCCAGATTTTAGTAAGAACCCTAGACCATCTTCTTGCTCATGATCTGTTGGCGCATCACTTTGTGCTCTGCCCCAGTTTACAGTGCTGCGGCCAGTGTATGGTAAGGGCTACAGGGCATAGTTGATTCTGGGAATTGTGGGCCATGTAACAGAGTCACTTGATCAGGACGGCAGCTCCTGAATCTACTTTGCGTGTGGGCAAGTTACTAAACCACCTGGCTGGTGTTACAATAATCTTCCCTGATAGCATAGTTGTATAAATGAAGCGAGTTGCTTCCCAAAGTGCTTCTAGTTGAGTGGACCAGCATAAAGTACCTGTGTAAATGTTGGTTAGTGTTAGTAATGCTAATTTCTAGTGTTGATTCTTCTTTGTTATTAGTGTAACATTTACCCCTGTGGTTATTTGGATTTGTGCAAAAGATAATTTTTTTTTTTTTAATTAATGGCAGATCAAATTTTGGGTGACTTTGAAATTTTTTGTGCCATGTAGCTCAGGCTGAGGGCAGCCTATCCTTCTGCCTTTGCCCATCAAGTGCTGGGATTGCAGGTGTGACTCAACACGCCTGGCCTAGGTGACTTTATGTATTGACTTTGTAGAGTTGAATGTTAGCCTGGTACATGGCAAACAAGGACTCTCCCATGGTGGTATATCCCAGGCTTCATTAACTTTTAATTTGAAACAAAAATCTCACTAAGTTAGTTGTATAGGGTGCTTTCGAATTTACAGTCCTGTCTCAGCCCCCAAATATCTGGCATTATAGGCCCATGCTCTCAGGCCCAGTGTATTTAAGCAGCATTAAAGCAGTCAAACAGTTTATGGTTTACATGCTTAAGGATCAACTGTTTGAAGGCACTTTTTCCAAAGTGAAGTCTTTACACTTTGTGTAAGTGTGGTTGTGATGCATGTGTTTAATTCTGTCCCTCAGCTTTTGCCCAGATCCTAGCACTTACAGACCTGGTGCAAGGCTTCCTGAAATTTGGTTCGAGAAATAACGTTCTGTGGAATGATCTGCGCTGCTTTTCGAGACATATGAGACAGATACGTGATGCATATATTAGCACTTGGTAGCTTAGGCAGGAGGATTTCCAGTTCAAGGCCAGCCTGGGGTACATAGAAAGATGGTGTCTCAAAAAGAAACAAACAAAAGCTAGGAGGTGGGGAAAGATGAATCCGTATTCACTGCTGATGGCAAGGTGAACCTGTGTAGTACTGTGAAAATCAGCATAGAGGTTCCTCTAAATCTGAAAACAAAACTACCATCTGGCTCATTTCTACCACTCTTGGGCATATATGCTATGCCACCCCTGGGTATTTATGCTCTGCCACTCCTGGGTATTTATGCTCTGCCACTCCTGGGTATGTACTGAAAGGATACTTGAGTCAGTTAACTAGGAGATACCTGAACATCCATGCTTACTCCTGCACTATTCAGGTAATGCAACCAGCCTCCATGCCCACCAATAGATGAACGGAGAAAAAAAAAAAGGTGGTACATTTATAGTCCACAAAATTTCATAAAACAGAATTTTTGCCGTTGCAAAGAAAACCGAAGTCATGACATTTGCAGGAATATAGAGGCTACTGGCAATTTTGGTTATCTTAGGAGGAATAAACCAGCCTTAGACAAATCACTATATGTTTTCTCTCATGTGTGGGAGCTAAATTAAAATCCCATATGTAGATATATGTGTGTCTTTATGTATGTATGTGCTTGTAGGTCATGAAACTAGAAAGGGGATCATGTTGGGGAGGAAGGGATTCTGAAGAGGGTAGACAATAAAGAATGTAGTGAAATCTGTGTAACAGGAAAGCAGTGAAGGGGGCTAAGGAGGAAGATGGGGAAACAGCTGGAGGTGGGCAAGGGGAACTGTTACGAGCAAAGGACAGCAATACATGTGTATGAAGATGGCGTAGTAGAACCCAATAATTTGCTAACCCCCAAATTAAAGCTATCATGTTAGTGTCATCGAGAATAAAAGAAAAGGGGGGGGGGGAGGCTGAGTTGTAGGTAGCATTCTCATTTTGGAATTCATAAGTCTTGTCTACAATAATTGCTTCTATTCGTCTCTAAACATGGAAGATAGTTTGTGTTTTAAGCTCTTGAATTTTGTCAGTTCCAATATAACCTTGCTTTTGAGTTTAATCTGCTTTATTTAAAATGATGGAGAGTGGGTGGGCATTGTTGTGTACCACTGTAATCCCTAAGAGGGTGTGGGGAAATGAGGAGTTCAGGGTCGTCCTCAGGTACATGCTGAGTTAGAGGCCACCTTGGGATATAGGAGACCTTGTCTCAAACAAAACAAAACAAAACAAAAAAACAAAAAAAAAACCAAAACTAAGGAAGCAAACAAAAGGAGAACGCTATAGAGTAATTCATATTATGTTTCAATTTCTTCTTCTTCTTTTATTGGTTAGTTCCTAAGTTTGATTTTGGTGTATGGGATTGCACCCTAGGCAGGCACTCTGCAGAGAAGCTGCATCCTCACCCCCCCATTTCTTAGTTTTCATTTTTATGCCCTTTATTCATCCTGTGAAAATGAGAGAACCCGCCGTGTCGAAAGGCTGCTATTAAATACCATTGTTTTTCATGGGTCTTGAGACAGCTGCAGTACAGTGAATCAGTAACCACTCCCAGGTGGGTACTTAATTTGTCCAGTCATTCAGTAAAAACTGGGAGGGTGCCTGAGGTGACCTGGCTCAGGGCTAGGAGTAGAAGGATGAAAGGGGGCACTGGAGGACCGTAGAGGAGGGTGACCCTGTTTACTGATAATTGTTGGAAGTTCTCCCTCTCACCAAGTGATTTAAAGTGGTAGGTAATTGGATCTCTTTAGTTTAGAATCTCATGGGAAGGACAGATACAGTGTCATGTACTCCTGGGGTGGCCAGAGGAATCTCTAGGTACCTGGAAGGAGATTGGATTGCTGGCACCCTTAGTGGCCTTTTAACTTTGCGGTTGATCATACTTTTTATTGCCATCCATCATTTAGAGTAGGATCAAGGGATAGGAAAAGTGAGAGTTTGGGCAGTGGCCAACTTCCCTTGCACATTAGAATCACCAGGAGCTTTTCAAGAATTCTGGAGGCTGGCTTGGTCTACACCACTGCAGACCTGGTCTAATAGGCTTGAAGGTGGGATCCAGACCCTGAAGGATTTGGTACAGTGCCTGAGATCATCTCTGCTGTTGTGAGAGTCTTCCCTTGGCTTCATCAAGTGACTCACTTAGCATTTGCTTTGCTTGCTTGGCAGGGATGCTTAATTGTTCTTATGAGATACTAAAAATCCAATTCGACCAAGGACTTCTTAAAGAATGGCTTAATCCACCATGCTATTTTAATTATTCTCTTTGTCTTCAGAATGTATTACAACCCAGAGGTCAGTTTCCTCTGTTTTGTATATTGCCAAGACTCTGTGCTGAACGTGTTCATTGTTAAGTGGCAGCTACTGTAAGGGAAAATAGGCCTTCAAATACACCTAGCCGCTGAGCATCATTGCCATTGCCTAGCAACACAGTCTGCTCGAGAGTATTGGTCCTTTCATCTCAAGATCATGGGGCTACCTGGAAGCTGGGGCTCCTGCCAGCATCACAAGGGGTGGAGGGCATATCTCATGTCCCTGGTCTGTGAGGAGATTAACCCTCAAAATTTGATTATTTACACTGAATGTTCACTGCTTGCCTGAATGGCTGTCAGGAAGGAAAGTTAAACAGAGAACAAGATTCTGACTGCATGGCTCAGACTCTGGAGACTAAACCCACCCCACGCCCTGCTTCCTTGGCTCTGAGATCCTGACCCCACCCCATGCCCTGCCTCCTTGGCTCTGAGAGCATCCCTCTAGTCACAGTAGTAGGAGTGATAGCCAGCTTTTGTACCGTCATGAGGTT